>NC_057835.1:11222400-11528000 GCF_910594005.1 Cervus elaphus
ATCTTTACTATAGCAGAATGCCTGGCTATTACAAGGAGTAAAAGCTAGATTCAGGGAGATCAGTGCAGATTTGTTTAGAGCCAGTTCACTGTAAATTGCTCCTCCTGGGTAGATGGAAATGGGATGGGAGAAAGGGTAGGACCTGGGGTGGCTGGGGAGAGGTGAAAGTTTCATCATTCTCAAAGCTTCGGACTGAATGAACTAGGTCCCCACCACTAGCTCATCCAGCCACATGACCTTGGACAAGTCATCCCATCTCTTTAAGGCCCTCTTTTTCCATCAGGAGAAGGAAGCATCTGGTCTCACTGATGCCTACAGTGGCCTCAAGCTCTGGTCTCAAGTACAGCAGGTTAAGTTAACTAGAGGTACCTGCCCTACCTGACCAGACATTGCCATAGAACAGTCACTACCCGCTCTGGTCCGGTGATTGAGAAGCTCTCCCTGCAGCTCAGTTAGGAACTGAATGTTTTGAGCTTTTGACATGAAAGAATCAAGGAGTTTTCTCGAGAACTCCCTGAGATGGTACCTATCGCTAACTCAACTGGACTTGTGTAATCCAGCTCTCCCTGGACTGACTGGGAGGGGGGAGGAGATCTGACTTTTAGCCCAGGCTCTGTTCTCTCCTAGTTGCATGATCCTGTGCCACGACTGGAAGACCTCTTCAGGAGCTTCCAACCCTACTTTTCAGGGAATCTAAGAAAGCTCTCATTTGCTTCTCCAGTGGACTCCAGGTATTTGCCGCCCCTGCACCCTACTATTTTCAGTCGTTGCTGGCACTGGCCCTTCTAGCCACTCATTCCTTATTTTGTTATGATAAGGAAAGCCACCACTTTCCTTCCACCATGATTTAGTCCTAGCAATCATTCCTCTCCTGGGACAATAGCAATATTGTAAATAATTACCCAACTCCCACGATTGAAACCCCTAGTTCACCCACCACGCAAAAGACCAAGTGATGTTTTGAACATGTGAACCAGAATGAGTTACTTCCTTAATTAAAATCCCATTGCATTTATAAGAAAACGGAGACCCAGGGCCTCATCCCACAGAGCACCCCACAATCTGCCCCACCTCCCTGTGCTCCTCGGTACCATCTTCCTGTCACTCCAACCACAATGGACTTCTTGCTCAGACACAGAAAACTCGTTCCAGCCTCTGCCTGGACACATTGCTTATAATGATACCTCCTCTGAGAGACAATTCCTGACCCCTAGTCTGGAGAGGCCACCCTTTAATTCTCCCTCAACGTACCATTTTTGTTTCTTCCTTGTACAAAACAAATGTCACAATGACACCTGTATTTCTGGGTTATTTGAGTAATGTCTTTCTCCCTCACTGTATTATAAGCTACTTGGAGGTCATATTCCTGTAGTTCTTGTTCATTGTTGTTTTCTTGATGCTTAGGGCCAACCCTAGCACCTAGTAGATATTGAGTGTTAAATGAGTGATTAGATGAATGAAAGAGTAGGAGCTGGCCACCTGTAACATGAGGGAAACTGTATTCCTGACAGAGGGGAAAAGATGGGCAGAGGCATGGAGGCATCAGATTATAGTTCTTCTTTCTCTAGGATCAGTCGAAATCCAGTGTTCCTTAAGTGCCTTGGGATCTTAGATGACACAAGTGGATGTGGCTTTAGAGAATGTCTGCTTTGAATTCTCCAGATTCTTAGTGGGGAAATTGGACTTCCAAGAGGGTGAATCCCCAGGCCAGCCCCAAGCCTGGCTTCCTCATCCTTGGCATGGGCTTTCCCATTGGCCTCACCACCGGGAGGAAGTAGGAAAGAAAACTTGCTAGCTGGAGGTGACCTCTCTGGAAACTCACCCAGCAACAGAGAAGAAATAGTTCCAGAAACCAATTTTTTGTCTGAAAGAGGAAAACAATAAAGACATTAAGAGGGAAATAAACTTGAGTGTCGAGTGGCTGGCTAAGAGAAAACTACTGACTGATGGCAAGAAAAAGGACCATGTAGGCACTTGGAAGAGTAGGTGAGGAAAGTGTAATAAGAGAGAGGAAGACAAGAAGCTATATATTCAAGAATTCCAGGGATCAACATGTACACACTGCTATATTTAAATAACCAGCAAGGACCTACTGTATAGCACGGGGAACTCTGCTCAGTACTCTATAATAACATAAATGGTAAAAAGAATTTGAAAAAGAATAGATACACGTATATATGTGTGTGTGTATATATATACACATAAAACTGGGCTTCCCAGGTAGCACTAGAGGAAAAGAACCCACCTGCCAAAGCAGGAGATATAAGAGATATGTGTTCGATCCCTGGGTTGGGAAGATCCCCTGGAGGAAGACATGGCAACCCACTCCAGTATTCTTTCCTACAGAATCCCATGGACAGAGAAACCTGGTGGCCTATAGTCCATGGTGTCACAGAGTCAGACATGATTGAAGTGACTTAGCACACAAATATAAAACTGAATCACTTCGTTGTACACCTGAAACTAATATGACATTGTTAATCAGCTGTGTCCAATATAAAATGAAAATTTAAAAAATGAATTCCTGTAGCTGTGGTCAAGTCAATCTCCTCATATATCACCCATGACTCCCCACTGCTTGGAGAGCAAAATGAGAGAATCATGGTATATGAGTTAAAAGTCTGTCTGGTGGGTGCCTATCTCAACCATCATTAATTTTAAAATAATGTTTTTAAACTACCATATATATATATATATAGTTATTATAGAGAATAAAAAATATGTAGTTGTTACAGAGAAATACCAGTACTACTGAAGTAAATTTAAAAATTGTTCAACCCACTCCCTTCCCCAGAAGTAACTGCTACTAACAGTCCAGTGAGATTCTTTACAGGAATGTCAATGTATTTACAAATATTATGTTTTTAAAATGATATCCAGCAGTTGTAGTATTCAAATTGTTCTCTGATTTACTTTTTTACATATAATAAATATTTAGTGATTCTTCCAACTCAGTAAAGAGGGATCTAGATTACTCTTTGCAAATGGTTGAATACAGTTTTATAAGGGGAGGTACACAGGTCAAGAAGCAACAGTTAGAACTGGACATGGAGCAACAGACTGGTTCCAAATAGGAAAAGGAGTCTGTCAAGGCTGTATATTGTCACCCTGCTTATTTAACTTATATGCAGTGTACATCATGAGAAACGCTGGGCTGGAGGAAGCACACACTGGAATCAAAATTGCCAGGAGAAATATCAACAAGCTCAGATACGCAGATGACACCACCCTTATGGCAGAAAGTGAAAAAGAACTAAAGATGAAAGTGAAAGAGGAGAGTGAAAAAGTTGGCTTAAAGCTCAACATTCGGAAAACTAAGATCATGGCATCCGGTCCCATCACTTCATGGCAGATAGATGGGGAAACAGTGGCTGACTTTATTTTTTTGGGCTCCAAAATCACTGCAGATGGTGATTGCAGCAATGAAATTAAAAGATGCTTGCTCCTTGGAAGGAAAGTTATGACCAACCTAGACAGCATATTAAAAGCAGAGACATTACCTTGCCAACAAAGGTCTGTCTAGTCAAGGCTATTTTTTTTTCCAGTGGTCATGTATGGATGTGAGAGTTGGACTATAAAGAAAGCTGAGCACCGAATAATTGATGCTTTTGAACTGTGGTGTTGGAGAAGACTCTTGAGAGTCCCTTGGACTTCAAGGAGATCCAACCAGTCCATCCTAAAGGAGATCAGTCCTGGGTGTTCATTGGAAGGACTGATGTTGAAGCCAAAACTCCAATACTTTGGCCACCTGATGTGAAGAGCTGACTCATTGGAAAAGGCCCTGATGCTGGGAAAGATTGAGGGCAGGAGGAGAAGGAGATAACAGAGGATGAGATGTTTGGATTGCATCATCAACTCGATGGATATGGGTTTGGGTGGACTCAGGGAGTTGGTGATGGATAGGGAAGCCTGGCGTGCTGTGATTTACGGAGTCGCAAAGAGTTAGACACAAATGAGTGACTGAACTGAACTGAACTGAACACACAGTAATTTATGTGATCCTTCTCCTTTTAATTAACAGCTAGGATATCTTCAAAACTTCACCATTAGACAGCTGAAATGAATATTCTTATAAAAAGAAAAGTATGTCCTTGGGTGTTATGTCTATAGGACAGATACCTATAAATGGAATTGCTTATGCACTTCTAATTTTAGCAATTTCATTGACAGTGAAAAAATAAAAACAAATCATCATTGAGTACTCACTATGTGCCAGGCATAGCTCTCAGCATTTTCCATGGATCGTTATATTTAATTTCACATAACTCTAACATATAAATGATATAGATGAAGAAAGGAGGGTGCAGAGATTAAGTAACTTGTCTGAAGTCACACAAAACTGGATGGAGTGCTGGGTGGTCTGACTTCAGAGCCCATGTTCCTAACCAGTTTTAATTTTTTGTCATTTAATGAAAATATCCATTTTTCAGCAATTTAAATAACATTGGATTTAATTAACTATATAGATACATTCACTAACAGTATAAATTTTACCTTTTTAATTTCAATATGTGTTTCCTTGATATTTTATGGGGTTGAGAATGTTTCATATATTTATTAGCCTTTATATGTCTTGTATTTATTGTCCTTTTATATTCTGTTCCTATATTTCTATGAAAATTTTTAATGATTGGTTATAAAGAGGTCTTTGTATATTCTGATTATTAGTCATTTGTTACATATATTGTAATATTTTTCTTATTCTGCACTTTTTAATTTGCTATGTGTGTCTCATAGAAAAAGAAATGAGAAGTGTTATTATGATCAAGTATATCAGTCTTTGCGTCCATGGCTTCGCAGAGTCAGACACAAATTAGCAACTGAACAACAACAAAAACAGCAACAAATATCTGTCTTCTCCTCATGGTGTCAAAAGTTTTGAATCTTTAATTGGTCAATTTTCCCAACCTAAGGTAAAAAACTATTCCTCTATATTTATTACAATGTTTCCAAAATTTTGTTTTTAAAACATATCTTTAATACATCTTGGTATTATTTCTGTATACAGTGTGAGTCAGAGAGAGAATTTTTTTAATGGTTATTCAACTGTCTAAACGCTGTGTCCTGAATTATTACTCCTTTTCTATCAGATATGAAATGAAACATCATAAATTTTCAAATACCACAGTTTGCATTCTGACCTCTCTTTTCTGTTCTTTTAATTAATTTGTCTAGTCTTTGGACAATGCCAGGCTTTGAGAAAAAAATTAATGTTCCTATCCCTAGAATATAATTTTATTTCTGATACAATGAGTTGATCTTATTATATTTCACATTCAAAATACACATAGGTATTCTTACTAACATACTCTGAAGGGGAATTTTAGAATCAACTTGTTGAGTTCTGTTTTTAAAAATGAGATTTCTATTCTGCCCCTTTATTTTACAAAGGGGGACTAAGATCAGAGAAAAGAAGGCATTTATTCAAGGTCACAGGTGTGTAAACAACATACTAATAATTCATTTGTAGGGTAGCCGATGCCCTGACCCTGGATCAAAGTCTTACCACTTTCTGCCCACCTGAGAGGTGCAGAGCCAAGCTTCCACACTGGGGTCTTTATCCATCATATGTGTTGGGTTTTAAATCCACAGAGGCTGGCCAGCAGTCAATATTTTCATCTTTGATGATTTTGTGAAGACAAACTCTCTTTCTTCTCCTTAGTGTCTTTGTCCTTTAATTTGGTATCAACAAGCCTGACAGCATGGTGCACACAAACCATATACACCCCACTTTCCATTGAGTAGTTCACTGCCAAGGAATAAGACCCCCCTCGCCACACAGAAATACTTAACAGACCAATTTGGGTAGTTTTGTTCCTCGAGAAACGGCACACTCCAGCCCAGCAATGACTCCCCTCGAGAGTGACAGGAGCGCCCTCTGACCGGCAGCTCAGTGGGAGAACCCTTGTTTTCCTGAAGCATCTCATCGGCATGACGTGGGAGTGCAGTAATTAGTCGGACCAGGGGATCAAGTCCTATTTCCTTTACATTTTAAAAATTAAATCTTGAAATAATTTTCCAGAGGAAGCCAACAGAGACCTATCCCTTTATGTTAACTACCCATTGAAACAGTCCCCAGTGGTATTAATATTTCCCAACCTCATCCACACCATAACAGCATTTTAACCTAGAATGAATCAAAAATTGTTCATGTGGGAGGGAGGCAGGCTCTATTGCGGGAAAGAGAAAAGACTGGAATGAGGAAGTCGTGAGTTCCAACCTTAGCTGATGACTGAGTGGGGTTTGAAAGGACAGTTGAAAAGAGAAAGGCATTTCAAGAAGAGATAGTGCAAGCATGCTCCATGCATGCTCTGTCGTGTCTGACTCTGTGACCCAATGGACTGTAGCTGATCCATCAGATTCCTCTGTCCATAGAATTTTCCAGGCAAGAATACTGGAGTGAGTTGCCATTTCCTACTCCAAAAGCTCTTCCTAACCCAGGGATCAAGCCCACAGCACTTGTGTCTCCTGCATTGGCAGGCAGATTCTTAAACACTGAGCCACCTGGGAAGCCCATAAAACTGTGTGGAGCAATGGAATGCAAGAGCATCTAGAGAGATGGGTGAACTGCAGGAAGGGCGGGATGTCTGGAGAACAGGGCATGGCGGGGATCTGGTGGCAGGAGGTGAGGCTGTGCTTGATGCTAAAGAGATTTTATCTGGTAGCTGGTGTGGTGCCGTAAATAGACCACAGCTGGGCTGTCAAATCCCCCTATACTGGAGGTTCCGCCCTGCTCCTTACTCACTGTGACACTGAGATAACAAGACTTCTTTTGTAGAGTTGTTTTGAGGGTTAGAGATGTGTGTAAAGGCTGTGGCACCATGCCCAGCTCAGAAATGTGCTGCTATAGAGAGTTGCTTTTTTTAGGAAGTGAATGGTCATGGGGAGTATTTATTGTGGTGTTGAAAGATCATCTTGCTGATGTTTGGAACATTGATTGAGGAGAAATTTGTCAGAAGGGCACCCCAATATGAGGTCATTGTGCTTTACTGGACAAGAAAGAGCAGGGCGGGGGGCAGTGAGGGACCACTCAAGAGTAATTTGGAAAGCCAAAGCTACAGGGCCTGGGGTGCATGGTATGTGGTGGGCAGAGGGCTAGGTGGGTTTAAGAAGTAGGAAGGGTTTAAGATGATGGGCAGATTTTTGCTTGAATAAAGGTTGAGAGTGATACCCCACTGAAGATACAGAATAACAGGCAGAGGGACAGATTTTGCGTGGAAAAGATTGACTCTTAATTTAGGTTTAAGCAAAGCCAACACCAGGAAGTAAAAATGCAAATTCCCAGGTTATTTGTCTTCTCTTGGTCAAAATCCACATATACAGAGGCAGTGAATAATCATGAAAGAGCAGTGGATCTTGATTTAGAAGATCAAGCATGTCATCTCTATCTAATCTTGCTGTGTAATTTTGAGGAAAAAAAAAAGCTGAGCTTCTATGAGCTTCAGTTTCCTTATTTATAAAGCAGAGAAAATGAGCATCAACCCTGCCACCTCCATCACAGTGTGAAGAGACTCTCCAGAGCTACTGTCTCAAGACCTTGGTCCCATGGAAGCAACCTAGATGCCCATGGACAGATGAGTGGATAAAGAAAATGTGACACATATATGCAATGAAATATTACTAAGCCATGAAAAGGAATGAATTCAGTCAGTTCCAGTGAGATGGATAATAAACTTAGAGTCTGTTATACACAGTGAAGTAAGTCAGAAAGAAAAAAATAAATATTGTATATTAATGCATATAAATAGAACCATATATATGGTTCGTGACATTGTACAGGAGGCAGGGATCAAGACCATCCCCCAAAAAAGAAGTGCAAAAAGGCAAAATGGTTGTCTGAGGAGCCCTTACAAATAGCTGTGAATAGAAGAGAAGTGAAAGACAAAGGAGAAAAGGAAAGATATACCTATTTGAATGCAGAGTTCCAAAGAAGAGCAAGGAGAGATAAGAAGCCTTCCTTGGTGATCAGTGCAAAGAAATAGAGGAAGACAACAGAATGGGAAAGTCTAGAGATTTCTTCAAGAAAATTAGAGATACAGGGAACATTTCATGCAAAGATGGGCACAATAAAGGACAGAAATGGTATGAACCTAACAGAAGCAGAAGATATTAAGAAGAGGCGGCGAGAATACACAGAAGAACTGTACAAAAAAGATCTTAATGACCCAGATAACCATGATGGTGTGATCACTCACCTAGAGCCAGACATCCTGGAATGCAAAGTCAAGTGGGCTTTAGGAAGCATCACTACAAACAAACCTAGTGGAGATGATGGAATTCCAGTTGAACTACTTCAAATCCTAAAAGATAATGCTGTGAAAGTGCTGCACTCATAATGCCAGCAAATTTGGAAAGTTCAGCAGTGGCCACAGGACTGGAAAAGTTCAGTTTTCATTCCAATCCCAAAGAAAGGCAATGCCAAAGAATGTTCAAACTATCTCACAATTGCACTCATCTCACACACTTGCAAAGTAATGCTCAAAATCCTCCAAGCCAGGCTTCAACAGTACATGAACCGTGAACTTCCAGATGTTCAAGTTGGATTTAGAAAAGGCAGAGGAACCAGAGATCAAATTTCCAACATCCGATGGATCATTGAAAAAGCAAGAGAGTTCCAGAGAAACATCTACTTCTGATTCATTGACTCCACCAAAGCCTTTGACTGTGTGGATCACAACAAACTGTGGAAAATTCTTCAAGAGACTGGAATACCAGACCACCTTACCTGCCTCCTGAGAAATCTGTATGCAGGTCAAGAAACAACAGTTAGAACCAGACATGGAACAATGGACTGGTTCCAAATCAGAAAAGGAGCATGTATATCGTCACCCTGCTTATTTAACTTATATGTAGAGTATATCATGTGAAATGCTGGGCTGGATGTAGCACAAGCAGGAATCAAGACTGCTGGGAGAAATATCAATAACCTCAGATATGCAGAAGACACCACCCTTATGGCAGAAACTGAAGAAGAATTAAAGACCCTCTTTATGAAAGTGAAAGGGGAGAGTGAAAAAGTTGGCTTAAAACTCAACATTCAGAAAACCAAGATCATGGCATCTGGTCCCATCACTTCATGGCAAATTGATGGAAAAACAATGGAAATAGTGAGAGACTACTCTTTTGAACTCCAAAATCACTACAAATGGTGACTGCAGCCATGAAATTAAAAGACACTTGCTCCTTGGAAGAAAGGCTATAACCAACCTAGACAGCATTTTAAAAAGCAGAGACATTACTTTGCCAACAAAGGTCCATCTAGTCAAAGCTGTGGTTTTTCCACTAGTCATGTATGGATGTGAGAGTTGGACTATAAGGAAAGCTGAGCACCGAAGAATTAATGCTTTGAACTGTGGTATTGGAGAAGACTCTTGAGAGTCCCTTGGACAGCAAGGAGATCCAAACAGTCCATCCTAAAGGAAATCAGTCATAAATATTCATTGGAAGGACTGATGCTGAAGCTGAAACTCCAATACTTTGGCCACCTGATGCGAAGAACTGACTCATTGGAAAAGACCCTGATTCTGGAAAAGATCAAAGGCGGGAGGAGAAGGGGACAACAGAGGATGA
Source organism: Cervus elaphus (assembly GCF_910594005.1). NCBI lineage: Eukaryota > Metazoa > Chordata > Mammalia > Artiodactyla > Cervidae > Cervus > Cervus elaphus. The sequence continues at coordinate 11,231,971 of NC_057835.1, forward strand.
GATGTTTGGATGGCAACACCAACTCAAGGGACATGAGTTTGAGTAGGCTGCAGAAGTTGGTGATGAACAGGGAACCCTGAAGTCCGTGGGGTTGCAAAGAGTTAGACACGAGTGAGCAACTGAAATGAACTGAAGGAATCTAGAAAAATGGTGCTGATGAACCTATTTGCAGGGCAGGAATAGAGATGCAGATGGAGAGACTGGATTTGTGGACACAGTAGGAGAAAGAGAGCGTGGAACAAATGGAGAGAGTTGCCTTGACACATACATGTTACTCTATGTAGAACAGATGGCCAATGGGGAGCTGTTGTACAACAGGGAGCTCAACCCCGTGCTCTGTGATAACCTAGATGGGTGGGATGGGGTGGGAGGGGGGAGGGAGTTTTAAGAGGGAGGGGACGTATGTATACTTATGACTGATTCACACTGTCAAATGGCAGAAACCAACACAACATTATAAAGCAATTATCCTCCAGTTAAAAATAATAATAATAAAAAAAGACCTTGGTCCCTAGCGCATCAGACCCACTCAAGGATGGGTCAGCCTTGTGATCTTGTGGGTCATGAATGCGCCTATGTTTTCAAAGGGCAGGTGTAGATTTCCAAGTTGTCCTGCTTGCCTTCCTAGTAGGACTCACTGCGAGACTCTAGAGCGGGGACAGTGTGCTCCTCGTGGGAACACACAGCAGTCCCCACCATCTGCCCGAGGCAGAGGGAAATGGGGACAGTGTTCTACCCTCAGCAGGGACTGGCAGTACCGGAAGAGGCAGGACAGGGAGATCTGTTCCCCTCAGTCCCGAGAGAACGGCTGCTGAGAGTTTTCACTGGGCTTTCCTGAAGCCAAGATGAGAAGGAATAGGAGAATTTTAATAGGAAAGATGGAAGGAAATAAATATAGAAGCCTAGAAAGAAGCAAGAGAGGGAGAGTGGAAGGAGAGACTTCAGTCCATAAGCTGACCTCCTCCTCCTAGTGTTTTCAGCAGTCAGGACCCAGTACTAGTAAAGGTGACTTCCAAGGCCAGTCCTAGTGCCTACGCCTTAATCCAGTGCTCCTGTTCACTCTTCATGATTCCGCCCAGGTGGCATCTCTCCAAGGGGCCTTTCTTAGCCGTCTTGGCCAGGTGAGATGGCCCCCAGATGCTCCCACAGTACTCTCTTTCCACATACTCCCTTTTTGTAGAGGAATGATCTTTTTATGTGCCCCGCTTCCTCACATGGGCTTCCCCGGTGGCTCAGTGGTGAAGAATCTGCCTGCAATGCAGGAGCCGCGGGAGATGCGGATTCCATTCCTGGCTTTGGAAGATCCCCCGGAGGAGGTCAGGGCAACCCACTCCAGAATTCTTGCCTGGAGGATACCATGGACAGAGGAGCCTGGCAGACTGTAGTCCATAGAGTCACAGAGTCAGACACGATTGAAGTGACTGAGCATGCATGCACACCCTTCTTCACAACACCATGAAATGCATGTGTTATTACCACCACCATCCTTCATAAACAGACAGGTTGGTTGGAGCTCAGAGAAATTAAGTAACTTCCCTAAGGTCACAGAGCTAGGATGTGCAGATCCAAGATTTAAACCTGCCTTACCCTGGTCTCATTCCAAATCTCTTCATTTTCCCCATTTCAAACTGTTTTCTACAACAAATAGATTGCTAAAGTGCCCCCGTAGGAAACATGTTTTCTCTAAAATGAACCTCAAGCTGGACACTCAAGAGTGGTCCCAGGGGTCCTGGGGCAATGGAATATTCTGCCTTTCGAAGAGAATGATCTTATAATTCACAAGTTTGCCTTTCAATTAACTGAGGACTGTGACTCTTTATTTAATGTTATTTCTACATAATCTAATTTCGGCTGCAGGTTAATGGACCCGTGGGGAGTTATTGCTACTTTGGTTTCAAAAGCATTCAGCAGCATTCCCAGATTATTGGTCATTAATGGAATCACCCAGCTGTTTTGACTTTCTCCCAATCCTTTTTGAGGTGACCTTAGAGGAAAGGACAAAAGCAGAGACCAAGGGACTCACTCTTAGGATATGGGAACTTGCTGAATTCTGTCTACTTCTGCCAGCCCTGTGACCACACTGGATTCCAGGTCCTAGAACACCAAGGCTCATCACCAGACCCTACTTGTCCTATACTAATATTCATGCAAATACATTTACTAAGCAGCTAGTATGCCCAATATACCAGGCTAGTATGGTTGGACACATAGAGATGAGTCAAGTATGGTGCAAAGTAAGAATCCCACTCAGTTGGGATGGTCACTAAAGCTGTAGCTTCCTATTAATACATGCAGGGTTCATGTGCAGTTTCATCACAGTGCTTATTGTTGCTTATTTATTCATCCAAGTGATATGGATGGAAAATCCAACATGAATTAGGTCCCTTCCTAATGGTAACTTCTGATGAGTCCGACTTTGTAAGAGCTGATCGTCTCCTAAGGGATACAGATAAATTAATAGGTAGTGACAGTTCAAGGAGATGAGTCAGAGAAGTTGAAAGCATAGGAGATTATGAGAGCATAGAGGAGTCATTCCTGTTCAGGATTGAGAAGCCAGGCAATCTTCCTAGAGAATCTCATGGTTTCATCAAAGTTTAGACCTGAGGGTGAACGGGTTGTTGTTCAGTTGCTCAGTCGTGTCCAACTCTTTGCAACCCCATGGACTGCAGTGTGCCAGGCATCCCTGTCCTTTATCATCTCCCAGAGTTTTCTCAAACTCATGTCCATTGAGTCAGTGACATGACTATCCAACCATCTTATACACTGTCGCCCCCTCCTCCTGCCGTCAATATTTCCAAGCATCAGAGTCTTTTACAGTGAGTCAGCTCTTTGTGCCAAGTGAACAGGAGTCAGCCCCAAGAATCAGCAAAGAGATAGAGGTGGAGAATGCTTAGTTGGAGGACCACTATGAGAAGAAACATAGAGTGAGAAAGAAAAGGTCACAGTGGGGAAATTACAGTGGTTAATGTGCCGTTAAGTAGAGTTCAGAGCAAAGACAATAGTAAAGAGGAATGAGGCTGGGAAAAAAGAGACCTGTGCAGAACATAGAGGTTCTCAAAAGTCTGCCAGAGAGATTGAACTTCATCCTGTAGATAATGAAGAGTGTATGGAGGTTCTCACAGGTGACTGACGTGAGTAGATTCAGACTTTTGACAAATCATCCAGCTGCCCTATGCAGACTTGATTTGGGCATTGAAAAGGGGAGTTTGGAGGAACTGGATCAAGACAGTGACCAGAGCTACTGAGGAAGCACTACAGATGAAGAGAAGGGGGACCAATGTGAAGAAAAATTGGGATTAGTGTCAACAGAAGATAAGAGAAGTGAGATGAGTCTCTGTAACTGCAGATAGTTGACTTTTGGAGAAATATAAGCTGGAAACTTTAGCCCACTTCAAGCCCAGATTTCCACCTTTCGTGAATGACTGACACGCAAGTTGATCAGGTTTTTCCATATTACAGAATATAAGATCAAAGCCATTCTACTCAAGATTGTATATATTTAATAATATTTGAAGAATAAAGAGTTTGGGGAACTAATAGTACAGATGGCTTTGATTGTAGTCTATGCAGGTGATTCAGGATCCAGTAGGTCATGGAAAAATGTCCCCAAATGATGACAAGGTAAACGAACATCTTTCATTTTAATGAATGTCCAAGCTTTGTTTTCATAGATTTTTAAAATTATGCTTCATTGGTGGAATATTTAATTTGCTTTTGAAATGAAAAAAAAATCTTGGTTCCTCAAAGGCATGGGGGTATAAAGATTGGTGGCCTTTTTCATCCTATTCTGCCTATAAATGGCTTCAGAACTGCACAGAAGCTACTGGAAGCAGAATGTCTTAACAAATTTTTAGAAGTATGACAAGTCTTCACTCTGGAGAAGATGATGTTTCACGTTTCCTGAAAATCACACCCCAGCTTTTGTACCACTAAGGTGTGAGCAGAAATGGAAGGACACGTTGTCTGGAGGCCAACCAATGAGCTTTGAACACCTGTTCGCACCTAAGCCAGCTGCACAAGTTCGGGGAAATCACTCAGTCTGGGTGGTGTGCTGTCTCATCTGTGAAGTGAAGGTGGTGAGGAGCGCCCACCTCACAGGGCAGCTGCGAGGTCTGAGTCAGAGCCCTCTGTCTTCCCTGGTCCAGCGCTGCATCGTCGTCTGTAAGGTGATGAGGCTACATCCTACCAAGCCTACTTCCCAGGCTGCCGTGAGCTCGAGGGACCCACCTGATCCTGGCTCCTTTTCAGATGCTGACTGCCTATAGGGTGGGATCTTTAAGCACTCCTGTCACCTGGCCTCTACTGGCACTCCGTGGAGTTGCCAGAATTCAATCAATCAAAAGGAATTTGACTTCTATATTGTTCACTTGTAAAACATAAAATGTGCTATCTTTGGAAAAGGAGAAGAAAGCACTGTGGTTTGGAAAGAGGCTCTTTCTAGGTCAATTCCTGACATTGGTGTTGGGCTTCCCTGGTGACTCAGACGGTAAAGAATCTGTGCAAAATGCGGGGGATCCAGCTTTGATTTCTGGGTGGGGAAGATCCCCTGGAGAAGGAAATGGCTACACACTCCAGTATTCTTGCCTCGAGAATCCCATGGACAGAGGACCCCGGCGAGCTATAGTCAATGGGGTCACAAAGAGTCGAAGACAAGCGACTAACACTCATTTTCACACTTTACTGACATTGGTATTACCCAAGCAGTAGCCTAACGAGTTCTGCCATCACACTGTCCCCCAGAGACCCCTGCACCCCACCCTCACCCCTAGCTACTGCTCACTCCCAACCCCACCACCTCACTCTTCTGCTACCCTGATCTGGGCCATCAGGAGTGAGTTGGTAAGATGAAAACAGAAGAAAGAAATCAGAGACTGACAACTTGACTTTATCAACTTGAAATATTCTCAGAGACATGGCAGGGGGATATTTAATAGTTGATTGAAAGAAGAGGTGCCTCAGCAGTGTCTCTGAAGACTACAGCTGTGCCCACCTCCTCCTCTGCCCTGGTTCAACTCTTCATATCTTCTCACAAGAACCCTTTCAACAGCATCCTAAGCTTTTTCTCTTTGCCCACAATCCTAGGGTTTCCCTCCCACACAGGTCTGAACCTTCCACACTCATCCCAAGCACTCCTCTTGTGAAGTGTATAGGCTTTGCAGACCCAGTGGCAAATCCCAACTCTGCCACATGGCTCCTGCGGTCCTCCCCTGACAGATTTGTTGCAAAGAGCAGTAACGATGCAGCTCAGACACAGAGTGGCCATGCAAGAAATGATAGCTCATATTATTTAAAAAGGAAAGCTCCTGACTCCTCAGATTGGCTCTGATGGCTTTCCATGCTCAGCCTCTTGACTACCTCTCAATTATCTCACTCTCTCAACTCTGAACTACTGTCCAACTAGGTCAGCTGGGGAGCCCAACATGTATAAAAGGATGAACCTGAGGTTCTGAGGGACCAGAGTGGCTGGCTGCAGTGCAGTTTTACCAACCATTTCATGAGCATTTCATGTGAGCAGTTCTGACTAATGGACTGTGAGAGGTGTCTGGTGTCAGGGAGATGCATGATCTTCTAGTTTTCTTTCTCCATCACAACACCCTTGCTGAAATGCAACCACGAGATCCAAGAGCCCAGCTTGCTAAGTCACTGAGTGAAGAAAAACTGGCTTGGAGAGCCTATGGGACTCTGCGTGGCAAAGCACCCAAGCTGTGCTGCTTGGATTTAGGGGCTGTTTGTTACTATTGCATAACCTAACCTATCCTAACTAATACATAGGTGAAATATTTTTAAATAGTTATTATTCTTGACTTTACACAAGGCCATTATAATAGGTGATAACAATGATACCCATGAGCCCTGTTTCATTTAGTGAACCAATGATGAAGTACTGCAATCGACAGACGATTACAACACAGTGTGATATGTGTGTTAGTGCTCCGTCGTGTCTGACTATTTGCAACCCCATGGACTGTAGCCTGTCAGGCTCCTCTGTCCATGGGATGTTCCAGGCAAGAATACAGGTGTGGGTTGCCATTTCCTCCTCCAGGGGATATTCTCAACCCAGGGATCAAACCTGAGTCTCCTATATTGGTAGGTACATTCTTTACCACTGAGGCACCTGAGAAGTCCAGTGTGATATGTACTCAAATACAATTTGCTCTAGGAGAAAAGAAAATTTAATACAGTCTGAGGTCAGGAAAACTCTCTTAAAGGAAGTAGCATCTAGTCAGAACCTAAGGAATGAATGACAGGGGATATCTTGGGTTGTTTTGAGGATTAGGTGTTATGAATGTCATGGTCAATAAATAATTCCATCTCTGACCTTTACCTTTCAAGTGCTTTAACCTGGATCTAGTCACTTCTTTCCAGAAAAATATATAAGTCTTTCCCTTTCATTATTAGCACGCAAAATCCTCTTTCTACGTTGAATTCCCTTTACTTGGAATTCTAGAATATCCAGACTTGCTTTAGTACAGACATCCTATATTTTTTGGGCTTCAGAGATTGTACAGATGAAGCATGAGTCATTCCATCTTGTGACTTAGGGAATGTGTCTTAGAGACTGAGTCATAAAATATTTTATAAAGTCGTGGAACATTTGGGTGGAAGACCAAAGGGAGAAAAAAAAATAAAAGTTCTTCTTGGCATATGAATTATCTTGAAACAGATTTGTAATAGGATGCTGAAACTGAAGCCTCTAATAAGCACCATGAGATAACAGATGAGAAATTCAAAGCCAGATCTGTGGGTAAGGAATTTGCAAAGAAAATGTCAGAGGACCTGTCCCAAAGATCGAGGACCCTCTTCTTCATTGAGGGTTTAGAGAGAGTTAAGAGAAACAGAAGGGAAATTGTCAAGCAGCTTTCTTTAGAGATGCTGTTATATTGATGTGTTCCAACTAAAGTGTAACAAGAACTTTCAGTGGAATCATTCTAAGAGATCTGAAGTATGTTCCCTATATCTGAGGTCTGATTCCCAGACAGGGAATGCAGAGGGTAGAAGAGGGCTGGTAAGCAGGAATGTTTCAGTTCATTGGGCTCCCCAGGGTGGATGGGATTCTATCATCAAGAGCCTGAGTTCCAGACTTCCCTGGTAGTACAATGAATGGGAATCTGCCTGCCAGTGCAGGAAACACGGGTTCAGTCCTTGGTGGGGGAAGATTCCATATGCTGCGCGGCAACTCAGCCCATGCCCCACAACTACCGATCCCACGTGCTGTGGATGCTAAAGCTCATGCACCTTGAGCCTGTTCTCTGCAAGAAAGAGCCACCATGATGAGAAGCCTGTGCACAGCAAAAAAAAAAAAAAAAAAGAGTAGCCGCACTCGCTGCAACTAGAGGATGCCCAGCACAGCAACAAAGAACCAGCACAACCAAAATATAAAATAAATTTTAAAAAAAAAGAGAGAAGAAGAGCCTGGGTTCCTAAATTCTGAGTTGCTTCTAGCTGGATGAGGGGAGCCTCGGGTCGGGGTTCTCAGTGGTAGGATTTCTGAGATCCTCAAATGCTGATATGCCTGCCAGGTCTTGGGGTGCTGGGGCAGCCGATCATGGTGCCATCCCAAGAGGCATTCTCTTACCTCTCCTCCCCTCCCATCCTGAGGGGTCAGAAGCTACCAAGAAGCTGTGGTTTTGGAAACTGTTAAAGCACAAATCAGAAGATAGACAAGTTGGTCCCAAAGTCCCCAGCTTTCCCTTCATGGGCTTCCACCCTAAAAACATACGAGCTGGGAGAAGCAGGAAGTTGTTGTTCAGTCACCAAGTCATGTACAACTCTTTACGACCCCAAGGACTGCAGCACGCCAGGCCTCCCTGTCCCTCACCATCTCCTGGAGTCTGCCCAAGTTCATGTACATTGAATCAGTGATGCTATCCAACCATCTCATCCTCTGTCACCCTCTTCTCCTTCTGCCTTCAATCTTTGCCAGCATCAGGGTCTTTTCCAATGAATCAGCTGTTTGCATCAGGTGGCTAAAGTATTGGAGCTTCAGCTTCAGCATCAGTCCTTCCAATGAGTATTCAGGGTTGATTTCCTTTAGGATGGACTGATTTTATCTCCTTGCTGTCCCAGCAAACTCTCAGGAAGTAGGAAGACTCACTATCAAATCTTGTTTAGATTTTTGGCTCATACCTTTGACTGGACACTTAATTTTTGAGACTTGAAATGGCTATGGAAATGCCAATTACCTGAGAGTCAACAGAAAAGTCTTGGACTTAACCTTATTTTCTTCCAAGGGCAGAAGTTGCCCCATTGGATACATTTTAAAGAAGTGGTGAGAGAACCAAACACAAGTGCATTTTAATTGCTTCACAAGCTGTGCTTGTTCAACCTGCATCTCATAAAGGATTTTCAAGCATCTCTTTGAAACTGCAGGGAAGAAGTAATTTTTTAAGATCCTTAAAAATTACTTAAGAATAAAACTGGCAAATGGATGCCAACTGTATAGAGCTCCTTCCCTGGTGGCTCAGTGATAAAGAATCCACCTGCCACTGCAGGAAACATGGATTTGATCCCTGATCCGGGAAGATCCCTGGAGAAGGAAATGGCAACCCACTCCAGTACTCTTGTCTGGAGATCCCCATGGACAGAGAAGCCTGGCAGGCTACAGTCCATGGGATCACAAAGAGTTGAACACGACTTAGCAACTGAACAACAACAATCATTCACCTAGGACTTACAAAATGTCCCTTGTGTTTGCTTGATTTAGTATCAACCATCATGCCTTCCTTTCAGGAACTCCAGTTTGTCAGTCTGAAATTCTCATCCAAGAAGACTTTTAGGATCCTCCAGATTGGGCACTGCAAGGTAAGGAAATCATGTGAATGACTCTTGCACTGCCTGCTTTTATCCTGAGCCACTTTTAGGGTTTCTGAGCCTGTCTCTTGCTATAACCTGGATTCAGCTATAACCCTACATTGCCCAGTCTACATGTAAGTCATTTCTCATCACATATACATCAAAAAAACAAGCCAACACATGCACATACGTACACTCCAAACTACCTCCTCCTCTGTCATCAAAAATCAACTCTTAAAACTTAAAAGAGAAAGATAGTTGGTTTGTTTTTGAGTATTATTTCTGAAGACTGTTTAAGATTACAGAAAAATTCATCACATATACCAATGCTCAGACCTAAATTTCTTCTTTAAGCTTCTTTTAATTTTCTCAGATTTCCTTTCCTGAAGCAGCTGTCATCTCTCTCCATTGGCCGGAACCCTGCTCCCATTTCATACCCCATCTGCTTACACACACTGTTCCTGGTTTGGCTGAACAAAGGCTCAGCCTTTAGCCAAGTCCTGACCAGCTGCCCTGGGCTACTGAGATCCTCAGGCAATCCCAGGGACACTGAGGGGTGGATGTGGTTGGGGCAAGAGGTGGGGTCCTGGGCATCAGTACTGCTTGGGTGCTTAGGGTGCCTTTCTTTTTTTTAGGACATGACTGCATCATGCCTCTGAATTTTCCTTTCCTGAGTGTTTTTCCCCCACAACCCTGTTCTAGCTGACTGAAACTACAGAAAGACTAGGTGCAGCTCCCATGAAATGGGTCTTCACATTAGTGGAGCCTCCAGAAGGGGAAAAGATTTCCTCTAACTTTGACCTCATAGGCAAATATAGTTCCTGTCACAGTGTACTGCCAAGAAATAGGAACTCTGTCTCCCTCCTTTTTTGAAAGCAAAATATTGCCAATAATTTTGCTAATTCAATTAAGTGAAAATATTCTTTGTTCCTCATAATCTGGCCCTGCTAACCAGCCCACATTCTCTCTTTTATCCATCTTCCTTACTGAATACACATGGTGGTTTATAATTGAAAATGCGTGAACATGCAGAAACCCAGGGAAGCTGGCAACTTCTTTTAATGTGTAAATTGTGTTCAAGAAGTAAGTACACCTTGGCATTCTCAAAAGTCATGCTCCCTTGCCATCAGCTGCAGGAACAGAACTAAATTATAAATTAAAGCCAGCTGCCAAGTATATATATATGTGTGTGTGTATCTATACACACATATATATATATACACATACACACACACACACCAAGGCATTCATTCCACAAGTGCATCCTAATTTGGGACCTTATTATGGGGGCCAGTGACAAATAGTTCTGCAAACTTGCAAGAAAGCAAGAGAGCAAGAAAAGTAGAATACATTTGGAGAGGTAAAATTAAATAGTATTTCATTACAAATGGCCATCTGAAGAAATTCAGATTGGGGACATCAGCCCTCAAGGAGTTCAAAGTTGGCAATAAAAAATAAATAAATAAAATCTATATCCACTTGAAAGCACCAAATATTAAAAAAAAAAATACAGCTAAAAAAATCATGTCCTTTCTCAGCACTGACAGACTCATTTCTTGGCCACCTCTGTAAAGCTGCATTTTGTATGAGGGAAACATTTTCAAAAAACTGTATCACCTAGTTTTTATTATCTAATTTTATATCACTTTGTCAACAAAGGTCATATGGTCAAAGCTATGGTTTTCCAAGTAGTCATGTACAGATGTGAGAGTTGTACCATAAAGAAGGCTGAGCACCAAAGAATTGATGCTTTCAAACTGTAGTGCTGGAGAAGACTCTTGAGAGTCCCTTGGACTGCAAGGAACTCAAAACAGTCAATACTAAAGGAAATCAACCCTGAATATTCATTGGAAGGATTGATACTAAAGGTGAAACTGCAATACGTTGGCCACCTGATGCAAAGAGCTGACCCATTGGGAAAGACCCTGATTCTGAGAAAGACTGAAGGCAAAAGGGGAAGGGGGCAGCTGAGGATGAGATGGTTAAGTAGCATCAGTGGACATGAATTTGAGCAAACTCCAGGAGGCAGTGGAAGACAGAGGAGCCTGGTGTGGTGAAGTCCATGGGGGTAGCAAAAAGTTGAACATGACTTAGCGACTGAACAACAACAATTTTACTTAGTGACACCCCATTCCACCGCCCCTGCCCATGTAGCCGGTACTGAATATAGAAAGAGGCAATGAGGCATCCTCTGCTCAAATTAGAGTCAGAACTAATCTTCATCAGAGAAACCTGCAGGAATATATGATGGCAGAGGTGGTGATGGAGGGCGGGGGAGATGGGGTGGGTGGGCCCAGGGCATCATCTCACTCCAAAGAGCTGTACGCCCAATCTGGAAAGAAGGGCACATTGGGGACAGCTCTATGAAGGGTCTCTCTAGTATCTCCTCAACCCCTGTCCTCTTTGCCATCCACACTGCTCCTTGAGACAAATTTTACATTATCCAGACTCTTTGGATAGCCCCAAAAGGTAGAGGCAGGAACAGTAAAGAAACTCCAGGGAAGAACTTTAGTGCTCAATGGAAGAAATACCATGATTGATTCTCGGCTTTGAAAGAGTTTCCACCAATCAGAATTTGGTTTTTAAGGCATAACTAATTGTTTCCTCTTCCTAGATTAATCATCCTTGGGTATAAATCAGCAGATGATAAATGCAAAGCAGGAGACAGCAATAAAACACTATCAAATGGAGCTTCTGCAGCAGACACTGCTGGCTGCCTAACCAATGACCAGCTCCCTCATCCTTCTGTGTCAAAGAAGAGCCCACCTCTCCTGACAGCCAGAAAGTGCTGGATCCTTGCTTTTGAGCTTTCCTGGCAGCGAGGGGTGTTCATGGAAATCAATCTGGGCTAATGACATGTAAAGGAAAGTTTGCTGTGTTTGGAGGAGACTTCCAGAAAATATGCCTCCCTGTTCCATGATAAAAATGCTATTGTTTAGTCGTTAAGTCGTGTCCAACTCTTTTGTGACCCCTTGGACTGTAGCCTGCCAGGCTCCTCTGTCCATGGGATTTCCCAGGCAAGAATACTGGAGTGGGTTTCCATTTCCTCCTCCAGGGGATCTTTTTGACCCAGGGATCAAGTCCATGTCTCCTGCATTGGCAGGCAGATTCTTCACCACTGAGCACCAGGGGAGCCCCATGATAAAAATAGATTTTATTTTAAAAAGCAGCATGCCTCCCTTTTCCTTTTTGATTGCCGCCTTAGGGCTATGCGTGGTGACGCAGTTTATGCACAAAGCTCATCAGCTCTGAGAGAAGGGAACATGTGGGTTCTTGAAGGCACTGACCAGGTGCTGAATCAGTACTGAAACCACCAGCTGCTGGACACCTTGTTGTTGAAAACAAGACCTCACCTTTAACCCATGCTTAGTGACATCATCTGCTGTTTTTAGCTGAAAGCATCCTAACTGGTATGATTATTTAATAGGTTACCTGTTGCTTTGGTCACCCACGAGACTATTGTTTAAGTACAACTCCTACAGAGCCTTGGTAATGTTGAGGATTGCTGGTAAGTCTGCACTGTTACCTCTGGGAACCCCACAAGGAAAACCAATGTTCCTGTTTTCCAGAGAGAAGGAGCTAAGAGGACTGAATCCTATCTCAGCTTCTTTCCAGCTCTGCAACCTTGGGCAAGTCCTTACCAGCCTGGAAATCAGTGTGCTCATCCGTAATATGAAGCCAATCACCAGGACTTACTCCAGCTCCTGGGGAACTGAATGAACTACTGCCGATAGGGCACCCAGCACAGTGCCTGGCGTGCGGGGAGAACGCAGTCCCCGCTGTGCTGTCGTCTCAGAGCCCTCTGCGGGGCTCTGAGAGTGTCCAGTGGTTCTGAGTTGCTGGTAGACCAACTAGCTCTTGTTTTCCCTTTCATGTTAAAGTAAGGGCCACCCACCTGGACCTCTTGTGAAGGAAGAAGCAGTGTGAATCCTTCGAGAGGCTAGAGGGCTATGAGAGAGAAGTTCAACTTCCAAACCATCACTTAAGAAGCCTATTCTACTCTGAGTCCTGTCGCTTTTCTCATCTTATTTCTGGGAGTTGCTAAAAAAGGACTCAACACTAGAGCCATTCTTGGGTCTTCCCTGAGTCCCTGTCTTCTGTGATTCTTCATGCGTTTGTCCAGACTGCTCCCAGGCCCGGGGCATCATTCACCATCACCTGGTGACTTCTGTCTCTTCCCCTCCTAGGAGCCTCTTTTCTCACTCTGTAGACTCTGCCAGCCCCCATCACAGAACCCTTCACAGGTTTGATTTCTTCCCCTCCTAAATTGTCTCTTCAGTCTCAACATGTATCTTGCCTGTATCAAGTAGTAAATAAATCTTGGTTGAATGACAACATGTCCATAAGATTAAACTCAGTGGTAAGTAAACACTATTCTATGTGGTTGTATATTTGATCTAGCAAAGTTATTTCTATTTTTTGTGTGTGTGAGATAAACCTGATTGTTTATTAGCTCCACCAGAATTTTTTTTTTTTTCTGGGAACCTTCTGCTTTATTGCTGTAAGGATAATAGACTACCACCACTTTGCCAGAGTGAAATTGTGCAAAGAAACACAACATATGTTTAGCAACTGAAAAGTAACAATTAATAATTCATGAATTAGAGCAGAATTCATAATGGAAATTCAGAAGTGAGTGGTGATAAAGGCATTACATGTTAAATTATGAGTAATGTAATCTAAAGGATACTTAGACGGAAACATATTGTCTTAACGTAGGTATTAGAAAAAAATGAAACCTTAAGAAGCTACTTATTTAATACAAAAACTAAAAGTAAAGAACCATAGAATAAACTGAAAGAAACTTTAAAAGATAAAATCAAGATAAAACCAAGAGTGATTAAATAGAAAATAAGGACACAGTAAGGATATTTGTTTTCAAAAGGGTAGTTCATTGAAAAGATCCATAAAATAGCTCTCTGACAAGATTGCTCAAGAAAGAAAAACACAAATAAACAATATTTACAATAATAAAGGAAATACACTGCAGTTTTAGAGACATTTTGGCAATCATTAAAACATGGTGTGAAGAGTCTTATGACAATCATTTTGAAAACTAAGATGGGATTAAAATTTTCAGAAAAAATGAAAATTATCAAAATTGACTCAAGAAGAAATAGAAAACTTGAATTGACCATTCAGGAAATTAAATTTGTGGTAAAAGAATCTGCCCACCCCTCAAAAAAAAAAAAACAAGATAATTTCAAGTTTTACCAAACCTAGGGATGCACAATTCTTACTTAATGTAAGCTTCTCTAGAGACTAGAAAGATGGAAACCAGCTGAGAGAAGGGGATTCCCAGGTGGCTCAGAGGCAAAGAAGCCACCTGCCAAGCAGGAGTTGTGGGTTCAGTCCCTGGGTGGGGAAGATCCCTTTCCCTGGGTGGGAAAGGGCAACCCAGGGTGGGAAAGGGCAACCCACTCCAAAATTCTCACCTGGGAAATTCCATGCACAGAGGAGCCTGGAGAGTTGCAGTCCATGGGGTCACTAAAGAGTTGGATAGGACCTAAGGACTAAACCACAGCAAAGTTAAGAGAAAGGGTTAATAAAAACCTTTTCTTCCTAGATGGATACATTTGACCATGTTGTAACCCCGAACTCCTGATAAAGGTGAAAGAGAGCTCTGTTCCAGGCAATGTAACTTACAGTTAGAGAAACAAACAAAAAGCCCATGATTGATAAATTGCATCATTCCTGGGAGGACTGTGGATAGACTATAAGTGCCTGGAAGGATGTTATAATCTGGGCTTCCTGAGCAGAGCAATCTGTACCTGGGCTTATCTCATGGAGATATAGAAGCTATGGCTGCAGAACTGTTACAGCTAGCTATGTGAGTTCTTATTTCAGGTAAGAGTTCCTAAATCCACTCAGGTGGTCTCTCTCCCTTCACCTGACTTGTCACTGGGGTGATCTGAGAAGAATCAGTGACTACTGTGTCAGCGACTGCCAAGACTGGCACCTGAGAGAGATGTCCTGCTGAAAGGCATGTCTGACCGGCAGGCTTCAATGTCACCTGGTGTCAGGTGTACCCTGTGGATTCAGCTCTAGAATCTAAAGATCCAGTTGAAAACTAAGACCACTGTCCGTGGATGTTGCAAGACCCAAATCGTGAGGCCAATCTAAACTCGATACCAAATAGAGGAGGATCAGAGTGGAAAGTATATTATCGGCAGTGCCACATTTGAACAAGGAGGCAAACATCTTACTATTATTGTGAGCACACAACAGAGGTCTCACTTTTGTACTTGCATTTGGGCAATTCTTTAATGTGGTCCATGGATATGGCACTGGATTCATGGAAAGACAATACTGTGTTCTAACCCCTTATCTTCTCATCACTAAATAGAGAACTTTGATCAAGTCACAGTGTAGCTTCTTGAACCCCAGAAAACTGGGGATGATAATACCATTCTGGGAGGTTACTGTAGCAGTTCTATGAGATAAAGTAAGTGCAAGCTTGTTGCATCTTATAAATATGCTATAAATCATTCAACTAGGTTTGGCTGGTGGTTAATTCAGGCTGATGAATGGAGATAAAGTCTAAAGATGGAAATGCAAAAGGTCTGGGGAGAACAGAGTAAAGGGATGGATTTTGAGTAATTCTGTAAAAAGAAAGATGGTCATGTTGGAGAAAAACCCAAAGAATTTCCAGACCAAGAAAAGGACATTTACTTAAGTTGACTTGCTGGGAGCCAAGGGCTTTACACAGTTTTAATGGTCTGTTGTCCATTTCTGAGCATAGTTGTAAGCAGCTTGTCCCTGGGAGGGGACAGGAGCCAGTGAATGGCCGTAAAGTCTACACTGGATTCTATATCTCCTGAAGCCAGAGTGGAAAACGTGGGAGGCTGTACACAGGCGATGGTCTGTATTGTAATGAGATCCAGTTTTGGCATATAGCAGGGGAGCTTTCTGAACCTCAGTGCTTTCTTCAGAAAATGGAAATTACCTGTCTCTTGCAGACCCTGGGAGAAGGGATTTGTTTAAGAAACCAAACACAGTGTCTGACCCTGGTGGGAGTATAATAACTGGTACCTGTTTGGAGTATTACCGCTAATGCCACAGTACATTTGTCCAGCAGGTTAAACAACACAGTTTCCATGTTTCCGAGTCCCCGCTACTTCAAAATTTTTCAACCCCAAATGTAGCCTGTTCCTATGCTTGGACCCTTTGGAGCTGAAGCAGATCACCAGCGTTAATGTGCCTCAGAATTCTTACAGGGCTTTTTAACAAGCACAGCAGATAGAGCCCACCCAGACCTACTTAAACCAGAGTCTCTGGAGTGGAACTTTTTCTAACCTTGTAACAAAGGTAATTGCAGTCACAGCTAGGGCAGAGAACTCAAGCTAGGAGACAGTGAATTGAAGCATTGCATTTCCAGGCTTCCCTGTTAGAAGGCAAATGTCACCCAGGACAGGTAAAAATGAAGTCATAACCAGCCTTTCACACTGAAATACAGTCATTGATGGGATTATTTGTTATCAGTCAAGGAGACCAGGAGGAGATTCCTAGGATGTGTTAAAGGGAACATGGAGGCTGTGAGTGAAATCACTCAGTTGTGCCCCACCCTTTGCGACTCCATAGACTGTAGCCTTCTAGGCTCCTCAGTCCATGGGATTTTCCAGGCAAGAATACTGGAGTGGGTTGCCATTTCCTTCTCCAGGGGATCTTCCCAAGCCAGGGATCAAACCCGGGTCTCCCATGTTGCGGGCAGACGCTTTACCATCTGAGCCGCCTGTGAAGCTCCAGCACAGCCTCATTTATCAAACGAGGTCATATTTCACAGAGTTGTTGCTGGATTGAGTGACAGGAGGGGTCAGCACTCCACACATCACGTCTGCTTTCAGAGGATGGGTGAGGCAGGAGTGCTAGGAAGGGGGTGACGGCAGGACACCCAGGCTGGATGGGGAGTGAGCCTGGCCTGTCTTCTGTAGGAGGGAGCTTTGTTCAGCAGGTTCATGGTACAGGAGTGTCATGGAGAGAGGAGCCTGCAGTCTGCGGAGCCTGTGTGGTGGGGACAAAGGCAGAAACAGGCATAGACATATGAGGCTCGTTGTTGCTGTTCAGTCACCAAGTCATGTCCAACACTTTCGCAATTATAACCCATAAACTATAGCCCGCCAGGCTCCTCCCTCCATGGGCTTCTCCAGGTGAGGATACTGGAGTGGGTTGCCATTCCCTTCTCCCGGCGATCTTCCCAATCCAGAGATCAAACCCATGTCTCCTGCACTGCAGGCGGACTCTTTACCGTGAGCCACCAAGGAGACAGAATCTGCCCTGCAACTGTTCCCCACAGATTTCCAAAAAAGACAAGCCTCATGACTCAATGACTTCATTAGTTTACTAGGTCCAACATAACAAAATACGCGAAAGGGTGGCTTAAACAACAAAAGGTATTCTCTCACAGTTCTGAAGGTCAGAAGTTCAAACTCAAGGGTCATGCTCCTCCTGAAGACCCTAGGGAAGGATCCACTCCATGCTCTTTTTGTAACTTTTGGTGGCCATCCATCCTTGGCCTTCCTTTTTAAAAAAAAAAAAAAAAAATCTCATTTTACTGTTGTTAAGATTATCAATCATTTCTTGTGTCACCAAATTTTAAAAGTCAGCAGTTATTTGTAATTTCCTAAAAGTAGATTCAAGGTTCCTGGGTGAAGGTCAGATTAATCTTTTTAAGTTTTGTATCTATGCAGTTCAAAATTTTTCTAATTGGTGTATAGTTCCTTCTCATACTGTTCGTGGGCAGTATGAAAAGCAACTATAGCCCAATTTTTTAAAAAATTCAAGCTGTATAGGTATAAAACTTTTTTTAAAAAAAGCTACACTATGTTTTTTCCAGTAGTCATGTGTGAATGTGAAAGTTGGACACATTCTTTGGCTGAGTGCCAAAGAATCGATGCTTTTAATTGTGGCACTAGAGAAGGACTGATGCTGAAGCTGAAGCTCCAATACCTTGGGCACTTGATGGGAAGAGCCAACTTAATGGAAAAGACCTTGATGCTGGGAAAGATTAAGGGCAAGAGGAGAAGGAGGTGACAGAGGATGAGATGTTTGGATGGCATCACTGACTCAATGGACATGAGTTTGAGTAATCTCTGGGAGATAGAGAAGAACAGAGAAGCCTGCTGCAGTCCATGGGGTCGCAAAGAGTCAGACATGACTGAGGAACACACCACAGTTCTTTCAATGCTGTGTTGGCTTCTCTGTGTATAGTACCAGGAGTTCAGCTCTGCGCTCCGTGGTGACCTAGATGGCGGGGGGAGGAGGTCCAAGAGAGAGGGGATGTATATATGCTTACAGCTGCTCCTCAGCCAGCCTCGGTTTGCAGATACACACTTCTGGCCTTGGTACCTGTCTTCACGATTTCTCTGCATCTGTGTCCTCACACCGCCTGCTCACGAGGACACCATTCATTGGATTTAGGGCCAGTCTTAACCCAGTGGGCTTCCTAAGTGGCTCAGTGATAAAGAATCCATCCGCCAATGCAGAAGATGGAAAGACACAAGTTCAATCCCCGGGTCGGGAAGATCCCCTGGAGGAGGAAAGGGCAACCCAGTCCAGTATTCTTGCCTGGAAAAGTCCACAGGCAGAGGAGCCTGGCTGTCTACAGTCCGTGGGGCCACAAAGAGTCAGACACAACTGAGCTTCTGAGCACTAACCCAGTGTGACCTCATCTCAACTAATTAGATCTGCCAAGATGCTATTCTCAGAAAAGGTCCCACGCTGAGGTTCTGTGTGGACATGACTTTTTGTGCAACCCTATTCAACCTAGTCCAGGGATGATGATCACTGAAGACCCTTGTGACTTTTCTCCTCTGTCCTGTATCTGCACTGAATTATAATCTCTTGCTGGTTGTTCACAATATATAATAGCCAACTGTTTACAAGTCTATGTCCTACCAAATGGTGAGGTGTTGAGAGCAGAGCCCAAAATGTTGCTTTGTTTTTGTTTTTGTATTTTATTATTTGCTTGTTTGTTTTTTCTGGCCAGGTGGCATGCAGGATTTTAGTTCCCTTACCAGAGATTGAACCTGTGCCCCCTGCAATGGAAGCTCAGAGCCCTAACCACTGGACCAAGAGGAAATTCTCCTGTTTCGGGTTTTTTACACCTTTCAGTATCCAGGGTGTAGCATGGGACCATGTTTATGACTGGCCTTCCGTAAACATGTATGAAATGTCATCGGGTTACAGTCATTTTTTGCAAGACTGACCCTTAGGATCTCTGGCTTTGAGGATGTTAGAATCCAGTAGAATGTCTGAAGGCTTCTGGAGGCAAACAAACCAGGCCAGAGCTGAAAAACCACCTACCATGCTGCTTCTTTGCCTTCAGGTTTGGAAATGTCTAGCTGGTTTCTTGTCTGTTACTTGCACATTGTGGGACACACTTCCCCCATTCTGACCTCAGTTTCCCACAGTAAATGAGGGATTTGGACCACAGTCCCCAAATCCCTTCATCTCTAAGCTCCTTTATCTTTACGATCACATGGGTCACAATCAGCCAGAACTGAAGTTATCAAGAGAGAAGCATCGGAAGAACCAGTTAGGGAAGCTTCCTGAATGCATCAGCTTCCAATTCACTGTGACCAGCCTTTTCCTATTCAGCTGCGTTGTCTGCGGCTCAGGTGAGAAATCGCTCCCATTGCCTGGCAGGCCGTGAGCTGAAATTCCTCCAGTGAAGATTGCCAAGGTGCCCGAGAGCAATGATAAACACAATCTTTTCACTCCAACCCTCCATTTAGATCCGCTTCCCTTTTGAATCTCAATTGGTTACAGCAGGCTTTGGGTTCCTTGCTGAGGAGGTGTTTGGCAAATCATGAAAGGGCGAAGGCTCCCCAGAGAGGAGATTTTCCCCTTATATCAGAACCTTTCAAAATAGCAGGAGGAGCGAAGAATTGCAAATGGGCGTCCAACCAGCTCCTCACCCGGTGAGAAGAGGTGGGACTGAATTTTCACCTTCAGGCAGCACAAGATTTTCTTTCTTAAGAGCGACAACTTTTTCCTGAAAGAATATGGAACCAACATGTTCTCCAGGAAGCCCTCCCTGGTCACGCCCTCCCAAGACTGGGGTGCCGCATTCTGTGTACCCGCTATTTCTGAACTTACTTCCAGGCTGAGCTCAACACACTGGGTCGCAATGTCTGTTTCTCCCCTTCCGCGCTCTGATGCATAGAGCTCGTTTGCCCTTCCAAACCACTGCTCCGTGCATCTTGCTTTGGATTTTCCTGCAAAGAGATCTTGGAACAAGGTCCCGGAGGAAGGTAGCTCATCCAGAGGGTTACCGCAGGAAGCATTTGTGAGGAATGAGAAAAGTGAGAGAGTAAAAGGAGAAACGTCAACAGGAGGGCGTGTTTATAGCTGGAGCCCTGTGCCGCTGAGGACCCTCTGAAGGACCTCGTGGAATGAGTTTGAGAATCGACCCACTGAGGGCTGATGGTAAAGCTGCAGCACTTTTCTGTGGCTTCTCCTTCCCACTGGTGGCGAGTTTCCCATGGGAGGCAGTAAATGCTCTGCAGTTTTGGCTGCCTCGATGTCCGGCCAGAAGGGGGCGCTCTTGTGAAGTCAGGAAAGCAAAGGTGGGGCACACACAGGACCGCAGAAGGTGCTAGTGAGAGCGGTCAGGGTGGCCCCAAGGTCAGGGGGTGGGTGGGCAGGCGGTTGGTGGAGGGGGGCGCTCTCCAACCGCGACCCTGGTGCTGTTTGTGCACATAATTTGGTCTGCCCCCGACCCCTGCATCTTCATCCTTGTGTCAAGGGCACTGCTGAGGACTTTGTCCGTATTGTTGTGTTGAACTGGAAGAAGAGTTTTCACTGGAGACAGGCCTCTCACCGAAGAAAGGGTCCACGGTGGGGTTCTGGGACATTTTCAAAGAGGCTCCAGAGTCCATCCAAAAGGGTCTCTTAAAACAACCATAGCTGACACTCAAGTAGTTGGCTCTCTGGCTGGCTGATGGGGGATTTCTGCCCCTCACAGGTTCTTTTAAAACTTAAATTATGTGCTGTAAATCAGTGTTTCCACAGTGTGTTCCAAGTAACAGATTAGATAAGAAAGGAGAGGGGCCATCCAGATAGCTCAGAAAACACTAATAAGGCCCCACTGAACACTGTGGGAAATCCCAGATCTTAAGAGTTTATAGAAATGGTACTGATGAACCTGTCTGCAGGGCAGAAATGGAGACGCAGACGTGGAGAATGGACTTGTGGGCCCAGTGGGGGAAGCAGCGGGTGGGAGGAACTGAGACAGCAGCGTTGGCGTCTTATACCTCACCATGTGCAAATAGACAGCTAGCGGGGAGCTGCTTGCAGCGCAAGGAGCTGGGCTCTGGGCTCTGTGATGACCGAGAGGGTGGGAGGGGGTCTTGGGAAGGAGGCTCAGGAGGGAATGGGTACTTGTGTACTGAGCAGCTGATTCACATTCACAAAATTGTAAAGCAACTATACTTCAATTAATTTTTTGTTTAAATTAAAAAGAGTTTATAGAGAGGAAGGAGGCTCAGGAGGGAATGGGTACTTGTGTACTGAGCAGCTGATTCACATTCACAAAATTGTAAAGCAACTATACTTCAGTTAATTTTTTTTTAAATTAAAAAGAGTTTATAGAGAGGCCATAATGGGATTCAGCCTCATACACCATCCAGATCATCTCTAGCACACATGTTCTTCCACAGCTGCATTCTTGGAACAGCTCCCACTGTGGGAACAGGACACAGAGTGTACATTCCAAGGAATCGGGGGTGTGGTGGTGAGGAGCCTCCAGTTGCCCTGGTCCAGCTTGTGGGTCCCATGGCAGTCGTCTCCTCTCCATGACCTCCCCATCGTCAGATGTGATTTCCCTGCTCTTCTTCTCAGTCTCGAGGATGGACACAACACAGCATCTGACAAGATCCAGAAAGCAGTATCTGCAGCTAAGATGCAGGGTTCGTTTGCCACTCAGCAGAGCTGTCTAATACAGAGTGAGTCTTTCATCTCTTAACAGAGAAAAGAAGTGATTATGGTGTTGAACCAAATAGCAAAAGGTGTTTCCTTGGAGTTCCTCTTGGAATTAGCTAGTCTTTTGGGAAAACTATTGCCTGAATTGGGATCCTAAATAATCAAAATTTTGCTCCAGTGACAGGAATAACATTTAGTGAGCACTTACTCTGTGGAAGCTTTGTGTACTTTGTCTTATCTTACCTTCTCAACAAAACTTCTCGGAAAGTATTTCTAGTCTCGTTTACAGAAGAAGAAACTGAACTCAGAGAGTTTAACTGACTTTTTCAAGGTCAAACAAAGGATAACCAGGATTTGAAACAGGCCTGGAATTCAAACAAAATCTGTATTCTTTCCCTCACATCATCCTAGAGTAGCAATCATCAGCTACTGGAGATACTAACAAAGGCTTCCTTTGAGGGGCCTGTAATGAGGTACATTCAGCACAAAAGGCATCTCCCTCCTGACACCATTAAAATGTTTCTCGCAAAACAACTTAGTAAAAAAGATTCCCCTCATCTCCTCAAATTATTGAAAATATTTCTCCCAACCAAAATGAGAAAAATTCTTCTTGGATTTTTTTTAAATAATTGGGTCTTTGAGTACTTCCCCAGTGATGTCATGTATAAACAAATGATCTTTGAATTTGATCAGACGGGAAAATAAGGAAGCATCTCTGAGACTCTCGATGATCCTGGAAACATCCGCTCATGGATAACAATTCCTACTCACTGATGCCAGCTGTGATTCTAGTCTTTTAAAAGATGCCCTGCTGACCATCAGCTTAAAGGAGACTCAGTCAATCAGTAAAGGTTTCCAGGAAGACTTCCGTGTGCTAAACACCATGCTGGGTACAGAGGACAGTTTATATACTGATACATTATCTTCTTTGTCATAATTATACCAGCTGTTGTTGTTCAGTGGCTAAGTCACATCCAACTGCTTGTGACCCCCATGAACTGCAGCACGCCAGGCTTCCCTGTCCTTCACCATCTCCTGGAGTTTGCTGGAACCCATGTCCATTGAGTCAGTAATGCCATACAACCATCTCATCCTCTGTCACCCTCTTCTCCTCCCACCTTCAACCTTTCCCAGCATCAGGATCTTTTCCAATGAGTCAGCTCTTTGCATCAAGTGGTCAAAGTATTGGAGCTTCAGCTTCAGCATCAGTCCTTCTAACGAATATTCAGGGTTGATTTTCATTAGGATTCCACAGGCATTTATCACAGATCTGGAGGCTGTGAGCTAGGGTACTGACGTGGTCAGGTCCAGGCCAGGACTGGCTTCCTGAGGTGCAGGTGCTCACTAGCTCACTGTGTCCACATGTGGTCTTCCCTCAGGTGCATGTAGAGAGACACAGAGTGAGCTCTGTTGCCTCTTTCCCCTCTTATAAGGGCACAAATCTCATCACGGAGGCCCCACCCTCATGACCAATTACTTGTCTAAGGTGGGACCTCCACCTTCAAACATCATCACCTTGGAGGTTAAGGCTTCAACTTAGAAAGTTGGGGAACAGAGGTAATCAGTCTATAAAGCATGGGCAGTTCAGGAGCATCTTCTCTCCCCTTCTACCCTCTTACCTCTCCTTCTCATTCAGAAGATCTTGAGTGTTCGCTGTGTGCCAGACAGTCTTGTATATGCTGCAGACAATACCAGGGACAGGAAAGAAGTAGGCTTCACGTCTGTGGACCTTCTGCTTCCAAGATTCTCCTCCAGGAAAACTTCCTTATTTAACCCTCTTTTCTCTGATCTTCCTTTAGCTGATTCTCCCTTGTATCCTTTTTTAAAATGTTTTATTTATTTGACTGCACTGGGTCTTTGTTGCTGTGCGTGGGCTTTCTCCAGTTGTGGTGAACAGGGGCTACTCTCCAGTTGTGATGTGTGGGCCTCTCATTGTAGTGGCTTCTCTTGTTGCACAGCACAGGCTCTAGAGCTCACAGGCTGAGTAGTTGCAGAACCCGGGCTTAGTTGCCCCGAGGCATGTGCGAACTTCCTGGACCAGGAATTGAACACATGTCCCCTGCACTGGCAGGCGGATTCTTAACCACTGGGCCACCACGGGAGTTCTCCTTTGTATCCTTTGATCCTGCTCCTCTCTCAGGAAAAACCTCTTGAGCATACACTCTTCTGTATGTGTATTACTTATTTACGAATTACAAGCATATTCTAATATATAGTGTATACTATAACAATACAGGTATCCCCCACGGTCCAAAACCTTTCATGAGCCAAAGTGGCGTAAAGAGAAAAAGCAATGATCTTAAGATGCATGTTGCTCACGGATGCACAAAATGAATGGAGATAAAGCACAGATGCTCACAGACACAGTTCAAAGCCATGGTGGCTCCATGCTGAGATGCTGAGTGTGGTTCCTAGGGAAGCAGCTCTCTGCTCTGGATGCTCACTCCTTCTGTAGTGGCAGCTGCAAATAACACTGAATGCAATTATTGATTTCTTCCAATTATCAAAGACAGGTCCTAATGTGGGTTTACACAAACAAGGGCCACACTCAATTTGAAATGTTAATTCTGACTTGTTCCTTTGAAAGTTAGTCTTTTATCTCTTTCAATAATTTTTAGGACAGTTGTAGATTTATGGAATCATTACAAAGATAGTACAGTTTCTGTACACCCCACACCCAGTACCCCCTTATTAGTAGTATATTACATTAGTATGGTGCATTTGTCACATGAGTTTATATTGATTTGTTGTTATCTACTGAAGTACATACTTTATTCAGATTTCCTCAGTTTTTCCCTAATGTCCTCTTTCTCTTCCAGAATCCCACCCAGGTTACCACCTAACATTTAGTCAAATGTCTCCTTAGGCACCTGTTGTCTATGACAGTTTTAAAGACTTTATTTTTTTTAATAAAATTCTTTAATGATTTTTAAAAAGCAGGTGACATAAAGCAAACTGTCAAAAAGGGGGAGGGGATAACTATTTATAAAGCATCCATTTTTGATAACAGAGTAAAAAGTTGAGGGAAGAGAAGTGCTGAGTGATTTCCCAACACTGCAATGATGTGTACACATAGTATGAACACAACCTTCTTTGGATCCTCTGGTCCTCACAGGGACCCACTTCCCTGAGCCCTCTGAGAGCTCTCACTCATCCTTGTGGAGCTGACTCTTTAAAAGCTGTCTATCTCCCCATGTTGAAGACTACCTCATCCATCTCTGTGTCCCAATCATAGAGGGGATTCTCCTGTAGACTTGTATGGAAATATACACACACACAAATGAGGCATTGATACTGTTGGCAATGACTATGATCACAATTCCAAGAGTGGGAGGAGAGGACAATTCTCTTCTTAGGTCTTCCCACAGTTTCTTCACTGGATCGTCGAAGGTTCTAGATCTTGAAACCAATGTCAACTGAATCATGTGACCTGACAAAATGAGTGTTAAATGGTGTTGAGGGTTTGCTGACATCAGGCACGGTACTAAGTACTCTAATGATGCTTCCGTAACCTTGCCAACAGCCTCACAAGCCTGCTATACCCCACTCTGCAGAAAAGAGAACGTGAACATGTTAAGCAATTTTCCCAAGGTCACAAAGGTAGAGCTAGAGGTAGAAATAAGACCCGCCTCCAAGAACAGCCTTTTTAATCACTGCTGCTGCTACTGCTAAATACACCAAGCCAATTCCCAAAGGACTCTTCCATAAGCCCTGCGTCAATACATGAATGTGCATCTGTAGAAGGAAGACTTCGTCCTGATGTACGACTGTTTTAAGCACGTCTCCATCATGCGGTATTTTCCCATCTGGGAAATGACGAAATGGTGGAGTTACAGAGTATTCTAGTGTGTGTTGCCTGGAAAGCACCTATATCCCAGATATTCGGTTTTGTTGCTCCTTAGCTCAAGGTGACCCAACTTAGCTCAAGGTAGTCTTAGAGCCACGCCTCAGACTGAGCCCCACTGACTGCCATACCACCATCTCCCTCATACCACACCGCTCTGCCCCCTTGAAAAACTGTGAAGTATTCTTATTGCCCAAATCCTCTCCTGAAATTGCTCTGAGAGATAGGGCACTCAGAAAGACACTCTTGCAGCCGCTGACCTTTAGCTCGTCTCCTCCAACTGTGACCCAATCAGGCATAATGAGTTTAGAGCAGGCTTGGAATTGTTTTCTTCTCTCTGCTTTTCTTCTCTGCCAGCCTTTATCGGTACTTTAGCAGAAAGCTGTTTTTCCTTCTGCACTTATTTATATTTAGCCTGAGCATCCTGTTAATTACAGAGCAGTTAAAGGAGAATTAGGGACACTATATATAAATTTGCCATTTATGCAAATTGCAAAGAGAGAACAAAGAAAAATTAGCTTAATTAGTGTAATTGCTAAAAAAGCGGGAGGCGAGGCAAACAGAGCTTTAATCAAAGAAGAGGCAAAGGAAGTCTCAAGGAAATGGTGACCCAAATCAGCACAGATTGGAGAGTTCTGACCTTTCAAGATTTCAAGACCTTGCTGAGGCGTAGGGATGACAGGAGGCCGCGGAGGGGAGGGGCAGAGAGTTCTCAGTATAAAGACACCAAGTGGTTGCTTAAGACATGAAATAAGACCCTTGCACTTGGAAAGTTATTGATATTCCCATTAGTGTGGGTACCTGGTGGAGGGCTTGAAATATTGCAAGACCGTCTGCCAGCAAAAGGATTACAATTCCTAAAAGCTCAGATCATGGTTAGCATTTTTTATCCTTAAACTTTTTTTTTATCAAAGTATGTACACTGATTTTTCAGACATGATGTTACTGCACACTTAACAGACTTCATGTGCACGTGCATGCTAAGTCACTTCATTTGTGTTCAATTCTTTGTGACCCTTATAGACTGTAGCCCACCAGGCTCCTCTGTCCATGGGATTCTCCAGGCAAGAATACTGGAGTGGGTTGCCCTGCCCTCCTCCAGGGGATCTTCCTGACTCAGGGATTGAACCTGCATCTCTCCAGCATTGCCAGGCAGTTTCTTTACCACTAGGGCCACCTGGGAAGCAGTATCACTTATACATAACTTTCACATGCACTAGGAATTCAAAATCTTCATGTGATTCATTTTATTGTGATGTTCACTTTCTTGTGATGGTCTGGAACCACACTTGAAATATCTTCGAGGTATACCTGTAAAAATACAGGCAACCCAGTTAAATTTTAACTTGAGACAAGCAACAAATGTATTTTTAGTGTAAGTATGCCCCATGACATTTGGGGAAATTATTTATACTAAAAAACGAAAAAGGAATTTGTTGTTCATCTGGAATTCAAGCTAATTGAGCATCCTGTATTTATTTTTCTGGCAACCCTCCTGGGGAGGTACACAGGAGAAGTCCTTCCTGTGTCTTCCCAGGACCACAGAAAAATTCAGGACTTCCTGTGAGGCAGAAAACTGTTCCCTGGCTAAGTGCAAGTCCCTTCAGCCTGGCATCATAGCAACAGAGAGGCAGAGAGAGAGACTATGAATGAGAAGAGTCTACGCCACTGGTGGGGTTAGTGGAGGGGATGGGGACTCCAGGAAACACTGGACACTTCGTTTCTGCATGCTGACATCTTACCCCCACTCCCCAGATCTTCGATAAAACTGCCAGATACATAAATGTCTGTGTACCTTAGGTGTTCTGTGTTCCAGGGAAATCAAGGAGAGGGCAGTCACTCTACATCTGGGCAGATATGCTCTGCTCGACTCTAAGACTGCAGACTTTAACCCACCGAATCCTCACAAGAACCCACATGAGGCAGACTGTATTGCCCCCACTTTGCAGATGCAAAATCAGGCACATGGAAGCTAAGGGCCTCCAGAGAGAGTGGTCAATAAGCAGCGAGCTGAGATTTTACCCAAGCATCTGGCTCCAGAGACTGTCCTCTGCCACCTGCCACATGGGAACTGCCGGCCAACAGCAGGATAACCAAATGGAAACCTGATCAATCATTCACCTCTTTTGGAATTCAGCCTGGCATTTGCTATTTGAAAATAGCAAATCTATCTACAGTAGACTACACTGTAGTCTAGTGAAAAGAAAGGGAACTCAAAGACTCATGTTCGCTTTCTTTTCTCTTTAATTAATCAATTAATTAATTTGACTGCATCGAGTCTTAGCTGCAGCACATGGACTCAGTAGTTGCGGCTCACGGGCTTAGTTGCTCTGCAGCAAGTAGGTTCTTAGTCCCCTGACCAGGAATGGGACATGCATCCTCTGCATTGCAAGGCGGATTCTAAACCACTGGACCACCAGGGAAGCCCACCACGTTTGATTTCTAACTCTGTCCTGGGTAGCTCAACCATATAAACACCCAAAACCAGACTAGACATTGTAGGAGCTCAGGTTTTCCACTCTGGTTTCCGCAGTAATGACTGACGTGGCTGTACCCAGCTATCTAGCTGTAATTAATCCCAGCTTGGAGAGGGTCTTAATGCAGGAATTTATAAAGGTAAATAGAACATGATCTGTGTGTTCAGTTACACAGTCATGTCTGACTCATTGTGGGCCCCATGGACTGTAGCCCACCAGGATCCTCTGTCCATGGAATTTTCCAGGCAAGAATACTGGAGGAGGTTGCCATTTCCTACTTCAGGTGATCTTCCCAACTCAGCATCCAACCCACATCTCTTGCAGCTCCTGCATTAGCAGGCAGATTCTTTACCGCTGCACCATCCGGGAAGCCCAAATAAACATGGAGACAGGCTGAACCCACCCAGTAGAATTAGATACCTGTCCTACAGAATAGAATATACAGTTCTATTCTATTTAATGGATAGAACTGTATGTTGTTTATCTTGCCCATTTACATGCGGGACCAGAGTGGGACCTAATACCTGCCTTCCTTGCTGCTTACTGGCAATTTTTGTTGTTTAGTCGCTCAGTCGTGTCTGACTGTTTGCAACCCCATGGACTGCAGCACACCAGGCTTCCCTGTCCTTCACTATCTCCCAGAGTTTGTTCAAACTCATTCCATTGAGTCTGTGATGCCCTCCAACCATCTCATCCTCCTAGCCAACAAACAAATGAAAAAATACATAAAAATTATTTAGAAGAGTTGGTTGGATCCAGCTTTTTTGACTCTCATGCAGGATGTCTGTTTCTGGTATGTGGAAACTTAATGTAGGTCACAGCAAGTTCCCAGTGTTGGCTCCTGCACAGGCCAAAATTATAGTGTTCATACACTGATCCTCCCCCATCACCCCTGGACAGAGCAGAATGTTTTCTTGATTGAGGTCGGATCACAAAAGCGGTTCTGGAATCAAGAACTGGCAAGAGGGATGGTTCTGCAGGGGCCAGGTTCACTTTGAACAGTCGGTGTTCTTCTATCGTTGACTCAAGAGGAGGAGTTGGCACTTTCTTGGAGTCTCTCAGGGAAGCTTCAATGAAGAAAATACCAGCAGAATTGGGGTAAGGTGATGCATGGGCCAGAGGGATACAACTATTTAACATTTCAAATCTTCTTTGATCTGCTTTCCTCTTCTCATTAGGGATTTCTTTTACAAGAAACAGAAACATAAATAGTAGAACCAAACAAAAAAAAAAAAGTTGAAAAAGTAGGAGTGAGTTCTGTTGGCATGTAAGCGCTAAAGCTACAGCTCAGACTTGTAAGGGACTGGAAGAAAAAAAAACCTGGGTTATTCTATTTCTCTGGGTCATCACGATATCCTTCTCTGGCTTTCTTGGTTGAGCAGCAGAAATAGTCACCATGGATCCACATGTTCTCACGATGCGTGTGTCCAACACTTCCTAACTATTTTTGTATCACATAGTCCAAAATATTGAGAAAAACGTGAGAGAGAGAAATAGAGACAGAGAGATCAGCTGAAACCAGCTATGACTTGCTTTCTCTGGGGTCATTTGCCCACCCTTGGTCCAACCTTCTGTGGCCAGAAAAGAATGATCTCCAGTACAAACAAGGTAACTGGGGCTGTAGGAAGTGATTTTCCAAGATGGATCTACATGGGGAAGGACGGGTGACTCAGCTACTGCAGTTCCCCTTTACCTCTATCCCCTTGAATGACATCTTTATAATGCTTGATGTTTCTGTAATACCTGACTCTCTTTACCTGAGGAATTAGATATCTCAGACTTGCGTCACCAATTTACCTTGCAGCCTCTTTGGCCCCCTTTTAAGGTGATGACACCCTGAAACAGCCCAAGAGTGCTTGTTTTGTTCGGAATGTGCCTCTCCTGTGTGTTCTGTCCAACGACATCCAAAATTCCATTTTGTCTCAGGGTGTTTTGCTGTCTCCTTTTGTGATTGGAGCACACGATAGAGTTTGAGCTTCCTCATTTTTCTTGCTGGGCTTATTTAATAGGAATCACTTGAAGGACAAGGATGAATCCAAGCAGAATCTTTGGTGCCACAAAGTAGCACAGAAACCCAACACTAATTGTTGGGCTCCATAGAGAAGGGGAAGACGTGTCTACAGGAGACACATTATGGATGCAGTCCCTCAAAAAGAGAAGCAGCAAATGCTCCTGTCTTCTAATCACTATCAGTAACTATCTTTATGGTTGATGTTGTTGTTTAGTCACTCAGTTGTGTCTGACTGTTTGTGACCCCGTGAACTGAAGCCCGCCAGGCTCCTTTGTCCATAGGATTCCCCAGGCAAGAATACTGAAGTGGGTTACCATTTCCTTCCCCAGGGGACCTTCCTGACCCAGGGATTGAACCCATGTCTCCTGTTTAGCAGGCAGATTCTTTACCATTGAGCTACTTGGGAAGCCTGAGAAGAGTTCTGAAAACAGCACAGTTTAGGGACTTAGTGCATTCCAAGCCCCCGGAAGTTCATGTACTCAGGGAAGGGAGGTGGGGACACGGATGACCACAGAGCAGGAAATACTAGGAGCATTTTGAGTGACCCCCAAGGGAAAAAGTGTCATGGAGGAGTCTTAAAAAGAGCTTATTAAGAGCACGTTGCTGTGTTTGGTGGGCTGCAGCCAAAGGACAGCGTGTCCCACCAACTCAAACACACCAGGCACTGGCTCACGGAGCACATTCTGATGGTGCTAAACGATACTACAGAACGAAGTTTCTCTAGAGACATCCTGCTCTTCCTGTAGAATGAGACATGCAGAGGAAGAGAAGGGAGGGGCTGGCCTTTTTGTGGGGAATCACACAATTGGATGGAAGGGGATGTCCACTCACAGTTCAGTTCAGTTCAGTCGCTCAGTTGTGTCTGATTCTCTGTGACCCCATGGACTGTAGCATACCAGGCTTCCCTGTCCATCACCAACTCCCAGAGTCCACTCAAACTCACGTCTGTTGGGTCGCTGGTGCCATCCAACCATCTCATCCTCTGTCGTCCCCTTCTCCTCCTGCCTTCAATCTTTCCCAGCATCAGGGTCTTTTCTAATGAGTCAGTTCTTCCCATCAGGTGGCCAAAGTATTGGAGTTACAGCTTCAGCATCAGTCCTTCCAATGAACACCCAGGACTGATCTCCTTCAGGATGGACTGGTTTGATCTCCTTGCAGTCCAAGGGACTCTCAAGAGTCTTCTCCAACACCACAGTTCAAAAGCATCAATTCTTTAGAGTTCAGCTTTCTTTATGGTCCAACTCTCACATCCATACACGACTACTGGAAAAACAATAGCTTTGACTATATGGACTTTGTTGGCAAAGTAATGTCTCTGCTTTTTAATATGCTGTCTAGGTTGGTCATAGCTTTTCTTCTATGGAGCAAACGTCTTTTAATTTCAGGCTGCAGTCACCATCTGCAGTGATTTTGGAGCCCAAGAAAATAAAGCCTGTCGCTGTTTCCATTGTTTCCCATCTATTTGCCATGAAGTGATGGGACCGTATGCCACAATTTTAGTGTTCTGATTGTTGAGCTTTTTCACTCTCCTCTTTCGCTTTCATCAAGAGGCTCTTTAGTTCCTCTTCACTACTACTCGCAGGCAGATGTAAAAGCTTACAGAACTTTCTGAACTACAAGCGATGGGCTTCACATTCCAAGTTCCTTAGTTAGGAACAGCAGGGCTGCTAAGAAAGAGGATGTTTAAGTCAGGTTTGGGGAGATAAGGAGACTGTTCCAGGGATCTGTAACTGTTGCGGCAAAGATGACCCCTTCCTGGGCCTGAGAACAGGCTCTTGCCCAACATTCAGAAAGGAATTGTCCAAGGAGACATACATGCTGACAAAGCAAGAAACTTTACCGGGCAGGGCACCCTGGCGGAGAGCAGCAGAGTCAGGGAACCCAGAAGGACTGCTCTGCCATGTGGCTTCAAGTCTCGGGTTGTCTGGTGATGGGGTTAGTTTCTGAGCTGTCTCTGACTCATCATTCTGACTCAGGGTCCTTCCTGGTAGCATACACATTGCTCAGCCAAGATGGATGCCAGTGAGAAGGATTCTGGAAGGTTGAAAGGACACACGGACTGGTGTCTCCTTTTGACTTTTCTGAAATTCTTCAGATTGGTTGTGGTTTGTTAGTTCTGTGTCCCTTGCCAGGCGTGCATGCATGCTCAGTCACTTCAGTCATATCCGACTCTTTGCGACCCATGGACTGTAGCCCACCAGGCTCCTCTGTCCATGGGATTCTCCAGGCAAGAATACTGGAGTGGGTAGCCATTTCCTCCTCCAGGGAATCTTCCTAACCCAGGGATGGAACCCACGTCTCCTACATTGCAGGTAGATTCTTTACCGCTGAGCCACCAGGGAAGCTCTCCCTACCAGGACACTGTGTCATAAAATAACTCATGCAAGTGGTTCCTAGGGGGCCTGGCCAGGGTGGGTGATTTCAGTCAATGTTTCCCCTAACATAAGTGAAAGGAAAAGTCACTCAGTTGTGTCCGACTCTTTGCGAACCCATGGACTATACTGTCCGTGGAATTCTCTAGGCCAGAATACTGGAGTGGTTAGCCTTTCCTTTCTCCAGGGGATCTTCCCAACCCAGGGATTGAACCCAGGTCTCCCGCATTGCAGGCAGATTCTTTACCAGCTGAGCCACAAGGGAAGCCCTATGAAACTGCCTAACAAATTACCACCAAA
Organism: Cervus elaphus; assembly: GCF_910594005.1. NCBI lineage: Eukaryota > Metazoa > Chordata > Mammalia > Artiodactyla > Cervidae > Cervus > Cervus elaphus. Next base: position 11,264,689 of record NC_057835.1, read on the forward strand.
ATTCATGGACTAATGTAACAATTTATTATTGTATATCTCTTGGTTCTGTGGGCTGACTGGGCTGGCCCGGATGGTTCTGATGTGGATGCCCTTGGGACAGCAGGCAGATAGATGGTGGCCAGGGATGCAGTCCTCTGAAGTTTGGATGTCCAGGTTGACTCACTCCATGGCCCGAAGTGGTGCTGGCTATCGGCTTGGAGCTCAGCAGTGATTCTCAACCTGCATACCTGCACATGGCTTCTTTATGTTCCTTGGGCTTCTCACAGCTGGTGGATGGGTTTTGAGAATGTTCCATGAGAAAGAGTTCAAGACTTCTTATGCCCTAACTTTAGAAGGCCCACCAGGTCAGTTCTATTGATGAAGTTCAACCTTCTCTGTGTGAGGTAGAGGGGTGCATTCAAGGCAGACAAGGATGAAATGGTACAGCCTGTGCCTTTGGGAAGCTGAGAATTAATCATGAAAATAGACGTGTGATTTCATATCTGGGATTAACTGAGTCAAATGCTCTGATAAATCCCTTACTAGGTCTTGGTGGGGGCACTAAAGGAAAAAGCAATTTAGGAGGAAATCAGAGTGGGCTTCATAAAGAAGGTGTCAGCTCGCACAAGGGCAGGAAAGGGAAGTTACTGTTTGTCCTGGAGAGTGTGTGTTTGTGTGTGTGTGTTTATGTAGAGAGGAAAGAGATGAGGGAGAGTATTTGGCAATTCAAAAGTGAGAAAACAGCATAATGAAACAAACCAAACAGTCTGATGCATTCTGAGAACTGTAAACTACACAGCAGAAAACTCACAGAGGGCTGGATTGTACAGGGTGCTAATGTAAATCATCTGAAAGGATTCACTGAATAAGGAAGCTTAGCAACAAAGTCAAACTTTCTGCAGCACTTCTTAGATTTTATAATATGCTTTTATGTATTTTGAATTTGGGCCAATTTTGTGGGATGGTGGGCGAGCCAAGAGTATAAAATATTTCCCGAACTTTTTTTTTAAAAGGCAAATATGCAAGTAGGGCTGGCATTGTCTGGATGGTAATTTGGGAAATGTTGGTTTTGTGCAAAGAAGGTAGTATGGCAAATGAGGGGACTGCAGTAATTGGTGGAAGTTTGGCCCTTATCTTCAGGACTATTTACAAATATTTCCTGAACACCTACTACATCCTAGGCAATCTTCATGGCACTCGGGATCTCTCAGTGAACAAGGCAGGAAAAAGTCCCTGTCCCTGTGTAGCTTACCTTCTCCCTGAAAGAGACAGATGTTAAACAAGATAAATAGGAGTGATATACATCTCATATAATAAAATAATATATGAGATGGTTAGATAGCATCTCTGACTCAATGAACACGAATTTAAGCAAACTCCAGGAGGCAATGGAGGACAGAAGAGCCTGTGTGTGCCACAGTCCACAGGGCTGCAAAGAGTGGGACACAACCTAGCAGCTGAACAACAGCTATACAGTGTATTAAATGGTGATAAACACCATAGATAAAAAATAAAACTGAGAGGGAGGAAAAGGGAGATGGGGATCTTATACCAGCTGGTCATTGAGAAATGACATGTGACTAAAGACTCAAAGGATGGTGCCCAGTTCTGAGAACCTTTCTGGAGGCAGAGGACTCTGGCACATTGAAGGAAGAGAAAGGGGACCAATAGGACCAGGTGGGGTGATTCTCGGGGAGGGTCCTAGAAGACGAGGTCCACTCAAGATAATCAGATTGTAGAGGGCCTGCAGGATCCCCAGGTCTTTTGCTTTTATCCTGAGTTAAAAGTGAAGCTCTTAGAGGGTTTTAACCAATGGAGTGATAAGATGGGCCTACTTGTAAAAGGACCTCTCCTGCTAATCTGTAGAAAATAGAACTAAAGGGGCAGAAGCAGAAACAGGGGACTCATTAGAAGGCTCTTGCATCAATCTGTGTGAACTGTCTCAGGGGCTCGTACCAGAGAGGGAGCAGAAGTGTCCGTGAGAACTGATTGGATTCTGGATATATTTTGAAGGTGGAGCCAATAAGATTGGCTGGTAGCTAGAATGTGGAATAAGAGAATCAGAAAGAGGAATCAAGATAATGATTTCAAGGTTTTGGGTTGAGCCACTGGAAAGGTGGAATTCCTGTACCTGCGCCCGGGAGACTTTCAGGAGAAACAAGTTTGAGGAAGAAGATTAGAAGTTAACTGTTATAGAAGTGAGTTCAGGGAACCTGCAGACACCAAAGCAAGAACATGGTGCGATTGGATTAGCACCTGAGGAAAAACAAGCTATGCCACGGATGGATTAGAGAGGAAGGATGAATAGCAGGAGATGCTCCAGGAATAGGGGAAGCATGTCAGAAGCTGAAACAAAAATCCAGAAAACTGATGATAAACTGATCTAAAGCAGTAGATTGAGAACAGTCAGAGAGGTTTAGATTCAAAGAGGCAGGGACAAGGAAAGGAAGGAGAGAAAAATCAGTAAGTTTTCTTAAGTGGCCTAAAGTAGGGGAAGGGAGGTAAATACCAGAGTTGCTTACAGTTCAGGATGCAGTGTGGATGTGGCCCTTTTAAAAATTGGGAAAATAGAAGACGGAGTGGTTTGGTGGAAGAGGGTATTGATTCTGTGGGGAACCCGATGAACTTGAGCTGCCCCAGTAAACTCCATATGCAGATGTCCAGGCGCCTGCTGACTGATTTACAGCGCACTAAGTACCTCGTTTTCTCTAGGACTTCTGCAGTTTCCAGGGTCACGTGACTAGTTCCTGCTGATGGACTAGGGGCAGAAGTTATCTGTGTCACTTCCAGATGGGAGGATTTAAGAGCCATTGGGCAACCCTTCCTCTCACTAGCCCCCTGCCACAGAGACTAGAGGTCATGGGTTCAGAGTTCATGGCAGAGCATCCACCAGCCTGGGTCTCTGAGCGATGCTGTGGAGTTCTGTTTACCAATTTCTGCTGAACATGACTTGTGAATGAGAAATACATATTTGATGTATCTGAGTTGAAGGTCGACTTGTTACCACAGCATAACCTATGCTCTCCCTACTAATATGTTTGAACATATATACATATATATATATATATATAAAACCTCGGAGAAAGATGTTGGAATTTTACCAAGATAAATATGACAGTGAAGTCTGGGAATTGAACGGGATGACTTCATGAGAGACTATAAAGTGAGAACAAATGGAAAGACTCTGAAAGACGGCAATATTTAAACAGAAGAAAGATAAAGAGGAGCCATGAAGTCTGAGAAGGAGCTTTCAGACACATGGGAGAACTAAGAGAGTCATGGGAACCAAGACAGCAAAAACTTTAAGGAGAGAGAGGTCAGAAGTGTCAAATGCTTTGGGATTTATTTCAGTTCAATTCATTTCCTTTTTTTTTCTTTTTTCATTTTAAAAACATAGATAGACTGCCTCTGACATTCCAAGGAAGTAGAATAGGGATTATGAAGAGACCAGTGGATAGAATAATCTGTAGGTGATTAGATGACCTTTGTCTACAGCATTTTCTTAGAAAAGTGATGGAGGAAGAAGGAAGACTGAGACAGGTTGAAAGTAAATGGAAGGTTAGGAGGTGGAGCTCACCAGATGTGACTTTTTTAAGGCTCTTGATATAAAGAGAAAGACAGTAAGGTGGTAGTTTTGAATAACAAGAGGAAGAAAAAAAGTGATACACTCATTACATATTAGAGAGTATCTAACACCCCAATAATCCAATGATGGGAAAATTTATTCCTCATGCAGAAAACAAGGCTCAGAGAACAAGAGTACCTGTTTCTGCCATTTACTAGCATGAACTTGGGCAAATTTTCTCATCTGTAAGTTGAATAAATACCATCTTTCTCGTGTTTTGTTGTAAAGATTGAGTTATCAACTGTCCTGGTGGTTCCAGGATTGAAGGTTTTCCCAGAGCATGGGACTTTCCTTGCCAAAACCAGAACAGTTCCAGGCAAAGTAAGACATGTTGCTCATTTGATGGTTGAGTGGATTTTAAAATACTAAGGCACAGTGCCTGGCAAATAGTAAAGCTTAGCTACGACGACTGCTGATCTTCCGTGTGCATCAGTTTCTTTATCTGTACGTGGAAGATACTAGGACTTAACATAGTGGAGTTTTGTGGAGATTAAAAAGAAGATGCTTAATCAGCATATGCAAACACTCAGGGGTATTCATTATTGTGATGATGGTGCTCATGATGATAGAGATAATGATGAAGAAACAGGCTGAAAAAAGTTAAGCACAACTAATTAGTAAGAGAACTGGAGTGTGAAACCCAGTTGGCCTATCTCCAAGGCTCTTGATTTTCCTTTTGTGCCACGTTGTAAGCAAATGCAAGGAATTATTGTGTGGAGATATGGAATTTGAACTAAGCCTTAAAAGATGAATTGAGTTTGACATTTCCTCATTTGTTGATTTCATCAGCAAAAGTTTATCAAATACCAATCATGCATGGGATACTGTATGCGGTGAATATATATATGTACGTATAAATAGAATTCAACAGATTATGGAAATTGGAAGGTCATAATGTCATCCTAGACAGAGAGACAGATGAACTTTGGTTTAAATCCTTCTGCCCTTCTCCCAAGTCAATGTGAGTATTCACACATGTAAAGATCCTTGAGATGTTAAACCCACTCTACAAATCCCGAGAGGAGAGCTGACATCTAATTAGAATGTCTTCTTGTTTATTAGCTTTGAACCAAGCATGAAGATTTCTCACACAGTCATCAAGCCTTGTCTCCGTGGTCATGTCAGCCCCACCTTCTTTCCAGCCTGGCACTACAGGTGATGTTCTAATTCTGTGCCAACAGCTAATAACACACCCAAAGAGGCTGCAGACAAATAAACACCACGTCTATCTTTAGCCTCTTTGCCATGGATTTTGGCAGATCTTTGCTCTGAAATTCAAGGGTAACCTCTGAGCTTTCCTTGAAGAATAAATACCCTTCTGAAACGTTCCCTTAAAAATATAAATAGACAATAGATCCAGTATGGAATCTGAAGCTAATAAACCAGAGGCAAACAGCGAGCTCCCAATTAATGGATCCTTTGGTAACACATAGACCCCACCCCTTTAGCAAATCTCCCTGTCCACAGAGGCAGTTTCGAGCGTGCAGGAGAGGAGGGGTGGGAGGCTTCATTCCCCAATCCTGGCTCTAAATGGGTCACTGAGGAGGAGTTTGATTCATTGAAAATTCTTTCAAGGGTCAGTCTGTTTCAGGTAAGCCAGAGAAATAAAGGGAAACCCAGGTGGATCAACAATAAAATGGTGAGCAGGCAAACATTGGAAATTCTCCATAGAATGTACACCAGGAAGCTTGCAAGTGCAAACTGCATCCCATGGCTTGAGAAGAATCATGCATCAGGTTATCAGGCCCCTCCACTGAAATGAACCGGCTCAGGGCCTCCCAGTAGAGCTCCTGGCACAGTAGAACCTCTCACCCAACAGATAAGACCTAGAGTTTGAATGGCTTCCTCCAGAGTCTGGGAAGGACTCAGGAAAGACCTGTAACCCCAGGACCTGGATCCTTCCCAAGGTACCCAGAAGCAAAGACTCAAGACTCAGATGTGATTTGGTATTCTTAAATACCCCGGGGAGCTAGCCTAAAAAACCAAGGTTGATTGACAAGATCCTAAGAGAAAGAATAAACCACAAGTCAGGTATCAGGTTTCATCCACAAAATGTAATGAAAAGAGAGCACTTAGGAAGGCCACCAAAAAGTTCTGAGTAATTGCATTAATAAATCTAAGATGTCTGGGAATGAGGAGGGAAGGGGCCATACACCCTCAAACTCATTCATTCATTCATGCATCCTGTCTCTCATTTGTTGTAGTCACTTAATTGTTTTGTTGTTTTAGACAAACATAATTCAGTTGGTCAACTAATTCAGATAAACAGTGAGTCAGCCAACCTTTGAGTTCACTTTCAGTCATTCATTCTCTGGGCTTCCCAGGTGACCTTCCTGGTAAAGAACCCACCTGCCAATGCAGGAGATGTAAGAGATGCTGCAGGTGTGATCCCTGGGTCAGGAAGATCCCCTGGAGGAGGGTATGACAACTTATTCCAGTATTCTTGCCTGGAGAATCGCATGGAGAGAGGAACCTGGCAGGCTGCAGTCCACAGGGTCACAAAGAATCGGACATGACTGAAGGGACTTAGCACACACACATTCATTCTCTATTTCATTTATTCAGTCTTCAGTTGGCAATTTAGTCAGTATTGTCAATCATTTAGTCATCCATCCATCCAGCCACGTATTTATTCAACTAATTAATTCATTCACCCACGCTGAGTCTCAGGAAGTCTTTGACTCCATTCATTCATTCATCCAGTGAGTCCTTGCTTCTGCCAGTCAGTCATTAGGTCATTAATTAGCTATTTTTACTCATCCATTCACTAATTTATTCTGGCTTTCAAAACTAGTCACTAATTTGCTTTTATTCATGTATTTATTCATTTATTCATGGGTCTTTCAGCTCATCAGGCAGTTACTTAGTCAGGCAATCAGTTCCTTGGTCATAGAGAGCTTGTCCACCAGACCTGGAGAGAAGAGCTTCTAATCTATACCTTTCTTCAATTAAACTTAAATTTGCATGATCGTCCCAAAAGCTCAGACTATGGAGGATGGCTTTAAGTATAAATTTCCTCTCCTTGTTAAAAAATAATAATAATACATTTCAGAGCCTGATGTTGAAAATATCTTTGCCCAAATAGATTCATGAATTATAAGTCCCCTGAGGCCTGCTGCAGTGATTAAATGCATCCAGGATCCAAATGGTCCATGAGGAAGTCTACCCTGAGGGTCTAGGTACCCAGGGACCACTCTTCAGGATGGGGCTCCAGCACAGAATTTATCCGAGAATAGACACAACCTGTTTTTTTTTTCTCCAATTATATCTCTCCTTGGTTTATTTAAAAAACAGGGAGAGATACATATTCACTTGAAAATGAAGAAAGGTTTGAACAAGAAAATAAAATTCAGCCGAAATGCGACCAACCAGAGTTAATAGTTTTTAACATGTTAGTGTATACATTTACATAATTATTTGTATGTGCATGCAAGCTAAGTCAATTCAGTCATTCCTGATTCTGTGACTCCATGGTCTGTAGCCCGCCAGGCTCCTCTGTCCATGGAATTTTCCAGGTAAGAAAGCTGGAGTGGGTTGCCATTTCTTACTCCAAGGGATTTTCCCGACCCACATCTCTTGTGTATCCTGCATTGGTAGATGGATTCTTTACCAGTGAGGCACCTGGGAAGCCCAATTATTTGTATACATTTTTACCAAAAAAATTTATGTATAGTTTTTATTAATTAATTACAGGAAGACCTCAATGATGTTGAAGGTTTGCTTCCAGACTACCACAATGAAGTGAATATCACATCAAGTGCATCACACAGAGTTTTTGGTTTCCCAGTGCATATAGAAGTCATGCTAACACCATCCTGTAGTCTATTAAGTGTGGTAGCTCAGATGGTAAAGAATCTGCCTTCAGAGCAGGAGACCGGGGTTCAATCCTGAGGTCAGAAAGATCCCCTGGAGAAGGGAACCGCTACCCATTCCAGTATTCTTGCCTGGAGAATCCCATGGACAGAGGAGCCTGGTGGGTTACAGTCCATGGGGCTTCTTCTTTCAGTATTATGTTTAAAAAATGTACATACCTTAATTTAAAAATACTTTATGACTAAGAAATGTTAACCAACATCTGGCCTTCAGCTAGTCTTAATCTTTTTGCATTAGTAACATCAAAGATGACTGATCACAAATCACTATAACAAATATAATAAATAAAAAATGAAATGAAATGAAAACGTTTGAAATATCACGAGAATTATCCAAATGTGACAGAGAGACACAAAATGAGCCAATACTATTGAAAAAAATGGTGATGATAGACTTGCTTGACACTGGGTTGACAGAAACCTTCTATTTGTTTTTTTAAAAAGTGACTGTATTATTATAAAAGGAGGGAGTAATTCATATAGAAATTTTTGTATTTAAGAGAGTTTGTTTTATTGAGATAGCAGTTAAACTTTGTGATCACAATTGAAGTGAGAATTTAAGAATTGATTTAGACTTGCTGTTTTAAGTTGAATTTTTACTAGATTTATGTACAGTACTTGAGCATTTATGATATCATAAGAATCATCATGCTTATGAGTTTAAGGTAATCTATTAGATTTATAATACTTGAATACTCGGGAAATTTTGTTTGTTAATTGGACAAAGTACTGAAAATAGAATGTATCAAGATTATAAAGACAATTGAAAATCCTTAAGTTTATAAATTAGATTAGGTATTAATCAAAGTCTCCTTATATGTGATGGTTAATTTTCACCAAGCTTTTACAAATAAAATAAGATTTATAAACTCAACTTAAAAGCTTGAGAAAGAACACAACTTTGTTTAATAAATTTAATAAACTCAGTGTTAAACCTTAAAACCAAAGTAACCTGTGAGCGATTTGTCACGTGCAAATAACCATCCATTGAGAACACTAAAAAAAATACTCCATCTTATAGCCACATCAACAAAGTGGGGGTAGCGAGTAGCATCTCCCGTCTTCCACAAGGACTACCCCTTCCCAGGGGGAATGTCATGGGCAGATGGCTGCCCTGCCATCTGGAAAGGTATCAGAGATGATGACCACATTTCTGGTTTGGGCATCCAGGCAGGTGGTTTTATCAATCACTGAAAGACACCAACATAACAAAAGATGAGCACAGTTAGTGCCGGGGGGATTTTGTGTTCATAGATTTGTGTGTCTGTCTCTTTGTTGTTGTTTAGTTGCTAAGCTGTGTCCCACTCTTTTGCCACCCCATGGACTGTAGCCTGCCAGGCTACTCTGTTCATTGGATATCCCAGAAAAGAACCCTGGAATGGGTTGCCTCCAGGGGATCCTCCCAACCCAGGGATCAAACCTGCATCTCCCTCATTGACAGATGGATTCTTTACCACTGAGCAACTGGGAAAAAAGTCTAAACTGTGGAGATGGAAGGACAAACTTCCGCCTTCAGTTCAGTTGCTCAGTTGTGTCCTACTCTTTGTGACTACATGAACTGCAGCACGCCAGGCCTCCCTGTCCATCACCAACTCCCGGAGTTTACCCAAACTCATGTCCATTGAGTCGGTAATGCCATCCAATCATCTCATCCTCTGTTGTCCCCTTCTCCTCCTGCCTTCAATGTTTCCCAGCATCAGGGTCTTTTCGAATGAGTCAGCTCTTCACATCAGGTGGCCAAAGTACTGGCCTTTCAGCTTCAACATCAGTCCTTCCAATGAATACCCAGGACTGATCTCTGTCAGGATGGACTGGTTGGATCTCCTTGCAGTCCAAGGGACTCTCAAGAGTCTTCTCCAAAAAAAAAAAAAAAAAAAAGTCTTCTCCAACACCACGATTCAAAAGCATAAATTCTTTAGCGTTCAGCTTTCTTTATGGTCTAACTCTCATATCCATACATGCCCACTGGAAAAACCACAGCCTTGACTAGACGGACCTTTGTCGACAAAGTAATGTCTCTGCTTTTTAATATGCTATCTAGGTTGGTCATAACTTTCCTTCCAAGGAGTGTCTTTTCATTTCATGGTTGCAATCACCATCTGCAGTGATTTTGGAGCCCCCAAAAATAAAGTCAGCCATTGTTTCCACTGTCTCCCCATCTGTTTGCCATGAAGTGATGGGAACGGATGCCATGATCTTAGTTTTCTGAATGTTGAGCTTTAAGCCAACTTTTTCACTCTCCTCTTTCACTTTCATCAAGAGGCTCTTTAGTTCTTCTTCACTGTCTGCCATAAGGGTGGTGTCATCTGCATATCTGAGGTTATTGATATTTCTCCCAGCAATCTTGATTCCAGCTTGTGCTTCCTCCAGCCCAGCATTTCTCATGATGTACTTTGCATATAAGTTAAATAAGCAGGACTTCTGCCTTCATCTACCTTCAAAACATCAGAACCCAGCCCATTTCTGGTACTCATCATGTGTTCAGCAGAGATGCCAGCATAACAAAACATGAGCACAGTTACAGCCGGTGGGGAGGGTCTCAAATCTATGGAAGGCTGGAGGGACCTCCACCCTGGACATTTCCCCCCATCTGCAAGCTAACCCTTTGTTAGGATGCAGGTTACAGGGACGTAAAACCCAGGGGAGTTTCTGTTCTCTAGAATTTCTCAGCTTTGGAGGCCTTTTAGTCCAAGCATTTCCGCTGATTATTCCCCAGTGTGCGTTCAGACAGGCCTCCGAGGGGCTTGTCACAGTGAAATTCCTGACCCCACTCTAACAAGGTCTGAGGTTACCTATCAGCAATAGGAGAGAAAAAAATGGCACTGTGGAAAATGTCTACTAGCTGACAGCACATTGTTTAAAGACTCCAGGCAGTGAGCTTGCCCATCTGTTGAGGGGAAAAAGAAAACAAAAACAAATCTCGAAACAGAAGGGCTGCCTTTTGTCCTTGAAGACTCAGTCTCACAGGCTCCAGGCCGGTGAGGGTGAGTCAGCTCATGGAGGCCCTGGACACGCCCGGTGAATGGGATTCAGAGAAGGGCAGGCAACTGGAAGCTACAGTCTTGCTCCAGAGCATCAAGCCTGCCAATCCTGTCTTCCTAAAACTCAGCTCTGAATTAACTGAGCCTCTGCTGGAAGCCTTCCTGGCTTCCTCTCCCAGGCTGACTGGTCAGTGGGTGCACCTAGTCAGAACTGAACGCTGTATTTAGGCATCACAAAGGGAACGTTGTTTATAGATGAAGACTTTCAGACTCAGAGGTTAAATAAATCACCCCGCCTCCACCGTGTTGTTAGTAAGTAGCCTCTCTGGGACTTGAACCCAGAGCTTCTCTGACAGATCCGAGGTCAATCCTCGGAACCCCTTAGCCAGGCAGTGTCTCCTGTCAACACTCCTTCCCCAAGCACGAGCAAAAAATGGTCCCCTACTTTATTTGTCCTTTGGTTTTTCTTCTCCGGAAAAACTCTGTTCCACTCTCTTTTCTCTATCTATGGAAACCTGACTCCTAATTCCAAACCTTTCCCTGTGTCTTGAGTTTGAATTTCAAAGCACTAATTAAGATTTCGTCATTTCCCTGGGCCGCAGACAATTTTGCCCCAAACTGTTAACCTGAGTCCCAGAAGATAAGTTGTTACTCTTGGTTTCTGTAAAAAGGGCCATCATTGCTTTTTTTCATCTGTTTCCCCAGATAACAAGGGCAAACGATGTCTTCCCTCACCCTTGGTAAATATATATATTTGTCCCCAATGTAAGAAATACTAAGTACAATCAGCTGTCTCGTAGTTCAGTGTCCCTCCCATTCTCCTTCTCTGCCCCGGTTCTTTCTCCACTCTATTCACATATGTACCCATACATGCATGCCTGCACATGTCATTCTTCTGTCCATCCATCTGTTCATCTACACACTCACCATTTCCACTTCTTCCATAACTAGCTATAAACCCAGGATACACCAGTGCTTGACATTGACTTCATCTGTAGGAGAAATGACTTTCATATGAGCTGGGATAAGACCCTCCCCAACACAACCCATCCTCCCCCAAATTACAAGAGTTGCAGTATGTGACGTTTTTGACATGTATATTATCGACTTTTTTTTAATGTTTAGGCCGTATGACTTGTGGGATCTTATTTCCCTGACTAGGGATTGCACCCTGGCACCCTGCAGTGGAAACACAGAATCTTAACCACTGGACCACCAGGGAATTCCCAAGATTTATATATTATGAATGACAAGCATTGACAGGAGGAGCAAGATAGACTACTTCTTTATTTTGAATGTTTCCTCAGTATCATCAATATGGTAGCCTGGGTCCAGGGTCAAGAAGGAAGCCACGGAGGAGTCATCTCCATTTGCTCATGAGGTTTCCCTGTAGCCTCTCTAAGATGCTTCCATGTTGCCTTTCAAGCTGGTTCTAATTCTTTCCTATAAGCTCTGATAATAGCTATGAATTTCAGAGATTGTGAGTGTGGCTTCAATCATAGAGATTCAGCAGAGTCTATCAAAGAAGAAATTAAAAGTATGGAGTCCTTCCACAGACTTAGAGAATGAACTTATGGTTACCAGGTAGAAGGGTGAAGGGAAGGGATAGATAGGGAGTTTGGGATGGACATGTGCACACTGCTATATTTAAAATGTAACAAGGACCTACTGTATAGCTACTGTATACCTACTATATAGGGAACTCTGCTCAGTATTATTTGGAAGCCTAGATGGGAGAAATATTTGGGGGAGAGTAGATTCATGCATGTATAGGCCGAGTTGCTTTGCTGTCTGCCTGAAACTGTCACAATATTGCTAATCGGCTATACTCCAATATAAAACACAAAGTTAAAAAAAAAAAAGAAGAGTATGGTGTCCTTAACATAAAAGTGTTCTTATACCATGTTCTGGGATTGATCTTTAGCCCATTACCTCACTCATTCATTTATTCTTTCAACAAACAACCTATTGAATACTTATAAGGCATGATCATATGAACTGAGGGGATAGTAATGAACAAAATAGCAGTGCAATCCTCCAGCAGCCTCTAACACAGATTGGAAGGAAAGGATGAACCCGAGCCTAGAATGATGAGGCTGTGATGAGGTGTAAGTGAAGAGTTGACGAGGACACAGCGAGGGACAGGCACACGAGCTGAATCCTAAAGGAGCGAGCACCATGGGGCTGGTGAGGGAGGAGGTGGAACCTTCCTGGAAGTGGGGAAACAATGAGCAAGTTTGGAGGCTGAAGGAAGAACAGGCTCTTGGGGAACTTCCAGGTGTGAAACTGAAAAGGGCCATGAGCTGAGCTGGAGGAGTTTGTCAAAGGCCACAGTGTGATGAGCATTGGCTGGCCTCCTTCGGACTTTATCCTGAAGATGATCAAGGTCTCTTACAGTATTTCCAAGGAGAATTGAGGCAGTTTCCAAGGTCAATACCGTTAAAAGAAGCTTCATTGGTGTTATCCCAGATCCTGAGACTTTAAGAGCACACACAAATAGAATTTTTCTCAGTGTGAGGGAACCCTAGAGAATCACAGGTTAGCTAAAGAGCAACATCAGACACCACCACCCCCCCCGCCCCCCAAAATAATAGCTGCAGAGGAAGGCTCTGCAGAGTTGAGAATCTCCTGTGACCACATTAAGCACCACTATTCCAACAAGAGGGGCTCCCCTGGTAGCTCAGACAGTAAAAAATCCGCCTACCATTCAGGAGACCCAGGTTTGAGCCCTGGGTTGGGAAGATCCCCTGGAGAAGGAAATGGCTACCCACTCCCATGGAATTCTTGTCTGCAGAATTCCATGGACAGAGGAGCCTGGTGGACTACAGTCCATGGGGTTGCAAAGAGTCCGACAAGGCTGAGCAACTAACCCTTTACTCTTACTTACACCCATTCCAACAGGAACATTCCTTTCACAAACATACAGTCATGCCTCCCTTGAGCCCAGCATCATAAGAACTGCTATTAGAGACAAAAAAAATAATAAAAGGAAGAAGAAGCACTTATGATATAGCCCCTACCCTTTGTGAACAAACAAATGCATCATTATTTTCATCAAACATTGGTATTTCTTTAGGTCACCTATTCTGTGCCTCTTCTCCATTCTCTGTCAGTTCTCCACTGTTCAATTAATTTTGTTGTCTGATTCCAGGCATCTCTGCAGCTGCTGATTGTAGCCAGAACCACTTAAGCACTTGAGCCTCCTCAGATCCTACAGGCTGCTCAGAGCTCTCATTTTTTAGTGATCTTTCAGTTGAAAAGATGTCTCCAAGCACACTGAAACACCAAGGCACTAATAGGGTAATGGTTGGGGGTGTTTGGAGGATTTACAACACATTCTCTCAAGGCTTCAAGCTCCATCGACTGGGAAAATGGATTACAACCATCCATTTGCCAAGTGTCTCCATCCGGGAACGTTGTGATAATCTTCATTTCAGCATCTTGATCATTTTCTCAAGTTTCGTCTTTTCTAACAATTATTTTTCTTTTTTCCCTCAAGCACCTTCACTGTGTTTGGGTCCAGAGGTCTGACATCTTTTATTGGTCCCCCTTTGTAGTCTTTAGGCTTTCCAGGTGGTGCAGTGCTAAAGAGTCTGCCTGCCAATGCAGGAGACAGACGCAGGAGACGCTGGCTTGATCTCTGGGTCAGGAAGATCCCCTGGAGTAGGAAATGGCAACCCACTCCAGTATTCTTGCCTGGAGAATTCCATGGACAGAGGAGCCTGGCGGGCTACAGTCCACGGGGTCTCGAAGAGTCAGACACTACTGAAGATGCACACGTTGTGACTTTTCAGTTCCTGATTGCTGTCTTTTCTGATGCCCCTTTACATTTCAGTCCTTGGAGTTAAGCCATGTTTATTGAGCTGTTAGGATCTCCCAGGCAGTCTTCTAGGCGCTGGGGCCACAGTGTGAAGCAGAAAGTCACAACATATGCTCTCATGCAGCTTCCAGTCTACTCTGAGCAGGTAGACAGTAAAGAAGTAAATAAATAATTCAATGAAATTATTTTGGATAATGTTAGGTACAGTGGGAAAAATCTGAAAGGGTGAAAAATATATAAAATGACCAGGATTGGATGAGAAGGGCATCAGAGTGCACATTAGAGATGACAAGGGCCCCCCGGCATGGCCCTGCTGACCATGCCTGTCCAACTCTAACACATACCATGAGCACAAACTGTGATGGGAACAGCGCCCCCTCCCCTGAGTTTGTGCAGTGCACAACATGGACAACGAGAAGCAGCAATCCTTGAAGAGGACTCTCAGAGAAACATTCATGCTAAAATCTTTGTGGACAGAAGGAGTCAACCAAGCGTACACGTGAGAGAAGAGCATGCCAAGCCGTGGGAAGAGCTACTGCGATGACCCAACGTGGAGAATGACTTTGGCCCGTTCAGAGAACCCAAAGAATGGCAGGTGCTTCTGCTGAATCTGGGCGAGTGAGATGAAGTTAGTTAGAAGCCAAGGAATCTGACAGCGGATCAACAAGGGGGTGATAAGGAGTGTTTCTGTAGGGTCAGAGGACAGTGTATCTATAACCGTGGAGAGTGGTGAGAAACAGCAGCTGGAGGAAAGGAAAGTCAAAGTCAGAGCCTGATGGCTCAGTGATGTGATGCTACAGGGTATGGACTTTGTTCTTGAAGCATCAGGTACAAGAGGACTCACAAGGTACATTGGAGACTTGGGGGCTTTTCTGTGCAGCTGATAAACCTAGCTGGAAATTTGAGACTTGCCATCTAGTGGTGATCTGTGTATCCTTGAACATCCTCAGAACTGCCCTAATCTGTGAAAGAAGAAGACACCCTGACATCCATAAAATGCATTTTATTCCAAGGCAGGAAAGACAGGAAGATGTCTCCTTAAAGAGGAGGAAAAATCCATGCTACATGTTGCATGAAGCATTGATGGTATTGATAAGCCAGCGAAGTCTCCTCACTTCTGAATCACTTGGGGGTCATTTAAGATATTATTTGGCAAGAGCAAAAAAGGTCCAGAAAGTCTCCTAATAAGGGACATTTCCCTCACTCGCTGTGTTGCCTTTTCCAACGACAAGAAGAGCTAGAAATGGAAGAGATTTTGGCTGAGTTGGAGGCTTGGAACTTAAAGTTCCTGCGTGGGCTGCAGTTCTGGCAAAAGACATTTTTCTCTCCCAAGGATTTTATTCCATCTGATTTTCTGGTTGTTGCCAAGATGGAATGAACTTGTTTTGTTTGCTTCTCAGTGAGAACTTAGATTTCCTTAGAAGATTTGGTTGCAGGGCACCACTGAGCCCTTAACGACAGTAGGTGGGGAAATAATAATAGCTTACAGGTCTGCAACCACACGATCCACAAAGCATTGTCACACATTCATCTCACTGGGGCTTAGCGGCGACCCCACGAGGGAAGCAGGATTGGCAAGTTTACCCCGACTTTACAGACGACTAGACTTCTTGGACTCCCTGCTCAGAGAGTGACCCCTGTCATCTGGCTGGCCAAGCTGAACCTTCAGGTTTGGTTTCATACCTCCCTCCCCCTCATCAACTCCAACCCAAACCTTGACAATCTTATGTTTGAAGTGTTTCTCACATTCACTTCATTCTACTTCTTCAGTCACCGTCTTAGTTCAAATCCTGATCATCTCTCGTATAAACAAGGCAATGCTCCTTCCACCTGACTCCCGGCTTGGCCCCTCCTGGCTGTTCCCCACGAAGCAATCAAAGGGATCGTTTCAAGATGCAAGTCAGTTTAGGTCGCCTCTCTGCGTAGCACACTCTTGTGGTTTCTCAGCCTTGGGATCAGTGAGGATGTGTTTAGCGTGATCTTCCAGTACAGTGCCCCGTGGGGTCTGGCTTCTTCTTCTGTCCATCTCTCTCATTGTCTTTGTTACATTCAGTTCAAGCAATCCTGGACTCATTTCTGTTCCAAGTAAGCACCAGGTACCCTCCAGCCACAGAAACTTTGTACACACTGGTCTCTCTGCATGAAGGTCCTTTCCTGCCATCTTCACCTAGTCGATTCCTTCCTACCCTGTGTATGTCAGCTCGGTTGTCACTTCCTCATGGCAGCCTTCCCAGATACCCTGATTAGGTCAAATCTCCCCTGTTGACCTCTCTCAGGGAACAATGACCTCCCAACCCAGCCACATACCACAGTTGGGAGCATTCATTCCATGGTGGTAATTGTATGATGATTATCCACCTTTTCCACTAGACGGCAGGTTCTACAGGGGCAGCATCAAGGTACCCTCTAAACCGCCCAGCATACAGAAGGCGTTCGATAAATGCTTGGTAAATGAGTAGCTAGATTGAGAGATGAATAAGTGAAGCATCTGATGTGTGTAGAGATTTATGACTCCAAGTCACTTGGTCACAGTGAGTTTCGGAAGCCTCTCCACTCCCTGTATCAGTTTTTTCCTGCCATGTTCCCAGTGTTCCCAGTAGCTGTGGGTCTCATTCTGTAGAATTTTCCCCAGCCTCATTGATACGCTGCTGCTGCTGCTACGTCGCTTCAGTTGTGTCCGACTCTGTGCGACCCCATAGACGGCCACCCACCAGGCTCTGCCGTCCCCGGGATTCTCCAGGCAAGAACATTGATATAGGCCCCGTCAAATTCAGACTTTCTCCTTTTATCACAATTTAAGACAGGAGGCCCGTATCTCACTCTGCTCAGACACGGTTTCTGTTTGCCGAGAACACGAGGGTCCCACCAAGGAGAGGCACAGTTCAGAGAAGCGTTAGACACCTTGTGAGACTGGGGAGAGACTGAGGGGCCTTTCGCCTCCCTCCCCTCATCCTCTGGAGCATCACTTGGCTGCTCTCCTACAAGCTGGGATGCTGACTCGGTGGTTGCAGAATCACCACTTTGGGGACTTCCCTGGTGATCCAGTGGTTAAGAATCCGCCTTCCAATGCAGGGGACACAGGTTTGGTCCCTGGTCAGGGAACTAAGATCACACATGCTGTGGAGCAACAGCCCAGGAGAAGTCCACATGCCCTAACTACTGAGCCCATGCTCTCTAGAGCCGAGGACAAGAGAAGCCCGCATGCTGCAGACCCAGGACAGCCAAGAAATAAAATTAAAGAAAGAAAAAGATCACCGCTCCTATGACTCAGAACCCCATGTCTAACAGAGCTCTACCCTTGGGATTTTTATTCCATACCTTAGCTGTTGCCTGGAGTCTTCCTTGGACGCCTGGGCTTCAAGAGTCCCTAGGGCCCTGAGTGGGGTTACGGGTGATGGGAGTTTCACTGTCCAAGGCTTCACTGATGGTTGTTTCTCTCAGTACCCTTACAACTGTTTCCCCAGTCCATCATCTCCAAGCCTTCTCATCCCTCCCTGCCTGTTAGATTTCCACACGTCCTGCGACACTGAACTCAACACCACCTCCAGGTAGGCGCCTCCCGCTCCCTCCTCAGAGCTGTCTTTGCACGCTGCGGGTTTCTATCGCCGTGGTGTTTTTAGGCTGAGTATATAAAGGGACGGGGCTTCCCTGGTGGCTCAGTGGTAAAGAATCTGCCAGCAAGGTAGGAGATGTGGGTTTGATTCCTGAGTCAGAAAGATCTCCTGCAGAAGGAAATGGCAACCCACTCCAGTATTCTTGCCTGGAGAATTCCATGGACAGAGGCGCCTGGTTGGTTGCAATCCATGAGGTTGGCAGAGAGTCAAACATGACTCAGTGACTAATCAACAAGGACACAAAGGGACAGCTCATCGTTATTTTAATTCTCTGGACCTTTTTTGCTCTTGCAAAACAAGGTTTGTAAATAAGGTTTGATTGACAAGCAGTGACATCTTTTCAGTCTTTGCTTTCATGCCACAACTCTGAGATGAGTAATTGCCCCAGAGCCTGGATGGCCCACAAAACCTAAACTATTTACTCTCTGGCTCTTCACAGACATTTCCCAGCTCCTAGTCCACATTGTCTATATGATGAGCTGAACTTTTTTCTTGTTTAGCTACTTTCCTCTTTTTGTTTACTAGATATTAAATTGCATAACAGCAGCGACTTTTTTTCAGTCCCCATTTTTTAAAGTGTCTTACACATGGTAGACACTTCTAAAATATTTGTACCGTGAAAAAGTTGACAATTGAGAGTAAAACCCCAGCTGGATTTTTGGTTCTATAATAGATTGCACTGCTGGACACTGTAGGTGAAGATAAAATTACCCCTCCACCTTTTTGAGTTCTTCTGGCTGGACTAACCCTAATGTTGATACAAGACAGATTAACAGGAGAGAAAGAAACACATTTTAATTCATGCTCATAGCAGGTGCATAGAAATAGGACCTAAGAAGTGGCCAACACAGGCAGCTTTTAGACTTTTTAGATAAAGAAACAATAATTGTGAGGAATTAACAGAACCAGGAAACAAAAGTTTTGTTTGCTCCGTTAGTGAAGAATCTAAACAGTCAGGTCTCAGGGTAGGAAATTAAGTAACAAGACGCTTTTATACAGGATTCTATGTCCAAATTTTCTATTTCTGGTGATAAGGGGGTCCTTCTCTCTCCCCATACAAGGTGTTCACCTTTCACGTCAGAGATTTATTTCCTGCTTTCAGGGAGACAGGGAAAAGGGGTCAGGGTGTCCATTTTGCACTGGTCATTTCGTAAATTTAATTCCACTGTGGCACATTTGGTGGCAGCCCAGCCTGGGCCCCAACACTGCATTTCTTCATCCCTCCTGAATGTTGACCTCTTGCCATGTGATCTGGCAGCACCTCCCACTATAGGAAACAGAATGGTGATGACAGTTTAGTTACTAAGTTGTGTCCAACTCTTTGCAACCTCATGGACTGTAGCCCGCCAGTCTCCTCTGTCCATGGGATTTCCCAGGCAAGAACACTCGCGTGGATTGCCATTTCCTTCTCCGAGGGAATAGGGTGTATTTTCCCAATCCTTGGCGTGGTTCAACCATATGACCCCTTTTCCAATACAATGAGACTCAGATAACTGTGTGCCAGCTCCAAGTCCAGGCTCTGAAGTGTCCTCCCGTCACCCTGGGAACAACACACCCTGGACAGCCCCCTGTCCCAGAGGAAGAACAAGGGCCTCAAGGGCACAGAATCAAACCTCCCCAGCCAAACCTGGTCCAAATCAAGGGACTCAGAACTAGTTCACAGATCAGTGAGTTCAAAGCATACTCCTTGTGGTATGCTGAGTTTCAGAGTGGATGTTCGATTCATCACGATTGTAGCAATTAGATAAAGGACGCAGTGAACCTGCCCTGTTTACAGCTGCCTATTGAAGCATCAGCGTTCCCCTCTGCTAAATGGAGATTATAATAATTACTGTCCTAGACGCTTCATGACAACAGGTGTGAAAGCCGCTTCACAGATGATGACACCAGACACACGTGAGCTCTTCTTGTCTGTTATTAATTAGAAAGCGATGCACGTCGATCTGTTGCGAAGAGCTAAATTGAGCCTAATCAAGTGGTGGGCTGGGGAGCACTGGCAGGAAGGCAGTGGCTAGGGCCCTTTGGGGACAGCTAACAGGCATGTGGCTTTGTTCTGAGCCACAGCTTGTCTTGGACCTCTCATCCAGAGAAGGCAGGACAGGCTGGGTTGTTAGGAGCCAGCCTTGGGCAATTTGCCCAGAAGAACAGGGAGGGGAAAGATGCCCCAGAGTGGGCTGCGGGTGTGGGAGAAGGATCCTGAAAGGGAGTGGCCAGGGCTTTCCCAAGGGCATAGTGGATAAAGAATCGGCCTGCCAATGCAGGAGACACAAGAGACATGGGTTCAATCCCTGGGTGGGAAAAATCCCTTGGAGTAGGAAAGGGAAACCCAGTATTCTTGTCTGGGAAATCCCATGGACAGAGGAGCCTGGTGGGCTACAGTCAGTGGGGTCGCAAAGAGCTGGACACGACTGAGAACGCATCATGAACGCGAATTCATGAGGGATTTCTCAGAGATATTGCCTTGCTCGTCATATCCAGCACTTAACTAATTGGGCTGAGAGGCAAATAAGAAAGGCTTCAGCATTTGATAAATTAATCAGTGAGGGCTGCAGCAAATTGCCCACTCACATCATTAATTAGACATCCTGGAAAGTCGAGAAGGCTTTTTTAAAGTGTTGATTCTGCAGCTTTTATTTTACCTTTTTTTTTTTGTAATTGATGGGCTTAGACTTTGATCAGATGTCAGTAGGCAGAGAAGAAAACATCTTCACTGTTGAATCCAGTTGCCAGCTGTTGCCAGCTATTTCCAGGCCCCAGAGAGATGGGCGAGACGCTCTGGGCAATTCCCAGGAGACTTGGTACTGAGCTCAAAGATAACCAAAGGATCAATTGACATCTGTACCTGCCAAAATCCCAGGGACCACAGAAAGCTTTTAATCCAGGAATGCTGTGTAATGGAATAACTGCCAATTAGCCATCTTGACCAGTCATCAAGATTTCCTCTTTTAAAAGGCAGCTGACAATAAGGAGAATGAGGTCTGGGGGCCCCTAAGCTGTACCGATGACTTCAGCTTCCATTAGAGGTTGTCCCTTTCTTCTGTCTTCTCATCAGCGCCACATTTTGAACTGTTTCTGAAGCTTTTCATGGCCTCCCAAGAACCTCAGAGACCCCACAAGAAGAAAAGCCAATTTCTTTCAAACGAAGAGCTAAAAAAAGGAAAAGAAACCTGCAGGCTTGGCAGGTAAGGGGCTGTCTGAGACTCCTCGCGGGTCCCTTGGCCCCCATCCATGGTGAGGATGGAGCCACCACTTAGCAAGGCCCGGAGGCAGTGTTACAGGGCACGCGGGAGTCAAGAGGGGAAACGCTCACGTGCTTTCAACCACACTCCCAGGCCTGCCATTAAATATGGCAGGCTTAGCAGTTCTCACTTCAAATGAGGCTGCCAGAGTCCCTGGAGCCTCCTACCCACCTTTACTCATTGTCTTTATTCTGACGAAGCAGACAAGGTCAGCGATTTCTGGCTTTTTTGACAGAGCCCCATTTTCCTTGCAGAAAAGCACAGCGGCATTTGGGGGGGGACCTGAGGGCAGCAGTGACATCCAGACCACAGGCAGGAAGCGGACAGGCTCCGCCTCTGCTCCCACCTGCCCCCATCCTCCAGCAGACATTCAGAGCGCCTGGCCAGGCTGGGTTGCAAGGACTGAATTTCCCCAGGGAAAGGCTCTAATAAAATGGGCTGCTGTGATGGGGCAGAATTGTAGCACACGGGCCTGGTACCTGCCTGCTCAGACTATAAGACTTAACCTGGAATTTCCCCTTCCAGAAGCTCCCTCCAGTTCTTTCCCTCCAGCTGGGGTCAGACGCACCATATTGGCATTCCCAATGAACCCCAGCGAGTCCCAGGTCTTTCTCTCATAGCATAAACATGCTTTGTAGTGGTATGTTTACCTGTCTGACTCTGAGCTACTCAAGGGCACAGATTTGTGACTTTTTCAGCCCTATTCCTCCTCCTAATGCAATACCAGGCACAGGTGTACATTGGCTGGTCCTGCAGTGGTGGCAAGCACATGATCTTTGGAGTCAGACAGCCTGGCTTCGTATTTTGGTTCCAGCACTTATTAGTTGCTAACCTGGAGTATGTTGCTTAAGATCTCTGAGCTTCATTTTGGCTATCACTAAAGATGGTATCTAATTTGGGGGGTGACTACAACAGAAAAAGAAGATAAGGCATGCAAAACCTGCCCAGCAGAGAGCTTAGTTCCCATGCTCAATAAATTGTTTCCAATGCATTCAGGTCAGTGTTTAAAGCAATAGTCACTTGGTTCTTGACATCGTACTTCATCATATTTTGTTGTTGCTGTTCAGTCGCTAAGTCATATCTGACTCTTTTGTGACCCCTTGGACTGTAGCCTGCCAGGGTCCTCTGTCCATGGGATTTTCCAGGTAAGAATACTGGAGTGGGTTGCCATTTCCTCCTCCAGGGGATCTTCCGAACCCAGGGATGGAACCCATGTCTCCTGCATTGGCAGGTGGATATTTTAAAACTGAGCCACCCAGGAAGCCCCATTTCATCATATTACCTAGTAGCTAATTAAATATTTGATAACCAGGACAACTGGCATAAACTGGTTTGAGAAGAAACAGAGCTGACTCTTGGTAAGTAGAAGACACTCTTAGTAGTTACAAGATGCCAATGTGTATTAGAAAGTGGTCACTTCCTCCCACAAGTGTTCTGCACAGGGTGGGTTTCAAGAACTGGGATTGTTAATGGGAATAATGTATATAGCACCTGGGAGAGAGCTGATGAGTAACTGCTATTATTATGTCAGTGTTATTATTATTATTATCACTATTATTATTAGCAATTGCTTTCATTATTGATGTGGTTAGTACTTGGGTTCTGGTTCAAATTGGGGTCATTCTAGCAGCCCTGGCTACACCCCATTTAAGAGTTTCTCATTCCATCAAAAAAGATGGAAGACAGCCAAAACAGGCTTACAAAAATTGTGGCCTGTTTTAAATGTTGACTTGGAATAAATTAACACTTTTAGTGGAGAAAATTACAAAGCAATATAATTATGATTTACATAGAATAATTATACAGTTTATTTTAAAACATGAATTTGCAGTATTTCAGGCCCCAATGAGTGTTGAAGTTTGCTTGAGGAAATTGACTTCAGTCAGACCTGCTGAGAAACCCCGCTGAAGGAGCATTAAGTTCATTAGGAGAAAAAGCTCCATTTGAGGACTTTTGTGACTATGAGGCCTGAGTCAGAAATCCCCCTGCCCCTACCAGAAGCTGAGTTTGGTCCTCCCTTGGACTTTCCACTTGGGTCTCTTTCTCAGTCTCTCTTTCTTTCACACACACACAGAGGTCAACGTCTGGGATCATGGTTTTACCTAGCTGCACCCCTGGAGAAGGGAATGGCTACCCACCCCAGTAGTCTTGCCTGGAGATTTCCATGGACAGAGGAGCCTGGTGGGGTCGCAAAGAGTCGGACATGACTGAGCCACCAACACTTTCATTTACACCCCTGTCCTAAGAGCTCATCCTTGCTTTAATAAAGACAGGAAGGCCGGATACAAGTCTTTCCCTTTTCACGAAACCAAATTAAACTTTCATGAAGGCTCATGAGTTCCTAGGTGCGGTTTTCCCTCCAGCTTCTCCGCAGAAGCCAGCAAAGTCTCAGCTGAATTAGCCCTTTCCCTTCAGCTCTGAGTGGCCTCTTCGTTTGGCAGCACCGGGCGGGCCTCCCCGTGGCTTGTCTCCGGAGGCTCCAGCCCTGAGCAAGCACCCAGCTGGAGGTGGTATTTGCCCAGCTCGTGTTGACTGGGTCCCACCAGAGGTTCCTTCCCAACTGTCTCACTTGAAAAAAGAAATCTACCTCCTTGCAATCGGTTTCCTCTACTCAGACTTTCTTTCTTACAGAACTATCTTCAGGAAACAAATTAGCTTGTTACAGATTCCAAACATACAAGCTAAATTCTCCCCTCAGCTTCTAACACGCTGTGTAAGAGGCCGGTACTGACATCTTTATCACTCGAAGTGCCCTCCTGGGGCGGCTCCTAGCTTTGCAATCCAGGGCACACTCATGCGGCACCCATGCTTGCAGCTGATAAAGAGATATCAGTAATATGTCCTACAAACGTGTACTGTAATATGCCTTTGTTGCTGTTCAGGCAGTCAGTCATGTCCGAGTCTTTACGACCCTATGACTGCAGCATGCCAGGCCTCCCTGTCCCTCACTATCTCCCAGAGTTTGCTTAGCCTCACGTCCGTTGAGTCGATGATGCCATCCAACCATCTCATCCTCTGTTGTCCCCTTCTCCTCCTGCCCTCAATATTTCCCACCATCAGAGTCTTCCAATGAGTTGGCTCTTCACGTCAGGTGGCCAAAGTATTGGGGTTTGAGTGCAGACAAATACTGTTTGATTCCACTAAACACAAGATGTCCTGAAACATGAGACTAACTAAACAGGAAGAGAATAAATATTCAATACAGAGGCAAACAGCTGAAGAAGAGGCTTCTAGCAGGATCAGGTAATTTCCTTGGTCTCACTTGACTAGGAATTTTACCAGTTCCTCAATGAGAAAGAGTTACTCTTAGCACTGATGTGCATGTTTGTGTGTATGTATGTGCATTTAACTCTATAATAGTTGAACTGTATCTTTCTGAATGAATCCTTTCACAATATCCAGTTAGATGAACATTTTCTTAGTATTGTTAAAATATCTGCAAAGGAACCCACTTGAAAATATAAACAATAAGGCAAAGATTCAATGCTTCTCAAGAATCTTAAAATGCTTTATAATCCTCTTGGTAGGGATACAACTTTGGGGAATAATCTGAGATGTGCAACCTAGATTTCTGTGTAAAGATTATCAATGTAGTTTTCTAAATAAAAGCTAGAAACACCCTAATTGTCCAACATTTGAGAACTTAAGAGATGAGAAAGAATGGAACTCAGAATACAAGGTTGAGATTCATTCATTCTTTCTCATCTCTTAAAATATTTATGTCTCTATACAATGGAAACCTTTAAAAATGAGGTTTTCAAAGAAAAAAATGGAAAAATACTTATGATATAAAATTAAGTGGGGAAAAGCAATATTTCAAAATATGTATCATCTCACCAAGTTAGCATGTCTGAGATGTGTGAAGTGCTTTGTAAGTTGCAAAGCCTTCTGCACATGTCAGGAATAGCTCTGACTTGATAGGATGGTTAGAGACCAGTCGGTATCTAACAAGAGTGGATAGTCATGAAAAGAAAGCCACAGGACACACCCAAAGGAGGTCTGTCTGTCCACGTGTGCCCACTAATCCAGTCTCTTCACTGAGCCAGCTCTTCTCAAAGGAGCCCCAACAGAGAATCAACTCTAGAGAATGACAACAGGGTACATAGTACACCCAAGAATCATTACTGAAGATAATTGAGAGATAAAGAGGCAGACAAGGGCAGCAAAGGGGCTGCTCTGGAAAATCAGAAAATCAGGTATCACAAGAGCAAAGGGAGCTTAGAGAGAGATGAGAGCCAGCTTAGGGGCACAGACAGCCCAGAGAGGGAGGCCTAAGATATCTCAAAGGCAAAATGAGACTGCTCAGAATGAAATCATTATTGTTCTTTTTTTCATTAAATGTGATAACCCCCCCACTCCACCCCTCCCTTGCACACAACGTTTGCATAGCATCCTCTATGATGACAGACTGGGCTTTAACTATCCTTTTTGAATTAGAGATTTTTATGAATGGCACAAATACAGTTAACAAAGAGTCCTGGTGAGCCAGTGACTCAGTGTGAATCCAGGCTAGCTTTCTTGCTGGAAGGATTTGCCCTTTTTATCAGATAAAGGGAAAGACCAGACTCATTGTGTTCTGTTCATATTTTTGCCCCGGCTACCAGGAAACACTGCTACAGTTTTAGAACTCAGTTGCGACTTAGCAGCAGCAGCAGCAATAATCCCAAGTGTTGGACTTTGCCTGTATTGAAAGTAGCAGTAAGTAATTTCAGTGACTTTCTGTCTCTCCTTAGACGACAGCTTCTAGGGAGGCAGAGACTATCTGACTCCTCCACTCCCCTGTTCCTTCCCTATGGATAAAATGATCAATGAAAGTTGAAATTTTTGATGAGTGAATGAATCTCAACCTATGTTCTGAGTTCTGTCCTTTCTCATCGCTTAAGATATTTCTGGTCTTATCTGTATAAACCTTGTTACCGCATGTTTGTTTTTACAATGCAAACTGCCTCAATTTTTTTTTTAAGTGAGTGAGTATAAGTTAGGGAAAAAAAAAGAAGGAACAAGGGAAGGAAGAAGGAAGGAAGGAAAGCCAAGTTCAAATCCCCTTCAGTAATATAACCTTATGAGAACTGCACCTCATAGAAAAAGGTATGCAGTTAGCCTAGCGAGATTTAGTTTTATTTTGGTGCATATACATACTTTTTATACTACCAAACATATTCACCCAATAGGTTAATTCATATTCATTGAAAAAGTTTTGGGAAATGCAGAAAGGTGAAGTAGTAACAATTCTAACAGCTATAATTTATACCTGACTATGAGCCAGACTCTTTGCCAGAAATTTTATGTCCATAATCTAATTTCCCAGCACAGCTGAAAGGTAGCTATAATGCTCACTATCAAGATGAGAAGCAAAGTCTTAGCAATGCCCATTGTCTTACCAGAGGCTGTAGATTTGGCTTTGAACTCCAGGCTGCTGACACTCAAATCTCTCTATTTCCCTTACCAGGATCCCCTTTTCTCACAATGGAAAGGCTGATCAGGAAGAAATAATTTTTTTTAAATTTCAATACACTTCTGCCCCCACCTTTGGGGCTTCCCTGGTGGCTCAGATGGTAAAGAATCCGCCTGCAATGCAGGAAAACCAGGTTCAATCCCTGGATCAGGAAGATCCCCTGGAGAAGGGAATGGCTATCCATTCCAGTATTCTTGTCTGAAGAACCCCATGAACAGAGGAGTCTGGTGGGCCACAGTCCATGGGGTTGCCAAGAGTTGGACATGACAAGTAACTAACAATTTTTGCAACAATCCATCAAAGCGGCAATAAGTTGTTGAACAGCTATGGCCTTAAGAGGCAGAAATGGGGTCCCTGATGCTGTAGATTCAGAAACAGCCAGGACTGCGTTCTCACCCCTTCCCCAATGTCCCCCCACAACATGGGGCTTGGTCTTCTATCAGGAAGAGGTAAGAGGTGGCCCTCTGTACTAATTCTTCTCTTTTTAATCTTGCTGATGGGCAGGGAGGCCCATCAGACTTTGGTTTCAGGCTAACTTCTCTGTGTACTGATTCACTGCCCCACCTCATCTACACGTTACACTGTTCCCCAAGTCTTGGTCCCTTTTATGTTCAACCCAGAATGTGAACTAAGAGAAGGAAACCACAGACCTTAGCAACTGTAGACATCTGGCGAATTCTAAATTATATTCAGTCACATTTTCAACAAATCATTAGAAAGTTACTCTGACTTCAGTCCAGTGCTAAGCAAAACACATAAAGACAAATTCTAGGGACATCCCTGGTGGTCCAGAGGCTAAGACTCTATGCTCCCAATGCAGGGGACCAGGTTCAGTCCCTTGTCAGGGGACTAGATCCCATATGCCATGACTAAGAGTTCACATGCCACAACTAAAGATCCTACATGCTGCCACTAAGACCCCCAGTGCAGCCAAATATATATATTTTTTTTAAATAATTTTATTTATTTATTTATTTTTGTCTGGGCTGGGTCTTCATTGCTACTAAGACTTTTCTCTAGTTGTGGAGAGCAAGGTCTAATCTCTAGCTGTGGTGCATGGGTTTCTCATTGCTGGGGCTTCTCTTGTGGTGTGCACAGGTTCTAGGGCCAACAGGCTTCAGTAGTTGTGGCTCCTGGGCTCTAGAACACAGGTTCGTCATGGGTGCACAGGCCTAGTTGCTCTGTGGCGTGTGGCAGCTTCTGGGATTAAGGATCGAACCCATGTCTCCTGCCTTGACAGGCAGCTTCTCTACCACTGAGTCACCAGGGAAATCCCAAATAAATAAATATGTTTTAAAAAAGGAAATAAATCCTAACGTTAACTCACTCTGAAGAAATGAGTGGGGCACTCAGATACTGCTGGAATATATAAATTTTTGTGTCTGCATATATGTATATGGGACTTCCCAGTTGGTGCTAGTGGTCAAGAATCCACCTGCCAATGCAGGAGATGCAAGAGACATGGGTTTGATCCCTGAGTTGGGAAGATCCACTGGAGGAGGAAATGCCACCCCACTCCAGTATTCTTGCCTGGAAAATTCCATGGGCAGAGGAGCCTGGTGGGCTATAATCCATGGGGCTGCAGAGAGTCGGACATGACTGGGCAACTGAGCAGGTGTTCAAATTTTAGGATTATGATATTTTTGTGGAGACTGTTTCTTATTCCCCTGAATCAATTCTCTCTTCTTTAGCACTCTTGAGTGTGCTCCAGCACAGCCAGCTAGACTACAGTGGAAGTGGTAAATGCCATTTCCAAGTTGGTATCTAGGAGGGATGGATGTCTCCTGAATCCACCTCTTCTTCCTCTGTGCTTTAAACCGTATCATCACCGTCCTTATTATTGAGTCGGCCAAAAATTTCAATCGGGTTTTCCATATGATGTGACAGAAAATTCCAACCAAACTTTTTGGCCCCACCCAATATTTCAGCGTTGCATTTTACTCTAACTAGTACAGACAGGGACACGTGGAGCCAGCATCATTAAAACTAAAAAATGAAGGCTTCCCTGGTAGCTCCATGGTGAAGAATCTGCCTGCTGATGCAGGAGACATGGGTTCAAACCCTGAACCAGGAAGAGCCCACGTGCCTTGGGAGAGTTAAGCCTGTGCACCTCGACTACTGAACCTGTGCTCTGCAGTCTGGGCTGAAACTATGGACACCTGCAAGCCCTGGAGCCTGGGCTCTGTGACCAGAGAGGCTGCTGCAGTGAGGGCCTGCGCACCGCGACCGGAGGATAGCGCCTGCACACCGCAGCTAGAGAAAGGCCTGGCAGCAATGAGACTCAGCGCAGCCAAAAGTAAATAAATACACACAGTTATTTTTAAAATGCTAACAATGAAAATAAGAAGCATTGTTGTTTATTGACTCGTGGCTCTCTTTCCAAAGCTGCAGTGCTGTGGTCCTTGCTTCAATTGCGGAAGCTTTAATCAGAGGCTCTGAAGACAGGGTTAGATCTTCAATCTCTCAGAGCCTTCCGTTTCCTCATTCACAACCTGAGGTTACCATAATTACACCCATAGGGCAAGATTATTATTGTGAGCAATGCCTGATATTATGTTTGTAAATCCCCTGATACATAGAGGGTGACTGCCTTAGCCTATAACTCTGGAGTTTGAGGAAAAAAATCAGACCACAATAAATATTATCTGAGTGAAGTTATCTAAGTCAAAGTGAGAAGATGATTGTCTATGCCGAGACTTGCCAGGAAGTTTCTGCAGTAATGTCAAGTATCTCTTCTTTCAAACTGGTTCTCCTATGACTGTCACGAAGCAAAGTTCCCCAGAGAGGACGCACATCAGAACAGAAAGAAGGTGTGTTCAGGCGCATGTCATTGCTCATAAGTGAGACAAAATCCAATAGGCTATCAAATCACTTGAAGATGTCAAGAAGAAGGGGAAATAATGACACTTTCTGTTGAAGGAGGTGACACTCCATTGCTAAAAGCAAAGCAGAATCAAGTGAACATGAAGGACACAGGCCAACTGGCTTTGCCATTTTAAAAAAGCAGACTCAGTCTTTACAAAGTCTCTTAATCCAAACATGATTGTGTCCCGAGCTCTTGGGCAGAAGAGACGTGACAAATTTGTCAGGGGTGGGAAGGAGCAAGAAAACAATTTTCTCAGCTACAGAGGAAGAATTTGAAAGGAAATCAGCCCTTTCCTTCCATAAAGGTATGCTTCTGGAATCACAGTGATAGGAACATTCCCAGCCTAGAAATTTGATTCCCAGTGGGGAAGAAGTGTCAGAGGAAATAGCAGCCCAAGGGGGGCCTAGGACAACCCTAATAAACACTTGTACTTTAATAAAATACACAAAAATATATCAAAAAATGCAGACCTCGATGACACTTATTTGTTCTAATGAACCTATATTATTCATAACCTTAACTTATGAAAAACTTCTCAGTGATTTCATCTTTTCACATTTCACTAAAATCTTCAAACATAATTCTGGCTTTCTTGTAGATAACATTCATATGAAGAAGTCCTTCCCTTTAACCACCGCCACTAGCCCTGCTTCCCTGTGATATAGTTTAATGCATCCTAATTTATGCCTTGGGTGCTCTGACTCAGTCTCTCAGACCCCCTCGTGGCTCCAGATACAAGAGTAACTTGGATGTTTGACAGGCAGTTGATGGAGAAACACCTGGGAGATGTAAAAATCCATGGGTGCTGATTTTGTCAAAAGCTTTTTCTGTATCTGTTGAAATGATCATATAGTTTTCATCCTTCAATTTGTTGATGTGGTGTATTATGTTGCTTGATTTGTGGATGTTGAAAAATTCTTGCATCCCCGAGATTAATCCCACCTGAACATGGTGTATGATCTTTTTAATGTATTGTTGGATACAGATTACAGTATTTTGTGGAGGATTTTTGCATATATGTTCATCACTGATATTGGCTTGAAATCTTTTTTTTCTGTGTGGTATCTTTGTCTGGTTTTGGTATCAAGATGAGTGATAATGGCATTATTTCTGTCTGGGGAAATAAATTTCCATGCTGAAACCAAAGTGAAACCATACCTTTATTTACTACATTGCTGTGATGGAGCTGCTATTCTGAAAGCTGCCTAATACCCTTTTTCAACAATTATCCCCAACAGAAATGGCTCACAAATCAGAGTTATTGAAACTTGAATCCTTGAGCTCATGGGAAAAGTGAACCTGAGTTTTAAGTTAGGTGATAATAGTCCAGAAGCTGTCATTTAAAGCTTACTGTACAAGCATAAATTAGAAACTCCAAGTCTGTAAAGTTAGTCTCAAAAACACATAAAAATGAGCTGTCAAAAAAATTCATGATTTCTACTCCCTGGGTCATTGATCCTTATTTTTTCTTTTATTTCGCAAGTTGCATTTTTTAAATGTTATGTTTCTGTTTCCAATCTATGTTTTACACTGTACTTAGGAGTTAAACTATGTCTGCATATATTATTCAGAATAGGTAATCTCTTGCTGCTGTAATAGACAAGCCTCATATAGTCAGTGCCGTAACTGTACACAGATGAAGTCCATTCAGGCCTCCTGATTTCTTGGGTTCAGTTCTTTTGTGAGGGGTCCATATTCTGCTAGCTCAACATACAACTTGCCAAGTCATTGTAGCAAGAGAGGAGAAAACAGGAGAGCCAGGTGGGGTCGTTTTAAGAGTCCGGCTGGGAAATAGTTAACATTTCTAAATATCCCACTGACCCCCAAAATACAGTCCATGACGCTGAGTTAAGGTCAGTGGAGACTGGGGAATGCAGTCTTTTGTTGCCAAGGCCCAGGGAAATGAAACGGGATACATTGTCTCTGCTCTGCCATCTCTTTCTTTTTCCATCAACCCCATCCCCACACACAAAACAAAGCCAGCCAGAAAAGCACAGTCTTCCACAGAACTTAACAGCGTCCTCCCCAACCTGCTGGCAGAGTAAATAGACCCTGGTCCCACTGACTCTCCGCATATTCCCAGGTGGCCATTTATATAGAGTCAGACCCCAGCCTGACTGCACTGTTGAAAGCCTGATGGAGTCATCTCAAAGCAGACCCCTGGGGAAGGAGAACTGCTCAGTGGCTAATGAGCCATCCTGAAAGAACAGAAGCAGGAGCAGGGAAAATTCCCTCCCTGGTTAATGAGAGGAGAGGGATTACAAGCTCATCGGGAGCTTGATGAGGATTTTTCCCTTGGGGGATGAAGGGTTGCATTAATTCATCTCTTATGTTCTCAGTTCCCTTTGCTCCTCAACCTGCTTATCCAGCTAAAACCAGGCTAGAACAAAACATCCTCAGGCTACCCTAAAGCAGAAAAAAAATCACCAAAGCCCCTTTCCTGACCTCCCTTGTGAAGTTTGATGGTTTGTCCTCTATGACTGCAAAACACCTACAAAGCCTTTACCGTCACGTTGTATTGGAATTGTCTCCATGTCTGACTCCCTGATGAGATGAGGCCTTGCTTCACATGGGAAGAGCACGGGATCTGGAGTATAAGGAACTGGCTGTGCAGACTTCTCTGATCTTCAGTCTCATATCCCTGAAACAGAAAGCTCCTACTTTACAGTTGCTTTAAATGTAAAACAGTGGCTCTCAACCCAACTGCAAAGTGGTCCCCACCCTTAAGATTTTTAATGTAATTGACCTGGGCTTGGCCTGAGTGTCAAGATTTTCAACAGCTCTCCAGTTGACTCTTTGTGTTCAGCTAGGGTTAAAAACCACCGATGTAAAGGAAAGAAACGAAAATCCATCACTCCTGGGTTCTTCATCTAGCCAGGGCCCCATCAATGCTTTTCCCCTAGGGAGAAGGGTAGGAGCCCTGGATAAACATTTAGCTTGGCCCTTACAGAAATCAGAACTCAGAAAACAAGGTTGGAACTTCAAAGTTCCTTTTATTCCTCATGTCTTTGGGTGGAGATCTGAACACGATAGAGGTTTGATTAAGCAAAACAGCAATGGCTTCCTACTTCTGGACAGCAGAGTGCCATAATGAAAGGTGATGACTGCAAAAAAAAAAAAAAAGGAAAATAAAATGACTCTGGACAAAAATGTAAGATGAATTGGGGATCTGTCCTATGATTGTTCCAATGGAGGGAATTCAGCAGATCCTGAAAACCCAGCAAAGAGAGGAAAGCAGGGAATAATCACCATACCAAGAAGGGATAAAAGGAGAAGTCAGGAGTTGGAGCCTAAGAGGACTCAGTAAAGAGAAATGTCCTGTGTATCAGGACACTAGTGAGTGTTTAGCATCAGTGACTGAGGTTGGACATTTGACTTAGAGCTGACCCCCGTGGAGTACGTAATTGCCATTCACACCATTCTCCACCCAATTGTCATGTAAAATCCTATATGCAGCCAACTTGGATTCTTGGTGCCTTGGAAGAACTAAAGGTTACAGATGTACATGCCTTGGGTGAGGATGTAAAGGGACATGTACAATTTCCTCTTCTGAAACTGGTGGGGTGGTACCTGCAGAGCATCAGGAAAGAAGGTGGTCCTGGGCTTCTAAGGGGAGACCACCCGCAGTGTCAGTGGAGGTCAAGGGTGAGGTGGAGGGGAGGGGAGGAGAAAGTGGCAGCAGAGACGTGGGCTGTGTCGGTGACTGGACAAAGAACAGAGGGAGGTCATTCATTCATCCATGCCACAAATTCTTTCTTAAAGACTTCTTTGATGTGGGCCATTTCTAAAACCTTTATTGAAATTGTTACGATACTGCTTCTGTTTTATGTCTTGTTTTTGTTGGTCTAGAGGCGTGTGGAATCCTTAGCTCCACATTAGGGATCGAACCTGCATACCCCCTGCATTGGAAGGTGAAGTCTTAACCACTGGACCACCAGGGAAGTCCCCACAAATATTCATTATAGGCTGGATAGTCACTCTACTAAACACTTAGGATATATCAGTAAGCAGAATAAAGATTCTAACTTATGGACCTTACATTTCGGAGAAGGCAGACAGACACTAAATAATACTTAAGTAAATTACATGGTAGATGAGGGGCTTCCCTGGTGGCTCAGATGGTGAAGAATCCACCTGCCAATGTAGGAGATGTGGGTTCAATCCCTGGGTCAGGAAGATCCCCTGGAGGAGGAAATGGCAACTCACTCCAACATTCTTACTGGGAAATCCCATGGACAGCAGAGCCTGGCGGGCTACAGTCCATGGGGTCACAAAAGAGTCAGACCCAGCTTAGTAACTAAATCACCACCACCACCATTCCCAGAACCTAAAGGATAGGCATTTTAGTCCTAAATGTTTCAGACCCCAGTTGCAAAAACGGGCTCTGGAAAAAGGAGTGGAACAGGTTTGAAAGAGTGAGAATGAACTCATGTTTCCTTCTGTCCTTCCTTCCTTCCATTCTTTCTTCCTCTCATTTTTTTTCTTTTGCTTGTTTATTTTGAATGATACTGTAAGCGGAAATACTGTGTTGCTGGCTGTATGTATAAGACTGAAATTCAGAACAGAGCTCCTGATTGGAGGTGTGTATTTGGAACACACACATACACACAAACACTCAAAAGGATACAACAAATAAGAATTAAAATCAGTCCACAAGTACTAACAACTCCCACATATAATAGAGCAAGAGCCCCTCCATTCAGGTCCCGTTCCCTGATTTGATTCAAGATTCCTCCAGCTTTATCTATGTTTGTCGGTAAAATCGTGGTCACCAGCACCACACTCACTCTCTTTCTTCCTCTTTCTGCTTCCCACTGCCTCTCACTGAGGAACAAATTACAAATAATATTTTTGTATCAAGAAACACATTTCTGGAAGAAGGATTAAGACTGCCAAGAAATGGAGTGGTAATTTCTGCCACATGCCTACTGGTCTGAAAAACACGTATTTGCTTTGTAAGAACGAGGAAATTGGGACAAAATTCTTGATTTGAAAAAGGGCAGTCATTTACCCAGTTTGAGAGGTGATGTTCCAGGAGGTAGATGAGCTGGGTTTACAGCTTGGCAGATACCATGTGAAACACACCTGAATTGGAGCATGAATCATTTTTTAAAATAGTGATTCTGTCTTCATTTTACTTCTTTTATGTAAAAACTTTTTATCAGTATTTACTGTTATTATTATCGGAGAATCAGCGCTTTACAATGTTGTGTCAGTTTCTGGTGTGCAACAGTGAAGCCGCGGCCTGTATACGTGCATCCTTCCCCTCCCGAGCCTCCCTTCCACCCCGTCAATCCCACGCTCTGGGCCATCACGGAGCGCTGAGCTGAGCTCCATTGCTGGACAGCGGCCTCCCTCCAGCCAGCTGTTTACACATGGTGATGTGTGTATGTGTCGGTGCTCCTCTCCCAGGGGCGGGGAGCAGAGGGCAGTGTGAACCTTTCACAGCGGCCCTGGCTGCAGGGGGAAGGGCCATGCTGAAGGCTCAGAGCCAGCGCACCTATCTTAAAAGAGAGCTGAGGGGAACGTGGGCAAAGAAGGAAGCGGGAGGAGGGGACTAGCAGTTGGCCTCTGACCTTAACAGATTCTGAGCCCGAAGAGGACTCAAAAGAACAGAGCATCTAGCAGTTCAAGTCAGAATCTTAATTGCTCTGTCTTGACAAAGCTTCACAAAAGGCTGAGTTGGAAGAATTTTTCTTCCCAGTTTGAGGGAGTTCTGCAGGTGTAGGGGGAAGGCCACATACCTGGGAGTCGGAGGCCCCAAGTCTGATTCATGGCCTGGACTCCCCACCTGTGCGAACTTGGTGAAGAATTTTAACCCCGAGCCTCGTTCAGTTTATCAACACACACTTCATTTAAGCAACAACACACACTAGCCCAATTCTTCCCAGAAAAAGTAACATTCAACTTTCTAACTCTTTTTCAAAATGCTATTAAGAAGAAATGATATTTATGGATAATTACCCAGGATATGGGCTTCCCAGGTGGCGCTAGTAGTAAAGAAACTGCCTGCCAATGCAGGAGATGCGGGAGATGTGGGTTCAATCCCTGGGTTGGGAAAGATCTGCTGGAGGAGGGCATGGCAATCCCCTCCAGTATTCTTGTTTGGAGAATACCTTGGACAAAGGAACCTGGTGGGCTACAGTCCATGGAGAAGCGACTTAGCATGCACATAGCCAGGATATGTAGTTTATTCATTCCTGTAGGTTGAGGGAGGGCAAGCCTTTTTTAAAGGGCCGTATAGTAAATATTTTAGATTTTTACAGACCATTTGGTTTTGCACATCTCTGTTGCAGATATGGCATTCTGCTGTGAGAACTAGAAAGCAGCCGTAAGTGATAAGTGAACAAACATGTGGCCAGAGCTGGACCTTTCCTGGTTTAGACCTACAATTTTATTGCTCAGGAAAATAGAGTTTTATAATTCTGCTTCCATAATGGTGAACCAGGTCACACCAGACCAATCCTCCCGTCGATAATAAGTATATCCCTCTAGAGATTAGACAGATAAGTAGATGGATAGATAGATAGGTCAATCTAAATGATATAGTTATAAACATAGATATAGACATAAGCGAAACATGCATAAAACAACTACCTGAAGGTACTGGAAAATGATCAAAAGCAGACAGAAACTAGACAGGAAGCTACACATGGAAAAAAGACAATGACACAGGATGAGCTTTCCATTTTTATGCGTTTCACCCACGAGCAGACCCGTCAGCTCCCCATGTGATGCCTGAACATTCAGCTTCCTCCCTGCTTCTCTCTTAGGAACTGAGTCCCTCACGCCTGCCAGTGGATGAAACTGGTCTGGTTATTGCATGACGGCCTGAGCCACGCTGGTCCAGAGGAAATTCTGAGGTCTTCCCAAGAGTTCACCTTGGAGGTGGGGCACGAGCCATTCCTGCCCATAAATTCCCCACTCCTACCTGGGCATGGTGTCATTCTTTGGATTGGAGTATTAGCTAAGTTGCTGTAGCAATAGCAATAACAGACGTCCAAAGCCACCATGTATACAAGATAGAAGTTTTTTTATCTCTCACTGAAAGACTAAGAGGGCTTCCTGGTGGCTCAGATGGTAAAGCATCTGCCTGCAATGCGGGAGACCCGGGTTCGATCCCTGGGTCAGGAGGATCCCCTAGAGGAAGAAATAGCAACCCACTCCAGTACTCTTGCCTGGAAAATTCCATGAACTGAGGAGCCTGGTAGGCTACAGTCCATGGGGTTGCAAAGAGTTGGACATGACTGAGCGACTTCACTTTCACTTTAAAGACTAAGAAGGTCACGGCCCAGGGTTGGTAGGGTAGAACTGCCTTTTTCAACTCAGTTGGCCGAGCCAGAGCATTTCACAGAGAAGGAAACCCAGGCTCAGAGAAGCAAAAGGGCTTGTCCAAGGTGCCACTGCCCACAGGCGACAGGGCCAGCTAGGGAGTTCTGCCTTCCGGGACGACGCTCTTCCCACCCCGCCGTGCTGACCACGTCTCTCCCTCATTGCAGATGTCCTAGTGCACGTTCCAGTTTAATGGGTAAGCGGGCATCTCTCTGCCGTGGAGCTCCTGGGGCCACCTGGCAGAGAGGCCCAGAAAGGCTCAAGCAGGCAGTGTGGCTGGTCTCCCAGAGGGAGGGCCGGACTGCTGGCTCCTCCAGCCTGGGCGAGTCTCCGCATCCTCCCAAATGCCTGCCGCTCACACAAGGACCGTGCAGCCCAGGGGGGCAGTGAGCAGAGGCAGGGCACGGCCGGTGTGAGGTCTGCAGGAAGCAAGCAGGTGACCTGAGCGTGCCTGTCACTCACTGAGCATCCGTTCACATTAGTCTTCTCTTACAGTACAAAGTCCCAGCAGAAAGTCTGGAGGAGAGACTCTTTTGCCCCTTTGCCCAACAGGTCTCCCCCTCTTTTCATGCTTCTTCCAAATCCCTAACAGCCTCCACACTCAATAAGGAAGAGCCCAAGATCTTCACTGCACTGTGAACAGCAGGAGGGTGTGTGCGTGTGTGTGAGTGAGAGTATGTGCGTCTGTGTGCTTATGCATGTGTGGGAAAGCCTATGTGTTTATGTGGTTTAGCAAACTCTATCCTACCCTGGGCAGGCAGAGCTCTGGGAAGAAGAGTCAATTTTCACAATGTATCCACCTGCCTCCTGAGACATTAAACAAGACCCCTGGGACTTCCCAGGGTGGTGCAGTGGTTGACTTCACCTTCCAATGCAGGGGTATGGTTTCAACCCCTGGTTGGAGAGTTAGGATCCCACATGACTTGTGGCCAAAAAACCAGAACACAAACAACAGGAGCAATATTGTAAAAAATTCAAAAAATTGTCCACATAAAAAAATATTTTTAAAAAGGCCCCTATTCTTTCCTTCTAAAATTCAAAACTAAGGACATGAGTTGAATGAACTCAATTAATTCAGACCCAGAGCCATGGAAGGAAAAATCAGTCCTTGGAAGAAAAATTGCTCTGAAGTCAAAAGAGTTCTGGACCAACACAATGATGGTGACCCTAAATTAACAGAAAGGATGAGGATGTGAGCTAGGGGCAGGGATCCAACCGTTTATCTTTTATTGGAGCTGGTTTGAGTTGGACTTCCATGGCTCCCATCAGGAAGAATTCTGACCACATCATCTCTTTATAAAACATCAGCAAGTGAACAGTACTGTTAATTATATTTCACAGGTGCAGAAACAAAAGTGCAGAAAAGTGATTAACTATCCCTAACATATACCACGACCTGACCTCATGGTCTGTACTTCAAAGCTCTTAGGCTCTGCTGGCTGGACTGTGCTTTTTCTCTCCATCTCCAAGGTCATGTATTTTTTCCAGAATATAGTGGAAGACATACCCCCTTTCTTCTCCCACCACGGATAGATCCAGGTCCCACCTGGTAAGAACCCACTGAGTGAAAAAAATGTAGCTGAAAATACCACGTCTGAAAGCAGTTTTGTTAGAGATTAGTTCCACAGGACATTAATAGGAGTTACACAAAAGCAGATTCTGGAGTCAATTAGTTTGGGAAATTCTGAGTTAAACACTATTAGAGAGTTTGGAGGGGCTTCCCTGGTGGCTCAGATGGTTAAGAATCTGCCTGCAATGCGGGAGACCTGGGTTCAATCCCTGGGTCAGGAAGATCCCCTGGAGAAGGAAGTGGCAATCCACTCCAGTATTCTGGCCTGGAGAATTCCACAGATAGCAGAGCTTAGGGGGCTACAGTCCATCGGGTTGCAAAGAGTCAGACACGACTGAGTGACTAACACTTCTACTTTTTTCAAACAGTTTGGAGATGGATTTTAGCATCAGACTGAAACAGATTTGAGTCCTAGCTTGGCTGTCTATTAGCTTTGTGACTCTGTGCAAACTATTTAAGCTTTTCGTGACTCAGTTTCTTCATCCACACAATAGAAATGATACTAGTTCCTGCCCATATCAGCCAGGATTCAGTGCAAGAAACAGAAAGAACACTGCAAGTATTTTAAGTGGAAAAGCATTCAATACAGGAAATTAGGTGCTTACAGAAATCCCTGGAAAGACTGGAGGAGAAAATTCTTGCCTGGACCTCCAGGAGTGATGCCCAGGAAAAAAAAAAAAAAAAGGAAGTAGAACTGACTGTACCTCTACCGTGATTAGAAATGTGAAGAAACTTGAGGCCTTGCTTCAAATACCATGGTAGGTACCGTTCAGGGTTCAGGAAGCCCCCAACACCGTTACTGGACCGGCCCAACCATTAAAAAGTCAGTCTAGTCATTGTCTCCACTACAACCGCCTCTCTGTACCCAAGACAGCATCTGGTCTCCATGACCACACCCACTGGACCCTAAAAATAGCCAACCCACTGGAACTCACTCCATCACTTCTTCTTTCCCAGTCTTACCGTAGGACATCTTGCTCATGGAACTGTTTTCTCAGCTGGAATCCCACATATAGGAGAGTGTGGACCATGCCATTTCAGGGCCCCAACCTCTGCATTTCATAAAGATACACAAGCTGAATGGGACAGCAGTGCTGTTAATACAAGTTCATGTCCCTGAAACACAGTAAAACCAAACTGAAGTTAGAGTTTGGAGCAGAGAAAGGTTTATTTGCAGGGTCATGCAAGGAGACAGGTGGCTCATGCCCTAAAAATCCCCGAGCTCCACAAAGGGTTTTGGCAGAGCACTTTTAAAAGCCAGGTTGGCGGGGAGGGGAGTGTGCAGGGTCTGTGATCAGCCCAGTTCTCTGACTGGCGGATGGTGAGGGAACAGGGTTAGCATTATCAGTTCTTAGGCTCCAGGAGGCCTGGGGCTGTGGGCCCATGGTCATCAAGTAGTTAGTATCTTCTGTTTGGTGGTGGGTTTTCACATCTGCAAAACAACTCAGGAAATGTGCATCAGATGCTACTATCCAGGTACTTCCGAGAGGAGCTAAAGAAGAGGGTGTGGAGGAAGGCTGACGGCTGACCCACACCCCGCCAAGGCCTCACGGGGTCTTGCTCAGTTGGAACCCCAGGTGCCTAGTGACTACATCCAGCTCTCCATGCTTTGCGTCATTATGAGATTGAATGAGATAACATGCAATACGCATCTAATAGTGCCTGAAACATAGAACCACAAACGTCTGTTGTTAAGTTTCTGTTGTTATCTGCAGCAAGACTTCTCAGAGCCTTTATTATATTGACATACAAGTTTTTCTTCCCTGATGGTAACAATAGTAGGAAGACTATATCTTCTATTTTGTTTTTTCAGCCCAGAGAAAAATTTTAGATTCAATTATAGCACTTGTATATACCCTATGCCTATCACCTTTGTGTTATTTTTACCTCTCTTTGGAACTTTCTATCTTTATTTTTATTTGGTCCCTTCTAATTCTTCTTTATGTCTTAGCTTACAGTAAATAGGTTCTGGAAAGGTAGTTAAAATTCTTTATGGTGTGCAGCCTGGTATAAATAAACACATCTATTAAGTGAGTTGATAAATCACTCGGGCATCAAGGGCATGACTTTTAATGATGGAAATCAAGAATGAAGGTGATATTTTGGATGGGGT
This sequence comes from Cervus elaphus, assembly GCF_910594005.1. Lineage (NCBI taxonomy): Eukaryota > Metazoa > Chordata > Mammalia > Artiodactyla > Cervidae > Cervus > Cervus elaphus. The sequence goes on from NC_057835.1 coordinate 11,305,155, forward strand.
TCCTTCCCTACATGGTTCAAAAAATACCACACAGTTTCCCATGGGCTTGCCCTAACCTTAGTGCTGAATTGTCCTCTAAATAAGAGAGGAGAAGCCACTGTGGAACTAAGATATTTCCCAAATTTGCCCCCGGCATCTCTCACAGAGAGCCCTGTCCAGAGTTTTCTGGGCCACTCTTTTCCTTGTTAGGCAGAAAAGGTCTTTATTTCTGCTTTGACTTTGGTGAAAAACCTTAGGGTCTCTTCCTGAGCTAGCAAAATGGCCGAGTTCTTGCTTTGAGATTATCAAAACTGATCTGGCGAGACCGAAACCCCTGCCCGGCTGCCGCTCCAGACAGCCGAGGGTTTTGATGTGCTCTTCACTGCCTCCGTCAGCCCCACCCTCACAGCAGGTGAGAACGTTCTGAAAACCCTTCAAAGCAGCAGTGCTCCCTGGGTTTTCCCACGAGGTGACATTTCCACAGACTGAGCTGGGAGAGGAAAGAGGGAGCCCACGCCGGCTCCTCCGATGCAGGGTTTCATTTCAGATCCTTCTGTCAGCAGATCCTCCATGCCCTTTCTTGACCTCTCAGCTCTGGGGCTCCATCTTCTTTGAAAACTTTGCAGCCCCCATACACCCCTCCTCTATTTTCTGTAAACCAATTTTTTCCTCTTTATAAATAATAACAATGAGCAATAAATTTCCTCTTTATAAATAATAATGTATAAATTAATGCATTAATAAATGCACTAATGTAAACCTTTATTCTGGAGATTGTATTATAGGTAAAGTACTAGTCCCAGAGTAAGAGCAATCTGTTTCTATGTGAGAACATATTGGAGGCAGCAGACCACAGGCACCCGTTAGCATGATGCTAAGTACTTTTCAGTGAGAATTGCTCCACACACACTAAATACTTTGGATTTCTTGCCTGATTCCAGCAAGAATGCCACCAGAAGCTATCACACTTACGCTCCAGACGAGGAAACAGAGCATTCATGACTGGTAAATAACTTCCCCAAAGTCAAACCCCAAATTAAAGGTCAGGTTGATCTGGCCTTATTGCAATCTTGGGCATTTCTTTTAAAGGGTGGTGTGGTGTCATTTGCTACAGACATTTTTATCTGGACCCTATAGGAGGTAAAGACTTTCCTCAAAAAGTTTACATTTGAGTTGAAAGCCAGAAGAACAAGACACAACACAGATCCCAAACAAATCATAGCAGAAAAATATCCAGGTGCTAAATGGGCTTGTGAAGAGGCTTCACATGGGGAGAGAGGCCCACACAAAGACCCCCAAAGGAAGCTAGAAGGAATTTTTCCAGCCAGTCAAATACTCACGTCTCCTCTGCCACAGACACTGTGATAGAAGAGGCAGCAAACAATGATGGCAGAAAAGTGGGTGGAAGTCAGATTTAGGGGGCCTCGAACGAGACCCCTGAGAAGGTAGAACTTTGGACAAAGTGGATTCATGAAAGGTCTTTGAGTGAGAAGGGCTAGGACGGATGGAAGAAAAGCCAGAAGATATGTCATAATTATGCTGCTGCAGGTGTTAGGCCAGAATTAGGACTCAACCCCATTTAAAGAAACGTTCCCGTTAACTAAGTCAGAGGAAACTAACCAGTCTTTTTCTAACCATATAAAGCATGGTGCGTGCACAGAGAATGAACTGTGAGAATGAACTCATAGTTGCCAGGAGGGAAGGAAGGGGGCAAGGGAGAGCAAGGGAGTTTGGGATGGACATGTACACACTGCTAGATTAAAAATGGACAACAAACAAGGCCTTACTGCATATCACATGGAACTGCTCCGTGTCATGTGGCAGCTTGGATGGGAGGGGAGTTCCAGGGAGAATGGGTACACATATATGGATGGCTGAGTCCCTTTGCTGTCCACCAGAAACTATCACAACATTGTTAACCGGCTATGCTCCCATACAAAATAAAAAGTTAAAAAAGAAAACCATGTTGCTTGAATGGAACTCATGAGAGAATACTGCCTTCCATTTATGGACTTAAAGCATAGATGGGCCCCCTCATAGAATTTGCCTTCATCCCCCAAATCAGCTTAAGTTCCCCTCCTCTAAAATTCTACAGCTCTCAAAAAGTGAAACTAATCAATCTTCCCCAAGAATTGTATATGGAAAATATGACGTTATCTTGCATTGAAGATGAGCTTCACGAGTTTCCTCCTTTTATCTTTCATTAGCAACGGAAGATTTCCAAGAATTTCATAAATAATTGCATACATGTTCTCATAGATCATTTAGATGTGTTTCCTCCCCCTCATCAGTCACTTCTCTTTCCTGACGCTCATCTTTCTTCCACTTGAAAATGGTGTTCCACTTCAGCATTGATTTCACATCTGCGACAAAAAGCATACAAATTCAGGGTCGCTGAAGACCTGTCTGCGTGTCTCCTGCACAGTGAAGCCCCAGTTTAGTGGGACAGGGCATGTGGGGAACGGAGGGTGAGTCACCTCTCAGGCCACGAAAATGAATTTAAATCTGGCTTCATTTGGGAGTTGTCTGTTTAGAGGTTTAGTCTTCCCAGAAAAGCCTGATGCAGTGTGCTATGGTTCGGTTTCTCTGATTGTTCCTAGGCACGCTTCTTCTTACTGCGGTTTACGAAGATGCAGACTTTGAGCTAGGAGAGGGTGGGCCCTTGCCTGGGTTGCTCAGAGCTGTATCCTGTGCATTGGACAGTGCTTGCCACTAGACAACACCCAACAAATAGATGTTGAGAGAATGAACGAGAGAGGCTGAGTGGGGTCAGGAAGGACGCATTTGACTCCTCCACATGGAACTAGGAGTCTTACCCATCCTCTGGTGTTTGGGGTTGGGAGCGTAGCATGGGGAAGCATGGGCAGTACCAGGACTGCAACATGAGGGGTGCATGGATATATGCTTCATTTCACTGTGTAACAAGCTGCACTGAGTCCATTTCATGATACGGTTTAAATAAAGACCCCCACGCGGTGCCTGGTATATGGTCAAGCCTGAGTGATTGTCAGCAAATTAAGTTAAGGTCATCTGATGAGTTTGATTTAAGTTAAGGTAAATTGATGAATTTGGGGGGGGCAGTATTTTTATCTTCCTATGTTGACAAATTCCTATATGTTCCCTTATGGATTGATGACAGAAACAGATGGCTTCTGCTGACAATTGCAGTTAAGACTTTGGTGCTCAGAGAGGGTGGACTAGACCCCTTCCTAATTGTTACAGAGTGAATGTTTGTGTGGACTTCCCAGGGGGCACTAGTGGTATGGAACCTGTCTGCCAGCACAGGAGACATGGGTCCAAGCCCCAGGTCAGGAAGATCCCCTGGAGGAGGGCATAGCTACCCACTCCAGTATTCTTGCCTGGAGAATCCCATGGACAGAGGAGTCTGGCGGGCTATAGTCCATGAGGTCAAAAAGAGTAGGACACGATTGAAGTGACTTAGCACACACACGCAAATATTTATGTCCTCCCAAAATTCACATGGTGAACCTCAGTGTGACAACACGTGGAAGCGGGGTCTTTGGGAGAGAATTGTGTTTGGGTGGAGCCCTTATGATGAGATTGTTGTTGTAGCTGTTTAGTCGCTGAGTTGTAAATCAACTATACTTCGGCAAAAATTTTTAAAAATGTTAAAAAGCTAAAAACATAAAATGAGCATCTTTTAAAAAAATAAGCAATAATTTAAAATATCTGTATCTGCTCCTTAAAAAATCCAAAATGAAAGTTAGTTATTGAAGGAAGAAGAATTTTAAATAAAAGTAAAATTCATAAAGAAAACAATGTGGTTTCATTTTGAAATATTTCCTCCTGGGGGACCTCCAGGGGCTTGTGAAACTGAGAAACTCTCCCCCTTAACACACTCCAATTTTCTTCTTCCTGATTTTATCTAGTGACCTCTGCTCTTGACATGCAGGGCCTAGAAGGCATATGTGTCTCTATTCTTCTTGATTTCTCGATCTTGCTGGAGCTGACTTCTTAGCCTTTTACTGATGACTATTTCCACCCCTTAATTATTTTCCCTTCCCCTCAGTCAATCCATTAGTTCTGTCGTGAATGCTTCTACATTGTGAATATTTCTCCTCGCCTATAGGATCTCTGAAGGCTGAAAGTGGACGTAGTTCTTGCCAGCAATTAGCCTCCTGAGGCTTCTAAGTCTTTGAATCAATTAACTCCGCGAGGTGGAGAGTGCTCAAACTTCGCATCACTCATGCTTGGAAGGTTTCCAGAACTTCTCATCAATGAATCCCAAGAGCATCACAATCACCCTGGCTGTTTTGGCCTGTCCATATTGTTCTAGCTGAACAAGAATTGGCTGGAATTTCAGACCATCTTTTCTCTCACTGAACCACCCTGGAATGTTACCTTGTGTATTTTAAAGACACTCATTCGTACAAATGAGCCTATTTACAAAACAGAACTAGAGTCACAGATGTAGAAAACAAACATGGTTACCAAGAGGGAAAGGGAGAGGAGATAAATTGGGAGATTTTTGGGGTTGACATATACGAACTACTATATATTTGCTGTTGTTCAGTCACTCAGTTGTGTCTGACATCCGGCCTCCCTGTCCTTTACAGTCTCCTGGAGTTTGCTCAAACTCAAACTCATTGAGTCAATGATGCATCCAACCATCTCATCCTCTGCCTCCTCCTTCTCCTCCTGCCTTCAATCTTTCTCAGCATCAGGGTCTTTTCCAATGAGTCAGCTTTTCACATCAGGTGGCCAAAGTATTGGAGCTTCAGCTTCAGCATCAGTCCTTCCAGTGAATATCCAGAATTGATTTCCTTTAGGATTGACTGGTTTGATCTCCTTGCTGTCCAAGGGACTCTCAAGAACCTTCTCCAGCTATGTATAAAACAGATGACTAATAAGAACCCACTATATAGCTCATATTCAATACTCTATAATGACCTAAATGGCAAAAGGATCTAAAACAGAGTGTATATAGATACATATTTATGTGTATAACTGACTTGCTTTGCTGGACAGCAGAAAATAATACAGCATTGTAAATCAACTACACTCCAATTAAAAAATTAACTTAAAAAATAAAGACACACATCCAGCGGTGTCCACTACAGTCTATGTAAATGTATTCACTTATGTCTGTGCTCATCCACTCACTCACTCACGTCTTCTCCACCAGTCTGGATCCACGGGAGCAAGAACCACCTCCCTCTCATCATTGAGCCTGCTTTGTGGGGCTCACAGAGGTGCCCCCTGAACTCTGAGGAAGGAGGAATGATTGCCCTGAGGGTCTTGCAGCCGGAGCCTCTCCCCTCCAGGTTTTCCTTCTTTCACAGAGTCACTTGGGTGCAGCCACCCAATCATAATGTGACTAGGCTGGCGTCTCTGGGCCAAGGGAGAGAGAGGAAAAAAATGATGAATCAACAACTTTAATAGACTTCTAGGCACCCACCCAACGTGTTCATTAGTGAGAGAAGCAGACCCTGCAAGTGAGGATGCTATACTCAGAAGCCAGAGCCCCGCCGACAGGAAGAAGAGCCCAGGGCACTGGCCATGAAGAGGTGGCCCAGGCTGGTAAAGGCAGGGCTGCTGGAAGCCAAATGGCACAAGAGATGCCCAGGGTGACTGTCCTGCCCTCCAGGGGCCAGAGAAACTAGAGACGGCATGTGCCTGCCCACTGCCCCTCGGGGACCTTCCTGGAAGCAGTTGCTGTTAGGAGAGGCAGCTGGAGCAGAGATCCGGGAGAACCGGGGAGAGACACAGGGCAGAGAGAAGGATGCCATAAAGATGAGACGGCAGTGCAAAGGCCAGAGCTGGGAGCGGTCTTTTTTTTTTTTTTTCTTTTTTTTCTGAGGTTGTTTGTATTAGAGATACTTGTCACTAGTAACTCTAAAGTCATTTTGAAGACTTACTGAGCCTTGTGTGGAAATAGGTGCCCCCCAATTTTGATTTTCTTTTCCTTTATTTCATCCTCCTTACCCAAACAAACCCTGGGAGCAGGATCCACACCCCCAACTTTATGTCTCACTTTATATTGCTTAATTCAGTGAGCGCCTCACCTTGTCTTGTCCCTGGAGTCCCACATTTCCAGTGGGAAGGGTCACAGTTGCTGTGCCTACCCAGGTGATCATACACAGAAGGACACTGCTGTTTACCATGTCTCTAGGCCACTTAATATCATCAGATTCCTAAAGTTACCCTAGAAGATGGACGTGGCTATTCCAGAATGAAGAAAACTGCCATTCACAGATAAAGACACCAAAGCTCATGTAAGTTAGAAAATGACTAAGACCTCAGCTTGTGTAACTTCGTGGGGATTTTTAAAAGCCAACTCCTTAATGACATACATACACTACTGTATATAAAGGAGGTAAACAACAAGGGCCCCTATGTAACACAGGGGGCTATACTCAATATCTTGTAATAACCTATAATGAAAAAGAATCTGAAAATGAATATATACGTATGTGTGTATATATAACTGAATCACCTTGCTGGAAACTTGAAACTAACACAACATTGTAAATTAACTATACTTCAATTTTTAAAAATACTAAAACAAACCCAGCTCTTTACAATTAAGGAAATCAGCTCTACAGACTTGCCTGGTGATCCAGTGGTTAAGAATCTGCCTGCTAATACAGAGGACCCAGGTTTGATACCTGATTCAAGAAGATTCCACATGCCACAGATAACGAAGCTTGTGTGCCACAACTACAGAACCCAAGCTCTAGAGCCCGTGCTCTACCACAAGAGACGTCCCTGCAATGAGAAGCCCACACATCACAACTAGAGAAAGCCCACGCATAGCAACAAAGACCCAGCACCGCCAAAAATAAATGAATATTTTTTAAAAATACCTCTATAACTCCCAGTTCCTACAAAATGAAGTCAAAGTTTGTCATCATGAATTTCAAACCCCTAGCTTCTATTTACCTTTCAGCATTTTCAGTTCACCTTGCTCACTGATTGTTTGAATTCCGTGTGCTGTATTACCTGATCGTTAAATCTTTCTCCCTCCCTAAACACACCCCTGCATTTTTGCACTCCTCAAGGTTGTTGCTGTTTTTAATGCTGCATTTCTATCTGGAATGTCTAGCCTAATTCTTAACTTCTCATCTTTCAAAGCCACTCAACATCAATGAGAGCAATGCTTCTGAAAGTGTGATCTACCTGAATCAAGCTGGGGGGTTTCAAAACTGTGACGGTTCTAAGATTGCTCTCCTGACTTAATTAGCCAGACTTTTGGAAGTGAGATTTGGGAATCTGTGTTGTTAACACGTTCCCCTGGTGACTATTATGTTCAACACAATTAGGAACTTGACTTCCATAGACTCTAAGTTCCCAGGAGGTGTGTTCCCTCCTATACCTATGTCTGGCATGGAGGCTGACCCATAGAAGACCATAATGACCCACAGAAGACCCATAAAGACTTGGGGAAGCCATCACACTGAGCAGTCAAAGTTCATTAGGCACAAATGGATTTAAGTGCAATTGTCAGATGGATAGAATAATGCGTCATGGGTGGATAAATGGAATTAACTGCCCAATACTCCTACCTCTTTGTCCAAGAATATGTCACTAACTTTCCATGCCTGAGTAGCAATAGCCATGCCCATCTCATGCTCCCAACACATCCTTGATTGGGTCACAGGAGCAGTCTGCCTCCTGCAGTGATCTTTGAGCTCATGGAAGACATAGAACATGTGCCTTATTCTTCTCTTAATCCCAACACTTAACAGAGGTCCTGGCTCAGAGTTATTGCTCCATAAATGTTCAGTGATTGAAAATCTATTAACTAAATACAAGAGCATATAACACAAGAGGAAAGATCTGGGTGAAGGTGGACCAGACACAGGCAATTTGATGGGAACAAGAATCCTAAGATCTGTAGTTTCCTACATTTGGTGAAAAGAAAGCACCTCCTTTTCTGCCCAGTACTCAGGGCTGGGAGCAGAGGGAGACTCCATCTGGGGAAGGGAGGACAGGAGGGAACAGATTTAAGAGGGTGATGTCCCTAAAGAGCTGGCAGTGGGTGCTGTAGCGATGTTCAGCTCTGCAGGCCAGCCCCTGCAGGGAGCTGTACTCAGAAGATGGGGAATTCAAGGGCTTCAGAAGGCCGGATGTTGTAATGGAGAAAGGGGGCATGAACTCTGGAATTCTACAGACCTAGGCAAGAATTCCAGCTATTCTGCTCACCAACTTTATGCTTTCTCATATGTAAAAATAAACCCAAGACAGAGAAGAGGGTGGAAAAGAAGATGGAGGAAGATAGACCCTGATAATGCTGTCTGGTATCCTAGATCCAGCTGTGAAGTTGAATAATAAGCCAAGTTGTGGGATGGTTCAGAATCAAGATTATTACAGAGTAGGTATAAGCCACCTCTCCTGGGACTGTCTTGAATACCTGGACAGGTGCTTTTGCTTCCAGGAATCCTTGTCCCTGATCCTATTCATGGAGGTGGAGAAGGGCCAGATATATTTTAAAGGCCAGGGACACTAGACACCAGCAGGTGACAGGAGCATATCAATTATGCTCCCTATGCCATGAGAAATCTAGAAAATTTCTAAGCATTTCTATAGTGAAATTTTCAAGAGCAACTCTCATAAAAGAAGTCATCCTAAAAGCATCATGCTGTTGAATAAGCAGCAGTACCCACTATTAATTGAGCTCTGATTTTCAATACAGGCAGAAATAAAATGAGAGTCTGACTGTGATGCTCCTTTATGGAACCTGCCCAGAGAGGAATGTGGAAGGAAAAGGCACTGCTAGCCAAGGAACCCAAATGGGCTATTCTCCAGAATTCTACAAACCCTGACTGCCTGTAAGCTCTACCAATCTGCACCATAAGACTATGTACCCAGTGGTTTACAGCAGGGGGGCATCAGTAAAGACTGCAAACCCAGAGTTTCTCTCCTTTAATTCTCTACCAATGTACCTTATAATTTTCTTTCATTACACTTACCATGATTTGAAATTATGCAGTTACTTATTTCTTATCAGTTTTTTTGGGGGGGGAGGTGGGGAGGTTGTGACGGGTCTCAATCTTGCCTACACATAAGTATTACTTGGGGATCTTTGGAAAGCACTAATTCCTGGATCCCCCTCCATCCCCCAGATGCAGAAGATCTGGGATAAGACTGGGAGCTTTTAAATCTCCACCAGGAGATTCCAATGCACAGCCAAGTACACCAGATTTGAAAATAAGTTTCATGAAAGCAAGAACTATGTCTAGTATATTTAGAGCTCTATCTTCAGCATTGAGCCAGGACTAAGCACTGAATCCTTAATGAATATTTTCTGAATGAATGAGTGAATGAGTCAGCCCCCCTCTTCTGTGTATACAAAGCATCTGACTTTCATCTCCCCATCTCAGTACCTAAGAAAGTGCCTGCCTCATAGCTGGTGCCTGTATTAAATGTTTTGCTCCAGGGAAGAATAAATTTAAATCTCACTTTCTTCATCTGTAAAATGGGGATGTTCTTTGCTTCCAGGCAGACAGGGCAGCTGGTGCTTTGTGAACTTTCAGCTCAGTGAGACATAAAGGCTTTTCTACCTGTTGGTGGAAACTTTGATGTTATGAGAACAGCATGGTGCAAATCAAAAACCTTAGTCTGCACCAGAGCAGAGGCAGCAATAAATGCCTCCTGCTTAGGTCAGATTTAAAAACCATCTGTTGGGGTTAATCTCTTCTCTTGCTATTCTTTGTTGGTATGGCTGTGCTAGCTGCCACATTTTACCACGCTTGTTTTTTAATCACTCAGCTTTCCGCAGGTCATAAAGACAAAAAACAGGATCACTCAAGAGGTACATGGATCTACTCTGTTATCATAATCCTGAGTCCTCTTTACAAAGGCAAGGAGCCAAAATGGAGGGGCCAAGGAGACAAATATCAGAACATATCCGCCATCTTTCTACCTTGCCTTTCTTCTTTGGCTCGGCCACTAGAGCATCTAGTCAGGTTACCATGGTTACTATTAATACAGATGATGGGCAGAGGGTCTGGAGGAATTGTCTGGAAGGTGTGCCTATAACTTCTGAAATATCCCTAGACGGGTAAATGCCTCCTCCGACTCAACTGAGCCTGTCTCCTGAATGCATCTGAAAGGAAAAAAACTGCCTCCAGGTTTTTTCTTTCAAATTTAAATTTTTTTTTCATCAATGTCATACACACACGTGGTTTAAAATGTCAAAATCACTAGAAGACTTACAATCAAATCAGAAGTTGACTTCCCTGTCTCTCCCTACTCTAAAAAGCAACCAATTTTCACTTTTTAAGCTGTATACTCTGCACTTCCCACCATATTAGATTTTCATCCAAAATGCTAGCTATTACTATGATTCTTGATTTCTTGATTTTGGACATTATCTAAATCTATTATATAAAAATGCAAGTCAGCACCTTCAAATCTCCCCTACATACACCCTCCACTTCATTCTCCCTCTCTCCCATCATCAATGTTTTTTGTTAAATCCGGTGTTTATTGTGATGATGTAAATATGTTCATGACTAAGCTAAATCGAACTAAGAATGCCATTTTCCCCCCTTATACAGCTTTTTAATTTTTTGAAGGAATAATTCATTGCTTCATTTTCAGTTGTTGGCACTGAGAATTTGCTTAGTTACTTTTCCATGTTCCAATTTTTTTTTTAATTTTTTAAAAATTTATTTGTCTGAGCTGGGATCTTTGGCTGTGACCTGTGAGCCCTTAGATGTGGTTTGTGAAATCTAGTTCCCTGACCAGGGATTGAACCTGGGCCCCCTGTATTGGGAATGCAAAGTCTTAGCCACTGGACCACCAGGGAAGTCCCTTCAAGTTCCAAATTTTCTTTAAAAAAATTTTATAACCACTTTAAATAATTTTTCTTCAGAAACGAGCACTCCATAAATCTCATTAATTGATTTATTAATATTTCCAGAAAGACACTTCTGAGCTAGCTGAACTTCTGCCCACAGCACAACTGCCACACTGCCCAGCCGTTTCAGCTCACTTGGGTGTGAACCTTCTGCTCTGGATCCTGTGTCTTCTCTCTTGATATGCTCCCATCCTATAAAAAGCTGACTTGAAAGTAAAAGCATTGAGGATATGCATGTTTGAAAGCATATTTATCCGAATTTCCTAACCTCATGCTTAATTGGAAGAGCAAGAGAATTTTAGGTTAAAGACCTGGATTTTGAAGAATTGAATTTTGAAAGCATTGGTCCATTTCCTCCTAGCTTTCAATGTTGCTATTAAGACTATCAACCAGTCTCACGTGTACACCCATGGCTGATTCCTGTGAAATGTATGGCAAAAACCACTACAATATTGTAATTAGCCTCCAATTAAAATAAATAAATTAATTTACCCAAAAAAAGACTATCACCCATATACCTTGTCTTTTTCATGCGACCTGCTTTCTCTCCCTCTCTCACCTCTCCCCACCTCTTCTTCCCTCTCCCTTCTCCTTCCCTCTCTGTGGCCCTTCTTCTTTTTCCTCTCTGACTATCATGATGTGCTTTTAGGATCTTTTCTTTAATCTCTCCTGGAGTTACACATAAAATTCTTGTTGATTTAAGTCTGTTTTGGATCTTCGGGTGGACCCTTACAATTTGGAAACTGAAGTTTCTTCAATCTTGAGAAATATTCATTCTTTTTTTTTTTTTTTAAATTTTTGTATTAGTTGGAGGCTAATTACTTCACAACATTTCAGTGGGTTTTGTCATACATTGATATGAATCAGCCATAGATTTACACGTATTCCCCATCCCGATCCCCCCTCCCACCTCCCTCTCCACCCGATTCCTCTGGGTCTTCCCAGTGCACCAGGCCCGAGCACTTGTCTCATGCATCCCACCTGGGCTGGTGATCTGTTTCACCATAGATAGTATACATGCTGTTCTTTTGAAACGAAATATTCATTCTTATGGTACTTTTTAAAATCTTAATTTTAGGCTAGTTGTAGATTCACATGCATTCATAAGAAAGAATATAGAGATATTGTTTACCCTTTAACCACTTTCCTCCAATGACAATATCTTGCAAAACTACAGAACTATAGTACAATGGCCTTCCCAGGTGGCTCAGTGGTAAAGAATCTGCCTGCCATGCAGGAGACATGGATTTGGTCACTGGGTCTGAAAGATCCCCTGGAGAAGGAAATGGCAACCCACTCCAGGATTCTTGTCTGGGAAATCCCATGGTCAGAGTAGCCTGGCCGGCTACAGTCCATGGGGTCGAAAAGTGTCAGATACAACTGAGCGACTGAGCACACACACATGCACAATAATACAGTCAGGATATTAACAGTGATGCAGTAATGAGGGCCACAAAGATCCTTCATGTGGCCCTTTTATAAGCTACATCCACTTCCCTCTGTCCCCTACCCCTTGTTAATCACTGGTTACCATTATATTACTCCCCATTTGTATAATGGTGATTTGTCAAGAAGGGTGTATAAGTGGAATCACATGATGTGTAACCTTTTAATATTGGCTTTTCTCACTCAGCATAATCTTCTGGAGATTCATTCAGGTTATTTCAAGTCACTTACCCTCTCAAAGGTTCAGTTCCTCATTTGTAAACACAAGATGATATTGCATTTGCATAGAAGCTCTGTGACATAAGTGAAACAATGGATATGAAATGCACGTGTGGTATTTGGCACAAAGAAAGAGGAAAATTTAATGACACATCACTATTGTGTTGTGTGGGGTTTTTAGCGCCAGCTAGATATAATTGCTTTTTCTTGGCACATTTTTTGCTAAAGAATTGGCTTGTCTGAGATGCTGGCCAGTGTGTTAGATCAAGAAATAAATGCATCATCTGCTTCCAGTTCCTTGGATCTTAGGAATAGAGATAAAATGCGAATGGATGAGGTCATGAGAGCTTCAGAAGACCCTAAATGTGTGCTCCTCCAGGTTCTGAGCTCAAAAGTTCTCTGGAAGACTCCAGAGAACTCCAGACATCTCCCCTTCCTCCAGAGAAAGTAAGGACTCCGTGAGCCTAAGGTACCACCACAGCCTCTAGCAAGGAGGCCGGGAGAGCAAGGAGGTCTATCCTCCCAGAGTCCTGGCTATTCTAGGTTTAATATTTACAGAGATAGACTTGGTCTGCCTTTGATGTTTGTGAAGGCATTTCCCATACTCTTGTAGCCTGAGGCCATCACAGAGTTCAAAGGATGGAGTCGATTTATTGACTCAGACATCAGGAGGGTCTTTATATTCAGCTCCAGATATTCATTTTTAAGGGAAAAATGAAATGTTTTGCTTTTTAACCAAGATAAAGTAGAGGCTATGCGGATTTCTGAAACCTTGGGGTTTGGCGATGAAGTGAAAGCAGTTCTTGGGATTTTTAACTACTTCCACATCCTCATGTGGTTATGTGGAGTAACCACAGAAGCATGAGAAAGGCCACCAGACCCATGAGTGTCTGCTCTGATGTCTGAGTTTCTACCACCTGAAAATGCCTCCTATGGAAAGACAATATGGCTCTGGAGACAAAGCACATAGATGAAAGACAGAGGGATGAATTTCATCTCTGCGGCTTGCTGACTGTGTCAGCTGGGCCTTCTGAATCTGGTTTCCTCACCTGGAAAACAGAGAGTGATGACAATATTGCACACGGAACCTGCTTATGTGCATATGAAAATGCACATACAAGCATTTTGGGAATGACAGGACAGCAATTCAGCTATTTGTTAGTCGGCTGTTAGAATGTTATCCTTGATATTAATAGCAGTTCTGAAAAGAGCAGGGTTCTCGTTATTCCTCTTTCACAGAAAAGAAAACCAAGGCCCACAGAGCTAATTAACCCATTCTTTGTCACCCTGCTAGATTTTCTGGGTTTTCCTGCTGCTGATGTTACTGATAATTCTCATAATTTCTGAGGATTACCCATAAGATACAAATGTCACCATTCTAGTTACCTTGAGTTTTTTTTTCAGCCCTTACCTCTCTTGCTTAAACTCATTTTTCTCAACTTTTATGGATAATAGAACCAAAAGAATCATATAAAATCACTTCTGCATCTACTATGAAAGTACCATTTAATGTATTGTTTATTATGTCATTAAAAGACTCATATGCTGTATCAGGTAATAAATTCCTTTAAGAATGTCATGTCAGGAAATAAATTTTTAATGCTTTAATAACTGATATCCTTTTTTCTAATAGATAATAAAAGCATTTCAATCTATCACATTTTCTCTTCTGTCTCTGCCTCCAAATGTATCTAAAGCACATATATACACTGTTGATACTATCTATAAAATATATAACTAATGAGAACCTACTGTATAGCTCAGGAAACCACTCAGTGCTCTGTGCTGACCTAAAAAGGCAGGAAATACAAAAGAGAGGGGACATACGTAGACATATAGCCGATTTAATTTGCAATACAGTAGAAACAAATACAGCATTGTAAAGTAACTATACTCCAATAAAAATTAATTTTAAAAAAAGATGGCATTTAAGCCCCCAATTATAGCTGCCATTTTGAGTCACATTTTTCTGTAAAAATCTTCCTATGTGAACAAAAATCTGTCTTTTCTCTTGCTAAATTAAATAAACAAATAAAAATTTTAAATAAAATGTCTTAAAATTACAAACAAAATCAAAACAATGTCTAAACCAAATTAAATCTACATTTTTTTCATATTTACTCATTCAATTTTTTTATTCATTAACCAAGTATTTAATCTGATAAATACATACCTTCTGCTCCAGGCATTGTGCTGAGGGCTAAGAATACAGCAATGAAATATATATATATATATAAATTTCTTCTCTCTTAGAGTTTGTATTTTGCAGAGAAAATATATCAATAATATTAATAATAAACATATATAGTACATAAAATACTGATAAATACTATCCAGAAATAGTGGATAAATATATATTAGAAGAATATATAAATAATGGGAAATATATATATGTGGAAGTGAGAAATAGATTTAAGGGACTAGATCTGATAGCGTGCCTGATGAACTGTGGGCAGAGGTTCGTGACATTGTACAGGAGACAGGAATCAAGACCATCCCCAAGAAAAAGAAATACAAAAAAGCAAAATGGTTGTCTGAGGAGGCCTTACAAATAGCTGTGAAAAGAAGGGAAGCAAAAAGCAAAGGAGAAAAGGAAAGACATACTCATTTGAATGCTGAGTTCCAAAGAATAGCAAGGAGACATAAGAAAGTCTTCCTCAGCAATCAATGCAAAGAAATAGAGGAAAACAATAGAATGAGAAAGACTAAAGATCTCTTCAAGAAAATTAGAGATACCAAGGGAACATTTCATGCAAAGATGGGCTCTATAAAGGACAGAAATGGTATGGACCTAAGAGAAGCAGAAGATATTAAGAAGAGGTGGCAAGAATACACAGAAGAACTGTACAAAAAAGATCTTCACGACCCAGATAGTCACGAAGGTGTGATCACTCACCTAGAGCCAGACATCCTGGAATGTGAAGTCAAGTGGGCCTTAGAAAGCATCACTACGAACAAACCTAGTGGAGGTGATGGAATTTCAATTGAGCTATTTAAAATCCTAAAAGATGATGCTGTGAAAGTGCTGCATTCAATATGCCAGCAAATTTGGAAAACTCAACATTGGCCACAGGACCGGAAAAGGTCAGTTTTCATTCCAATCCCCAAGAAAGGCAATGCCAAAGAATGCTCAAACTACTGCACAATTGCACTCATATCACACACTAGTAAAATAATGCTTAAAATTCTCCAAGCCAGCCTTCAGCAATACATGAACCATGAATTTCCAGATGTTCAAGCTGGATTTAGAAAAGGCAGAGGCACCAGAGATCAAACTGCCAACATCCACTGGATCATCAAAAAAGCAAGAGAGTTCCAGAAAAACATCTATCTCTACTTTATTGACTATACCAAAGCCTTTGACTGTGTGGATCGTGACAAACTGTGGAAAATTCTGAAAGAGATGGGAATACCAGACCACCTGACCTGCCTCTTGAGAAACCTGTATGCAGGTCAGGAAGCAACAGTTAGAACTGGACATGGAACAATAGACTGGTTCCAAACAGGAAAAGGAGTACATCAAGGCTGTATATTGTCACCCTGCTTATTTAACTTATATGCAGAGTACATCATAAGAAACGCTGGTCTGGAAGAAGCACAAGCTGGAATCAAGATTGCTGGGAGAGATATCAATAACCTCAGATATGCAGATAACACCACCCTTATGGGAGAAAGTGAAGAAGAACTAAAGAGCCTCTTGATGAAAGTGAAAAAGGAGACTGAAAAAGTTGGCTTAAGGCTCAACATTCAGAAAACTAAGATCATGGCATCTGGTCCCATCACTTCATGGCAAATAGATGGGGACACAGTGGCTGACTTTATTTTTGGGGGCTCCAAATCACTGCAGATGGTGACTGCAGCCATGAAATTAAAAGACACTTACTCCTTGGAAGAAAAGTTATGACCAACCTAGATAGCATATTAAAAAGCAGAGACATTACTTTGTCAACAAAGGTCCATCTAGTCAAGGCTACGGTATTTCCAGTGGGCATGTATGGATGTGAGAGTTGGACTATAAATAAAGCTGAGCACTGAAGAATTGATGCCTTTGAACTGTGGTGTTAAAGAAGACTCTTGAGAGTCCCTTGGACTGCAAGGAGATCCAACCCGTCCATCCTAAAGGAGATCAGTCCTGGGTGTTCATTGGAAGGACTGATGCTGAAGCTGAAACTCCAACACTTTGGCCACCTGATTGATGCGAAGAGCTGACTCATTTGAAAAGACCCTGATGCTGGGAAAGATTGAGGGCAGGAGAAGGGGATGACAGAGGATGAGATGGTTGGATGGCATCACCAATTCAACGGACATGGGTTTGGGTGGACTCCAGGAGCTAGTGATGGACAGGGAGGCCTGGCGTGCTGTGGTTCATGGGGTCGCAAAGAGTTGGACACAACTGAGCAACTGAACTGAACTGATATACATGTACAGTTTGTATGTATATATTACATTTATATAAATTTCTTCTCTCAGAGCTTGTATTTTATGGAGAATATGCATCAATAATGAACATATATAGAACATAAAATACTGATCAATACTACCCAGAAAAAGTGCAGAGAAGAGAAAAAAGGCTTCAGAATAAAGGAGGGGAGGTGATAGGTTGCCGTTTTAACAGGGTATCAGGAAAGTTATCATAAAGGCAGCTTTATGATACTTCTCCCATTGCCAGCTATATCCTAGCCAGTTTAGATCAGACCAAGCTTCTCCCAAAAGACAGTAGGAAAAAAAAAAAACACAGATAATTATTTTTAAACTATTCTGTTTGAAGGAATTAGTGACCTACTTAGCTTGAAGGGCTACAATTTCAGAGAGAAGAGAATTACAGAAAAGTGAGCCCTACATCCTGTCTTTGCTTGAGATCTTTACTCATTAGTAAGTGATGACCAAGAGGCAAAACAACCCAAGAAGACACTGTGCTGAGAGCTCAGCCATATCAAGGGCTAGAGAGAAAATATTGTCGTTCAAAACATGCCAAGGAGGAGAGCCATGGTATACACCACAGGCTTTCAGTTGGGGCCTCTGAAGTTCTCCTCTCTAGGAACAGGCACACTGGAAATTTGCCAGCTTCCACAAAGATTGAAGATACTGCTTCCACTCAGCTCAATATCAGATTGGTTTACTAACATCTTAATCCCTAAGTACTTGCAAGAGGAAGATAATTTCCTCCCAGAGTCTCATGAAAGTTCTTGAATTTTTTCACACACAATAGCTGGAATTCAGTGAAATTTACCAGGCATATTAGGAGACAGAACCAAAAGCACTAGAAAAAAGCAGCCAGTAGTAACAGACTCCAAAAAGATCCAAAAGTAAATTTTAAATAACTGGAAATAAGTGACCAGGCAGAAAATTTGACCATAAAACTGGAAAGTAGTTAAAAAATAATTAAATAGAAGTTCTAATATTTAACATATAGTTTCTGGATATAAGAACATAATAGGTTGATTTAACAGAAAACTAGGGAGAGAAGAATAAAGGAGTAATGAACTATAAGACAGGTCAATAGAAAATATTCAGACTAAAGGATGGTGAGACCAAAGGGTGAAAAACACAGAAAAACAGAATAGAATACATTTGACACATCACCAAAAGATTTCACAGTAATTAAAGTCCCAGAAAGAAATGACAGAAAAAATCAGTTAAGGACGGTATTTGAAAAGATAGTGACTGTGGACTTTCCACCACTAATGAGCTAAGGAGACAAATCAAGCCATTGATTCTTGCGCAAAGTCATGGGTCAGACTGAGATTTTATCTGGACGCTCTAGGAATGCATTTGCTCCCAAGGTTTTTCAGATTATTGGCTGATTCATATCCTTGTGGTTGTAGGACTGAGATACTCGTCTACTTGCTGGCTAACTCACAGTTCCTAAGAGCTGAAGGCATCCCTTGCTTTTTGCCCCCTCCATCTTCAAAGTGAGGAATGGCACAGCCTATTCCTCTCATGTTTTAATCTCTGAATGTCTCTTCTGCTATAGCAGGAGAAAACGTTCTGCTTTTGAAAGACCTAATTGATTTAGTAAGGCCACCCAATTAATATCCATATCTTAAGGTCAACTGATTTGAGACATTAATTATATCTGCAAAGCCCTTCACAACTGTACCTAAATTAATGTTCGGTTGAATAACCAGGGACTGAAACTTTGAGAGGACATCTTTAGAATTCTGCTCACATTTCTAGTTTTCAAATGAGACACAGGGAGGTTGTGACCTGTCTAATATCACATTACTGATTATAATTGCTATTGCTTTTTTGTTTCTGGCCAAAATATTAATGGACTAGGTAGGGAAAGAAGGCAGGAGAAAAGAACCCAGTTAGAGTTCTATTACAACTATTCAGGCCAAAGATGTTTGTGGTGTCAATAAGGGTAGTAATATTAGAGATTATAAGGAGCAATTAGTTCTGGATATAAGAGCTGATGATGGATTGGATGTGGAATCTGAAAGGAGATGCCAAGATGACTCCAAGGTTTTTGGTCTGAACAAAAAGAAGGACTTTTAGTGAGAATATATTTACTAAGTTTTGGGAAGTCTGCAGGATGAACAGGTTTGTTGGGGGAAGATCTGGTTTTAGACATGTTAAATTAAGATGTCTCAGGCATTCAAATGAGATGTCTAGTAGTGTATAAATTTGGAGTTCGGGGAGGTTGTCAGTGGATAAGTGATATTTAAAACTCTGAGACTAGACAAAATCACAAAAAGAATATAAGTATCATCAAAGAAGAAAAGAGCTCCAGAAACTGAGCCCAGGATACTCAGTATTTAAAGGTTAGGAAAAGAGAAGGAACTCCCAAAAGGTGATAAAGAAGGAACAGCCACTTATGTAAGCAGAAATTCAAGAAAGTATGGTGAGTCAGAAAGAGAAAAACAAATACTGCATATTAATGCATCTTTATGGAATCTAGAAAAATGGTACTGGTGAACCTATTTGCAGGGAAGGAATGGAGACGCAGATGTGGATAATGGACTTGTGGACACAGCAGGGGAGGAAGAGGGTGGGATGAACTGAGAAAGCAGCGCTGACCTTTATACATGATCACGTGTCAAATAGAGAGCTAGTGGGAAGCTTCTACTCATTTCAACACAGGGAGCCCAGCCTGGCAATCTGTGATGACCTGGAGGGGCGGGACGGGGGGAGGTGAGAGGGCTCAGCATGGGGAGGACGTGTATATAATGGTGACCGATTCACGTTGTTGTACGGCAGAGACATACACAACATTGTAAAGCAATTCTCCTCCAATTAAAACATTAAAAACAAGAAAGTATGGTGTCCCAGAAGCCAAGTTAAAGTATTTTACTAAAGAAGGAGTGAGAAGTCATCTGGACAAAAAGATGCTGAAAGATAAAATAAGATGAGAACTCAGAACTATCCATCTTATTTAACAACACAGAGATTATTGGAAACCTTAATTTTTTTTTTTTTAATATAGGGATGAGGGTCCAAGCCTTACTGGAGTAAGTTCCAAGAAATAATGAAGAGAGAAACTTTGGTGAACATGAATATAGACCTCTCTTTTTCATTGATTTGTTGTTAAAAAACAAAAACAATCAGAGAATTTAGGCCTAAGATATATAAAAGCAAGAAAGAGCTTCAATCCTAACAACAAGAGTAAGTGGGATAACATACAAAATTATTGCTTTCTTGAACGCATCAGACAGCTGAGGTCACGGGACTAACAAGTAACGTGAAATCCAAGGAAAGACAGACTGGAAACCTGGCTCACCTGTGGCAGACCTCGGATGACAGAAAGGCTGGGCCCGCTGCCTGCGTGCTAAGTCTCTTCAGCCGTGCCTGACTCTCACGACCTTATGGACTGTAGCCCACCAGGCTCCTCGTTGCACAGGATTCTCCAGGCATGAATACTGGAGTGAGTTGCCATGCCTTCCTCCAGGAGATCTTCCTGATCCAGGGATCGAACCCATGTCTCCTGCATCTCCCGCATTGGCAGGTGGGTTCTTTACGACTAGCGCCACCTGGGAACTCGGGCACATACAAGCAGCTAAAAGAACCAACAAACTGCTGAAGGCTGGATGTGGGCTAGGATGAGAGTGGAAACCCCCAAAGTGGAATTGCTGGATCAAGCACAGCTCTGTCCAGTTCTGTTTTTAATTTTTTGAGGAAATCTCCATACTGTTTTCCATAGTGGCTGCACCAATTTACATTCCCACGAACAGTGCACAAGGGCTCCCTTCTCTCCACATCCTTCCCAGCACTGTTACTTGTTGTCTTTTTGGTAAGTCATTCTGACAGGTGTCAGGTGGTATCTCATTGTGCTTTTGATTTGCATTTTCCTGATAATTAAGGATGTTGAGCATCTTTGCAAGTGTCTGTTGGCCATTTGTTTGTCTTCTTTAGAAAAACACCTATTTAAATGCTCTGCCCATTTTGTAATCTGATTTTGATTTTTTACTATTAAGTTGTGTGGGTCTTTCACACATTTTGGATATTGACACCTTATCATATATATATAGTTTGTCATTATTTTCTTCTATTCAGTAGGCTTTTTTCCCCTACCCAGTATATTTACTTTAATCTCATTACTGTCTAAGAAACTTTGGTTTTAAACCATCTTAAATTTTTTGGCGAAGGAGGAAACTTGGAATACATAAATATATTATTTTTCAGTTTAACGACTCTCACTTCAAGTTCTGGTAAAACTGAGCATGGATAAGGTAATTTTGGTAAAGGAGAGAGAGGAAGCAGAGATCAAAAGCAAGTTACTCTCTCAGAAAGTAGACTCATTCTGTAGGTGGAAGGAAGGCATGCATTACAGGATCCTGGACAACCAGGAAGAAGTTTAAAATCTCCAGGTTCCTATTCAGCAAACAGCCAGTGGGTTTCTACCATGTGCCAGATGCAATAAATTAGCACAGACCTTGCTCAGTGGGTAAGGAATTTAAGAGCAAAAAACTGCCCTGAAAGGGACAAAATCTCTCTTTATCTATTTGTTGGCTGAAAAATTGGGGCAAACGTACATGCTTTCCTATCTCACAAGGCCTTTCTGAATATCATTTGACAATTATAAACAGCAAAGCCTTGCAGAGAAATTAGATATTTTATGGGATTAATGCCAGCTAAATCTACTTCCGATTCTGACTCCTCAGTTTCCATGATCATGTGAGGAGAATAGGTGATCAGACTGAAAGCAGAGCCTTTGTACATGAGTATGACTTTCAGGTTATCCGGAGAGGATGAACAATCCCTTTGCTCAGATCTTCCTGTGAGCTGACTATGATTTCTCATTTATGTGTCAAATGCCAACTCCTTAGAGAGGCTTTCCTGAATTACCCAGTCTAAAATATCCCCCACCCCAACCATTTTTATCCTCATAAAAATTTATCTCTATATAAATGCCACATTTGTAACTGTTTCTTATTTATACCTGTATACCTCTCCTGTTATAAAGACAGCTCCAGGGGCTTACTTGGTGCTCCGGTGGATAAGACTCTGAACTCCCAATGCAGGGGACCCAGGTTCAATCCCTGGTCAGGGAACTAGATCCACAGGCTGTAACTAAGAGTTCACATGCTGCAACTAAATATCCTGCATGCTGAAATTAACACCCAGAGGAGCCAAATAAATAAATAAGTAGATAAATATTTTTTAAAAAAAGAGAAGAAGAAAGACTGAAAGCTCCATGCAAGCAGGATGTTTGTCTGTCTTCCTCACCTCTGTGAGTGAATAAATGAATGAGAAAATGAATTAAAAGACAGAGCACAGGCTTTGGAGTAAGACTGACCTACAGTCAAACCTGGCTAAACTTGGAGGAGTTAACTGAACTTCCATTAGCCTCAGTTTCCTTCTTGGGAAATGCAAATAATAATTCTTCCCTGAGGGTTATAGCAAAGATGAAAACAAGTACAATCAGGATGTGTAAAATACCTGATATTCTTAACAAATAACAGCCCCAGCTTCAATTATGAGGAGATACCCAATTGGCCAAAAGAAAGAGAATCAAAAAGGAGCTTCAGTCACGCATCCTCATCTGGAAGCAGGTTCGCAGTGGTTCTGGATGAGCCCGTGGGAGAGTGGGGTTCCATAGAGCATCTCTGCTGCAGCCGGCTGTCTCACCAGATCCTTGCCCCTCCCCTTCTTTGAATGCCTGGGACTCCATCTGCGGGCCTTCCTGCCCTGTTGCATGTCTCATGTGCCCAGACTGCTGGGCCACTCTGCTCCTTCTCCTTCCCCTCACCTGCTCCCCGCTCCTGCCAGGCAAAGGGGTTCATCTTACAGCCTCTTTATGACAGACCCACACCATCCGGTGTAGCAACCACCACTCATGTGTCACTGGTGAGCACCTGAAATGTGGCCAGTGCCACTGAGGAATCACAATTTTTTGTTTTAATTAATTTAAATATAAATTTTTAAAAGCGATATTCAATTCAGCTGTTGGAAAATTTGTAAGGATGTTTGAAATAACCTGGGTTGTGAATCCACTCTTTCTACAGCAAGTTTCGGGAAATTTCAGTAAAAATCAAGTCATTCCAATGAAAAGCTAAGAGTCCAAAGAGAGATGTGCTAAATGTGTTAAAATACACACATTTCAAAGGCTTAGTCTAAAAAGAGAATATAGAGCTTCTGGGCTGGTGAACACGTGGAGATTCAGGGAGAGTGACGCACTCAGAGGTTGGAGAGCATCAAAGCTCCCTGCCCTGCCCCCTACACTGCCCAGTGATTCTCTTCTATCTGCTGTTCCCAAGTTATATCTTTTACAATACATCAGTCATCTAGTACGAAAAATGTTTCTCTGAGTTTGGTGACCCGCTCTAGCAAATTAATTCAACATAAGGGGTTGTTGGAACCTCGACTCTACAGCCACGCCATCAGAAGCCCAGGTAACAATTCTGGACTTGCTATTAGTATCTGATGAGGGGGCTAGGGAGGGGGGACAGTCTCGTAGGACTAAACCCTTAATCCGAGGGATCTGATGCTATCTCTAGGTAGACAGTGTCAGAATTGAGTTGAATTGTAAGACATTCAGCTGGAGTCAGAAAATTGCTTGGTGTTGGGGGAGGGGAGTGGAGCTTGCACACCTTGTATTTAAAATCATGAATATTGTTTGTAACTGCTAAGTGTTTTAGAACACCTAACACACAGAATGGTTGACATAAGTACGGCATATCCATATAATGAAGGGCTCTGAAGCTGCAATTAAGAATAAGAAATCTTTGGGAATTCCCTGGTGGGCCAGTGGTTAGGACTTGGAGCTTTCACAGCCATGGGCCCAGGTTTAATCCCTGGTCAGGGGAACTAAGATCCAGCAAGTTGAGCAGCATGGCCAAAAAAAAAAAAAAAAGATGAAAAATATTTGTGTTCCAATATGGAGAGATTTCCAGGACGTCCTTTGAAGTTAAAATTAGCCAAGTGCCAAAGATTATCTATAGTGTGGACCCTTCCAACAGGAAATGAAGGATTTTTTTTTTTTAATTTCTATAATGTTGTGCAGATTTCTGACACAGCAAGGCAAATCAGCCATGATTAAACAAACATCCCTTCCCTCCCTATTTTCTCTCCTCTCCCCGCCCCCATCCCTCCAGGTCATTCTTTAAAAGTACATCTGCTCATTTTTGAAAAAGGATAGGATGAAGACAGGGAAAATTAACCAGAAACTACTAAGGGAACAGACCAAAACAGAGTATATAGACTGCTAGACTCGGAGATGAGTAGTAGGGAGTGGGGACGAGGCAGACATTTCTGTCTGTCTACCTCTTAGCACAGCTTATGACTTTTAGGAGCATGCCAAATAACGAAAATCAACCACAATGGAGATACCCTTCCCCCCAAAAAAGGGAATGTAAACTATCTTAAAATGAATTTTGCCTGTTTCTTTGTACTTTTAAAAATATGGCTGCTAGAAATTTTTAAATTATAACCGTGACTTGCCCTTCATGCCTATTGGGCAGCTCTGTCTGCGACAAGATCCTGAAAAATGAAGCTTGTCCTATGCATATGTATTGCCCTCATGCCCAGCTGGGAGGGAAACTGGTACAGGGAAGGGGCTCCAGGGAGGATCCCTGTAAATTTCTCCAAGCCCCAAGGGCCAGACCAGCCTTCTTGTTCCCAGAATCCACCAGTGGCATTCAATCTTCCCTGAAATAATACAAGCTCAGGGCTTGCCAGCCGGCAGCACACTACCAGGAAGGCACTGCTATTTGTAGCTGATGCCATCCCTGGGAAGTAATAGTCCCTCAGAATTTTCAGAAGGGTCTGCCTCTCGATGAGAGCCCAGCCCGGCTGGGAAAGAGCAGACCAGTTTGTGAGTATTTTTAGGCCATTCGATGTACAGTCAGGAGTGCTGAAATTCAGATCTAGTCTCCCTCAGGAGGCTGAGCACAGCTGCAAAGTCAAAAGTGGGCTTTTGCACAAGGAAAACTAATTAGCTTCCCCATAAACAGTCTCCATGGAGAAAGTCAGTGCTCGGGTCTGTGTGAAGGAAACAGAGATGACCTGGGCGCTGAGGAGGGTTCCCCAGAAGTTGATATAAGCAGCCGTTTCTTGAGGGTTTGGTAGGAGTTGCCTGGGGATTAGATTTCCACCTCATTATCTTATTCTCACTGGTCATTTATGAACTTTGCTTAGTGCTGATTGAGAAAATTATGGGGAAAAAAAATACCTTGTTTGAGAGCGCCCCCTGCCAAAAAGCAATTTGGAATTCTCTTGGTTCTGAGGAATTTATTTGTAATCTTGGGTCTCCACGCAGAGACCCAGAGATAGGTAGCCTCTGGCCTCTTCCTTTTCATCCAAATTATGTCCAGTGGACTTCAGTGAAAGAAACAACTTGGCAGGAAGTCCTCCACTCTGATCCATGATGGGCAGCCTTTCCCGTTGGCTGGTTTCCCTGAGAACCACAGGCAGTGGGAAAGCGCTGAACTCAGGTCTGGAGACGGTGGCATGAGTTAACTGCTCTTGGGCGCCAAGACCTTGTTACCGTATCTGAAGCAAGCAACAATTTTAAGAATCAGTGGAACATCCTGGCACCTCTGACAATATCGTAGGTGTGCTCATGTCTCGTCTTTCAAGCTGCCTAACTCATGTGCTCACCTGTGGGCACACACACCCATATATACCGTATTTTTTATAAAGCACTTTGTGGTTTGGGTCTCTCTTTCTTCTTTTAAATCAATTTTTATTGAAGTGTAGTTACTATACAATGTTAGTTTCTGCCATGCAGCAAAGTGAATCAGCTATAAATCCCCTCTTTTCCAGATTCCCTCCCCATTTAGGTCACCGCAGAGCAGTGAGTAGAGTTCCCGTGCGATACAGCAGGTTCTCATTAATTATCTGTTTCACACGGCATATCAATAGTTTACATGTGTCAACCCCAATCTCCCAGTTCATCCCACCTCCCCTCTTGGTATCCATACATGTTTGTTTTCTCTGTCTGTGTCTCTTATTTCTGCTTTGTAAATAAGATCATCTCTAGCATTTTTCTAGATTCCACATACATGCATTAATATACCACATTTTTTTCTATTATAAAGCACTTCATAGCTTGTATAAACTTATCATAGAACTCATCATTATAACATCATTCAGTTCATTTCAGCTCAGTTCACTTGCTCAGTCGTGTCTGACTCTTTACAATTCCCTGGACTGCAGCACACCAGGCTTCCCTGTCCATCATTAACTCCCGGAGTTTATTCAAACTCATGTCCATTGAGTTGGTGATGATATCCAGCCATCTAATCTTCTGCCGTCCCCTTCTCCTCCTGCCTTTGATCTTTCCCAGCATCAGGGTCTTTTCCAATAAGTCAGTTCTTTGCATCAGGTGGCCAGTCAGCTTCAGCATCAGTCCTTCCAATGAGTACTCAGGGCTAATTTCCTTTCAGATTGACTGGTTTGATCTCCTTGCAGTCGAAGGAACCCTCAAGAATCTTTTCCAACACCACAGTTCAAATGCATCAATCAAAGTATCTGTTATTATTATTCCTATTCTCAGAAGAAGAAACAGGCTCAGAAAGGTTCATTGATTTGATTTGAGTCACAGAAAGACAGTGGCAAGAAGGACTAAATGTACACCATCCAACACTGAGGCTTGACATTGCTTCCCTATATAAAACTCTATCTTCAATAGTCATTCAACAAAGACCTATTCAGTGACTACTAACAACTGTGTATCTGCCATGTGCTATGTGTTTTCCATACATTAGCTTATTTACTCCTCAAACAGTTGTATGAAATATGTAAACCTCAGGAAAGTTCATCAGACTTCCAGTAAATGACAGTGGATTGAAATAAGCTTGTATTTTTCTCCATGCTAGTATTCCACTGAAATAGTGATGAATGACATTTTTGAAAGGTCAGCTATGAGTCAGCTTATTAATACATGTCAAATTTTCCTTTCTTTACCTGGATTACCTCATTTAAGGCTCACAAAATCCTACAAGGAAAGTCTTATTACTATTCTTGCTTTACAGATAAAAAAACTGACACAGAGAGATGCTAACTAGTTTGCCTAAAGATGGACAGTTAAAAAGTAGTGGCACTTTCTGAGCATGGCATCTTCAGACTCTGTCCTCTCAATTTCTACAATTGTACAGAAGTAAAAAATATTTAAACTCACAGTGAAGATAGTACCTGCAGAAAACCCTTTCGCGGTTAAGGAATTTCACTGAAGTCCCGGGAAACGGCTCGGAGAAAGGCAACTGATGGCACAGGTGGATGGAGACTCAGCTCTGTGCATTAGCAGAGTGCCATGCGCATGAAAAACCGATATCCAGTAACGCAAAACTCTGGAGAAGTCCAGGACATGGGAGTGGGAGGTGACACCGCTAGGAGGTTGAAACCAAGGTTCACCAAGATAGGGGGCTGGAACCAGAGACACTCGCTGAAAAACTGGGCTCAGAATCATTTCCCTTCCTCCCCAGCAGCACCCTCTGTGCGCAGACACTGCCATCCAGATGTGTAACCTGCCTTCCTAACCTCACACCTCCCCTTCAGGCAGAACATCTGGTTGTTCTTTTTAACTGAAGATTTTGAGTGATCCCTCCTCTCAAAGGATCCCTAGTTGAGAATTTAGGATTCTCCTAGCATAACAGCTAAAAATATAAAGAGCTTTAAAAAACATATGAAAGGAGGGAGACACAGCTTAATATTTTACTTAACAGGTTATCACATTTTAAAGCATGACGATAAAGAAAAGTCTCTAAAAGCTTCCACAAGAAAGGTTCTCATTTTAAGATGGCAGAGTAAATCCATTTCAGCCATCGTCTCCTTCCAAAATTTTCCCCCAATAACAATAAGAAGTAGAAAAAAATCAATGCATTTCTTCTTCAAAGAAACTAAGAGACATCTTAACACACTATATGAGAAGATGGACTACAGTCGGAGAAAAACAAATGACTTAGCAGAGAGAACATGTCAACCCTAAGTGCCTGCAAAGAAAGGAATCAACCCAGTTCACCCCTCCAGGATCAGAGAAAGGCTCAAAAACTAACAGGACCAGGTATCAAAAGAGGCTCAAATGAGAAGGGTAGGGTGGGCAGCTAAACACAGAAAAGTGGTTGAAAGTTTCCAATATTAACAATTTAGACCCATTGGTCCCTGTCCCAACCCCTATCTGACCCTCTAAGACACCATGGTTTGTTGTTTTTTTTTCTCCTTGAGGCTATACTCTGCTGAAAATAGTAAACTCTTGTATATATAAATGAGATGGGATGGGTGAGCAGCCCCTTGATTTGAGGATCATTGTGTGACACAGTGGGAAAGAACACACCTGACTGTAGGAGACTTAAGAGACTCAGGTTTGATCCCTGGGTCGGGAAGATCCCCTGGAGGAGGAAATGGCAACTCACTCCCGTATCCTTGCCTGGAGAATCCCATGGACAGAGGAGCCTGGCGGGCTATAGTCCATGGGTTTGCAAAGAGTTGGACACCACTGAAGCACACGGAGCACAGAGCCCTACAGAAAAACAACCCCACAAAGCAGGAAAAGACTTGCAAATCTCAAACAAAAATTGTCCTCTGGGCTCTACTGGCCTTCTTTGGAGATCACCAGTGCACTCAGGGTCTGCATCTGGATTTAAACACCTTAATCATAAAGACAATTAATTCCGAAAAATCAGGGAAAACATCCTACTTGATAAAAGAAATCTGAACAAAGAAGCAACAGAATTAACGTAGGGAACATGAAAAACTTCAAAGAAAATGTAACTACTATGCTCAGAGAAATAAGGGGCAATATTATAATCTATAAAGCAAGAAAAATGCAAACACAAAAAAGTACATTCAGAGGATAAGTTAGAATTCCTGGAAATTAAAAATATGATGACTCAATTTTTTTAAAAAAGATTCAAAAAAAGTACTTTACAATACAGGCAAGACAGTTTCCCAGGAAGTAGAATAAAAAGATAAGTGGGGGTAGGGGGAGAAAGGAAAAACAAGAAAATTAAAAGATTAATCCAAGAGGTTGAACATCCTAATGATAAGAGTTTCCAGAGAGATCAGAGAAAATAGGAGGATATTATTGTAGAAAAACATGCAAGAACATTTCCTAGAATGGAGATACAAAAATTGTCCCTGAGTCATAAGTGAAAAAGATGTAAGTCCAAAGTCATAAACTGAAGCTCTCTTCAGTCGCTTAGTCGTGTCTGACTCTTTGTGACCCCACGGACTGCAGCATGCCAGGCTTCCCTGTCCATCACCAACTCCCAGAGCTTGCTCAAACCTATGTCCATCGAGTCGGTGATGCCATGCAACCATCTCATCCTGTCGCCCCCTTCTCCTTCCGCCTTCAATCTTCCCCAGCATCAGGGTCTTTTCCAATGAGTCTGCAGAAGGCTGAAACTCCAGTACTTTGGCCATCTGATGCGAAGAACAAACTAAAGTATATCACTGTAAAACTTTAGAACAAAAGAATATCCTAAATGCTCCTCAATTTTTCTCCTCTATTACCAGTTGTATTTTTTTACTTGCAATTCTGTTATCCCTTTGATAACAGCAGTCCTTTACTTTTTACCCTTGATTTGGAATTATTAGCTGACTAAAAAACATTTTTTAATTTCATTTTATAAGAATCTATATATATATATTTTTCTCTGTATCTTTTTATCTATGTCCTGTCAGTTTTTACATGACTTAACTTCTTTTCCTATGGTATATTTCTTTTAACTTATGTATTATGTAGCTTCTCATTTTGAATATTCCAATAGAAGTTGATTCTTAGAAGCCTCTTTATTATTAATTTCTAATTTAATCATACTGTGAACAGATAATACACATTAAATTATATTAAAAATATGGGAATATGAGTGGCACTGGACTTCTTCATAGGAACATAAGAGAGCTAAGAAAACAGAGCAATTACTTCAAAATTCTAAGGGAAAATAATTTAGACATTACCCAGATTATAAATCAATGAAGTGTTAGTCGCCCATTTGTGTCTGACTCTTTGCGACCCCATGGATTGCAGCCCACCAAGCTCCTCTGTCTATTGAATTCTCCAGGCAAGAACACTGGAGCAAGTTGCCATTTCCTTCTCCAGGGTATCTTCCCAATCAAACACTGGTCTCCTGAATTGTGGGTGGATTCTTTACCATCTGAGCCACCAGGAAATCAATGTGAGCACTGAGAAAAAAGTGTTTTAACGTGTCAAGTCTCAAAATTCAATTCCTACTCACTTACCCTTTCTCAGGAAGTTACCGGAGGAGATGGTCCAATTAAACAGAGAGGAAATCAAGGAATGGAAAACCCACTGCAGGGAGTGGGGAAGGGAACCCTAAGGACGATGGTAGGTGGATTTCTAGCATACAGCTAAGGATCTATTTAAAGAGCAATGGGTCCCCGATAGAATCAGGAGGATGGAGGCACCAAGAGGTTGGAAGAGAAAAATAGAATATATAAAGTATTTTATGGGTTTGATGACGTGGAAAATTAACGCAGCTTTACATAATTTAATAGAGCTCTTATAGGGTGTGAGAAAACAGTCAAATGATAAAAGCAAACACATCAATAGTGTCTACTCTTTTCCAGGCACTGTTCCAATTATTTTACATGTATGAACTAAGTAAATAGAAAAACAGATAATTATTAACTCCAGGAAAAGCTAAAATCTTTGTTAAAAAAAGGAAGTGTTGTAATTGTGCATTACTAGGCTCAGCATGGGAGAAGGCAATGGCACCCCACTCCAGTACGTTTGCCTGGAGAATCCCATGGACGGGGGAGCCTGGTAGGCTGCAGCCCATGGGGTCGCACAGAGTCGGACACGACTGAGCAACTTCACTTTCACTTTTCCCTTTCATGCATTGGAGAAGGAAATGGCAACCCACTCCAGTGTTCTTGCCTGGAGAATCCCAGGGACGGGGGAGCCTGGTGGGCTGCCATCTATGGGGTCGCAGAGTCGGACACGACTGAAGTGACTTAGCAGCAGTAGCAGCAGCAGGCTCAGAATTGGACAGTGTATATAATTATAGCAATAAAGCCACTTAAGGACTTTCCTGATGGTCCAGTGGGTAAGAATCCACATGCTGTGGGGAAACTAAGCCCACGTGCCACAGCTACTGAGCCCTCAAGCTGCAGCTGCTGAATTCCGTGAGCCTAGAGCCCACGCCCCACGGCAAGAGAAGCCACTGCAGAGGGGCCCACAGCACAGCAAAGACTGGTCCTCACTCACCGAAACTAGAAAAAAGCCCAAGCAGCAGTGAAGACCCAGCACAGCCAAAGAGAAAAATAAATAAAATTTCAAAGAATAAATAAAGCCACCTCACATACATTTGGATTTTTTAATGTGATATGTCTATTCTGAGAGAAAAAACTAGAAAAGGTTAAAAAATAATACAATTTCTCACTTATTACCATGACAGAAAATCCATAAAATATGCCTAAAATTTTCTCCAGTATGACTCCATCTTCCGTTAACTAATTACATCTGCAGTAATTTCATTCCCAAATAAGGTCACATTCTGAGTTGCCAGGGATTAGAATTTAAATATTAATATATCTTTGGGGAAGGGAACACGATTCAGTGAAGGCTTCCCCAGTGGCTCAGTGGTAAAGAATCTGCCTGCAATGCAGGAGCCACAGGAGATACAGGTTCGATCCCTGGGTTGGGAAGATCCCCTGGAGGAGGAAATGGCAACCCACTCCAGTATTCTTGTGAGGAACATCCCATGGACAGAGGAGCCTGGTGGGCTACAGTCCATAGGGTCACAAAGAGTTGGACATGACTAAAGTGACATAGCACTCACGCACACACAATTCAAGGCATAACGGTCTCCCAGAAAAGGGATAATCATCAGAATAGTGGTGGGCGCCTTGTCAGTAACACCGCATGCTAGAGAACCGGGGAGTACGTCCTAAACACTGAAGTTAAGCCTCTTCCAATCCTAATTAACCGACTAGGAAATAAGTGTATCTTCACACATTCAAGGGCTCTGAAAATTCACCTACCTTATGGGATGTAAAGAAGGATGTGCTTCAGCAAAATAAGGAAGTAACCCAAGAAATAGGAAAATGTGGAATTCGGGAAACAGAGACCCCCGGTCGGGTGAGGGTACAAGAGGTGTCCAGGATGGTAGCCATGCCACACAGAAGGGAACGTGGGTCAGCCTAGAAAGGGTGGTCAGGATTTTATGAATAATTACAATGCTTAGTAGAGCGACTTCCCTGACGGCCCAGTGGTTGAGACATCATCCTCCAATGCAGGGGGTCTGAGTTCAGTTCCTGGTCAAGGAGTTGGGATTCCACATGCCTCACAGCCAAGGAACCAAAACGTAAGATGGAAGCAATGTTGTAACACTCAATACAGGCTATTTAAAATGCTAAATAGAATATTTGATCAGCTGGAGCTCTTGGGACAGAATATGAAGAAAAAGTATGAATATAAAGGAGATTTTGCAATAAGGAAAAAAAAATAGAATGGTAACCAGAAGCTTTACAGAAAAAGAAACAAGACACAAAACTATACAATAAAGAAAATAAAATCATAATGTATCATCTGGTTCTAGAGCAAACTTCATAGTCATAATACTGAAAACTCTACTAAAAAATTAAACGCATGTTGTGATATAAATTTGTCAAGAAAATGTGCAGATATATGAAAGAATTAAATCCTACTTAATTTTACCTATACAACAATAATGCTAAGTGTGTAAAGCCAAAAAAAGCAATATAAAAAATTATATTTAGAAATATGGAGATAACTACCAAAAGAAACAGTTCAAAGGGTTAAAAAGGATGGCTCCTAAGAAGCAGGACAAAGGTGGGGCAAGCAGGTGATGGCTGCTCTTTTCATTACAAAAATGTTTTATTCTATTTAATTTTTAAAGCCTTGTGGCCTATTCAAATTACTAGAAAAGGTCCAGGCAATTCACAGGCTGCTACACAATCAGTAAGTATAGTCAATACTGGGATTTGGGGAATACTTTCTTGCTTGAGCCTGACTCTTCACAATATACCTTGCTCCCCATGATAATAGGCTCTGTGACTTACCCTCAGGACACAGAGGTGAATAAAACTGTGCCCGCCCTAAAGTGCCTCCCAGTCTGAATGGGAAAATGGAAACAAGATATTAAAAAGTGATGCATGCGTGCATGCTCAGTCATGTCCAACTCTTTGTGACACTATAGAGTGTAGCCTGCCAGGCTCCTTTGTCCATGGGATATTACAGGCAAGAATACTGGAGTGGGTTGCCATTTCCTTCTCCAGGGATCTTCCCAACCCAGGAATCAAACCTGCATCTCACAACTCCTGCATTGCAGGCAGATTCTTTACCACTGAGCCACTGGGGAAGCCCAAAAGTGATGCAAGGAAGGCCAAATCAGAGATGTGTATAAAGCACTAGGATTTGATGAGGAAATAGCCTTGAATATGGCTTTGAAGGCTTGCATGATCTTACCAGGACCTAATGTCCAGGGTGGGTGGGCAGTTCTGGTAAAACCAAGAAAATAGATTCCAGTCTCCTAAGACCTTTACCCCCAAAAGGTCCTTTGGACATTGGTACAGGTAATTCTGCAGTTTCAGCTTCTTGGTAAATAGAAAGATGAATAGTCCATAGCCTGGAGCACAGTGGAATCTGAGGTGTAAGCTATAGCCTAGACTTAACAGTGCCCTGAGATTTCCCGTGTTGGATGTGAAGACACACTGGTAATGAACATGTCATAAAACAGATGGAGTTGAGTTTTCTGAGCCAGGCTGCTCCCACACTGGGCTGGAGGAGGACAGGTCTGCTTTCCCGGGAGCATATTAGCAAGAAGAAGGGATGGAGCTACAAACCCGCTGCACATAAATTCAGAAGGGCAAGCAAAGGCTGACAGAATGATGGATAATTCTCTGCATTCAAGGTGCATATTCTGAAGCCAAAAAGCAACCATTACAGTAGAGAAAAAAAAAAAAAAAGGCGGGGGGGGGGCGCAGAATATGAAACTCTGGGGAAGAATGAGAGCAAATAGAAACAGGTCAATGAAAGAATATTGATATAATCCAATAGAACAAGAACTAAGATGGCAAATAGATTTATCCCATCCCAAAGTTCACCATGTGATCTGCTCTGCCTGGAACAAAGGCTTGAGAAGGATTTTAAAGGTGGAAAGAGATCTGTGATGGATTAGCGATACCTGCAGCTAGAAGCAAAGGAGAAAGAGATGGCCCATCACCTTATATTCCCCATCCTGGCTTTATAAAGATTCTCAGCAGATGGATTCACTCCTTTCCAGGGATCAGCATTCTAAAGTGTTAGGAAGTGTGAATGTTAAGACACAGGAAACAAAGGACTCTTAAATTTCTTTTCACATGGCCATGGTGTGTTACCTTCACAAAATGAAGAAATCTAACACAAGTGAGAGTTTTCATTTAAAAAAAAACTAAGGAACCTCATTGTTGCCATTCCGGCTAAGTTCCCTCCAGTCTTTTTTAATCTATTTATTTTTAATTGGAGGATAATTACTTTACAATATTGCGTTGGTTTCTGCCATACATCAACGTGAATCAGTCATAGGTATACATATGTCCCCTCCCTCTTGAACCTCCCCCTCCCTCCATCCAGTTTTACGTATATGAATACATTCAAACAGGGGATTACTTTTGATGAGAAAGTTGTAGAGTACATGGTGTTTGTTTTGTAGTTTGGATTTAGTAAGTCTCACTCCAGCTGAGGATTTTTCTTTTATTTGTATCCCATCAAATTCATAAAGACCTACTGAAGCTAAAGCTGTATGTTGACAGGGCCAATCTATTAAAAGTGCCCATGAGGAGACTGAACTGCCCTCTAACTCAGAACTTTGGGCCAATTAAACACTTCTTGATAGACTAAATGGATACTTTTCAACCAAAGTTCCCTGAGAAATAAGCTTTGGAACCAACCCTTCCCTATACCTACCCCCAACAGTGCGCACGCACACGCGCACACACACACACACACACACACACATGCATGCACGTGTGCCCTGCAAACTGTTACAAACTGACAAATCATTAAAATCAGTTTATGGTTAATTGGAAGATTTGATAATTTACTAAAATTATCCTTCAACAAGTTGATCAACTATCAAGCTGGGTTTCAGTGAACGGATTTTTCATCGAGTTGAACTAGAACACCCTTTCAACGTTTTGGAATTTAGGGTGGATGTGACCATTTTGCAGAAGGAGCCAGAAGGCTTCTAAACACCTAAACTCTCATCCCATTTAGAAATGAAAAGCTAAAGAAACCTGTTGGGTTGAAATCGGATGGTCCCAGCCAACATCTTTGGATGGGTAAGAACAGTAAGGACCCCAGAAAAGACACTCGCTCTGCGGATTAGAGCAAAGAGGACTAGACTTGGTGTCCTGACTTGGTGGCTCAGCTGGTAAAGAATCTGCCTGCAATGCAGGAGACATGGCTTCAATCCCTGGGTTGGGAAGATCCCCTGGAGAAGGGAATGGCACCCCACCCCAGTATTCTTGCCTGGAGAATCCCATGGAGAGAGGAGCCTGGCGGGCTACAGTCCACGGGGCCACACAGAGTCAGACATGACTGAGAGACTCACATACACAGTGTCCTGGGCAGAGCCCAGAGAGGGGCGATGGGAATCAGGGCTGACTCTGGGGACCTTGGTAGGGAGCTATGGACTTTCTGAGAAGTATGGAGAATCTCTTGCTCAATTTATTTGCCAAAATAAGG
Organism: Cervus elaphus; assembly: GCF_910594005.1. Classification (NCBI taxonomy): domain Eukaryota; kingdom Metazoa; phylum Chordata; class Mammalia; order Artiodactyla; family Cervidae; genus Cervus; species Cervus elaphus. The sequence goes on from NC_057835.1 coordinate 11,340,713, forward strand.
AAATGTGTCTGCACCCCAGCTTGTGTGTCTGCACAGAAGCCAAACCCTTCCCATGAAGAATGGAGCCGACATAAAGGGTTGTCCTGCAGGACACTGTAAGTGATAGATGAACAGATAACACATGCTCATTGGGTGTCTATGTTTTGCTTTGGAAACACAAATAGAAATGATAACTCACTCCCTACACTTTGTTTTTATTGAAGAGAGAAGATGAGACAGGTGAAATAAAAAATATGATGAGATCCTTGGTCTTCCGGGAAAAAATGACTTGGTAGCAGAATGATAATACCCCTGCTGATATCTATCAAAGTTTCCTTAGTCCTTTGTAAACAGCCTTCACAATTGTCATCACATCTATTTGTACTATACCACCTGCCCTATGATTTACTTAATATATATTTTGAAAAGTGAAAAGCATTAGTCATTCAGTTGTGTCTGACACTTTGCAACCCCATGGACTATAATAGCCCGCCAGGCTCCTCCGTCCATGGAATTCTCCAGGCAAGAATACTAGTGCGGGTTGCCATTCCCTTCTCCAATTACTGAGATATATTATTTGTATCTCTTTACTTGGAATTCATTTCTAATGGAAAATTGCCTAAATTGGTCAATAAAATCAATTTAGTTATTACATGTTTTTTCATCCAATGATCTCAATTTACTCAGAAATTCTGAGGGGGAAGAAAAGGCAAATGATGTCTGGAATGATGATCTGGCAATGAGAAAGTACAGTTAGAGATGGTATATCTAATCATATACCTATAGAAAAGTACTGTCTATAACAAAGCTTTAAAAGATGTAAGTTTTATTGTTAAATCATTTCCTTTTTTCTTAATATGTATTTTAATTGACTCACTTTTTTTCCCATTTACTATCTTCTTATAAAAGAAATTCTATACTATGGGTTTACTGTGGTGGTTACCATTTTTCTAATACATTAAATGTAAAATGTCCATTTATGTAGCACTGAAAATCATCTCATTCCATGACAGCTGGCTGGGCAGGGATCCCCAAGTGCCTTGTGGCCATTTCTGTCCCAGTTAGGACAGAGGTAAAGGGGATGCAGAGGGGATGCCAGAGTCTTTTCTCAAGTTCTGACCACCTCCACTCCAGCTCCCCCTCCAGAGTCTGTCAGCATGCACTGTCCCAGGTCAGTGTCCAGAGCTAGTTCCCTGTGATGGGTCCCGTGATGGGTTGACCCAGAACCACCACCCAAGGGCAGAAGGATTGGTCTCACCCCTCCAATGGCTCCCTGGACACTTCCTCTCTGTTGCTCAGGACTCACCTCTGGTGAAGACAATGATCTGAGGAGATGAAGCCAGAAGTCCTCTGTGTTCCAGCTGGACAGGGAAGGAGCAGAGAGGGGACCCCATGATCCTTTGAGGTCTTTCCCTGTGCCATGCTGCCACACACTCAGATGCCATCATAGGTGTAGGACATCATACTGGGCAATATTAGTGGCAGCCTCTGGTGTAGATTGTAGGGTTCTTCATTTGGGTTCTCCCAGAGCCAAGACTGGGTTTCCCTGGTGGCTCAGTGGTAAAGAATCTGCCTGCCAATGCAGGAGACACAGGAGATGTGGATTCCATCCCTGGGTCAGGAATATCCACTGGAGGAGAAATGGCTACCCGCTCCAGTATGCCTCCCTGGGAAATCCCGTGGACAGGGGAGCCTGGCAGTCTATAGTCCATGGGGTCACGAAGAGTTGGACATGACATAGTGACTAACCAGCAACAGAGCCACGACAGGAAGCAAGGATTTCCGATGAGAAAGAGGACACTCGGCCATAACCTCATAGCTCATCTAGACCAGTCTGGAAACTATGTGTTTCCACGCCCTCATACTGAGTGGCTGTTCCCTAGAGTTCCAAGAGCATGTTTCTCATAATAACTCTGCAAACCATTACAGGAGGGACAAACATGAGTTCTATTCAGCTGCTTGTACTTTAGTGTGAAATGGCTTTGAATCCATCCTGAAGATCACTTTCCCCATACAGGTATATGCACAGGTATATAGCAGCGTGGGAAAGGAGGGAGCAGGAGGTGGGGAGGAGGAGAGAGAACCTAGGGAAAGGGTACAAGGAAGGTGTCAACACACAGGGACTCTCTGAAGTGGACTGGGGTTGAGACCACCTACCCCTCCACCCTTCTTTCTCTGATTTCCAAAAATCACTTATTGACCATTTACAGTGTGCTAAACCCCTGTGTGAAGGGCCCAACTGCATGGTAGGAGATAAGGGGAAATTTTAAGTTCAAAACATCTCAGACTCAAGCAGTTGATAAAGATAGGCCTTATGAATTAACAAATTCACCAGTTTTCTGTAACAGCTCAAAAACTTTCATAAACAAGAAAGATCAACCTGACCACATCCCATGTTCTCACACTGAGGGTCCTGAGGTATATTTCTAGAAGGAATCCCATTTCCTGCAGTACATGAACACAAGCATTTCACAGCTCTGGTTTGAAGCTAAAGGGTATTTTTTTTCCTATATACATGCTTTAAAAGAAATAACAGATCATTTCCCACTGGTGCACAGACATCTGAAGAAAGGAAAAAGTCAGGAAGACATTCTTAACTGGAGACAAAAGTGAGTGGTCCCATCCCCCACCCCCATCATTTCCCCATATTTTCTTTTTCTTGCTTTACTTCACCTGGAAATGGAAGGGGAAAAGCTCTTTTCTTTTTTTTTAAAACCATCTTGCCTCTAAAAATGTCATCTCCCTCATTTCATTTTTCTCCCAACTCCATTTTAGTTCAACACCTGGCTATTGGGAGAAAAAAATGGAGATTTCTTGGAGGATTTTGGAAAAGCAGTGGGGCAGTGGGTGAACAATGAACAGCTCTGGACAAGAAGCCACTCCAGCCAGACTCTGCCCTTCCGACTGTGCAAGTGACTCAGTTTTCAGGTCCTCACTTTTCTCATCTATAAAATGATGAAATGAATATTCACCTTCAGAATCTGGCAAATCTCCCTTATCCAACCTCTTCTGCATGTCTTGTTTGCAATGGTGAACACAGACGCACTTACAGGGCTTCCATGAAAAGGTGTTGAATGAAAACCAAGCATGTCAAGCATGTCTATGAACATGTAATAGGAAGGTCTGATGGCAAAAGGTGAGATTTAAAAGGCTCAGGAAGCAGTGGAGTGCAGACAGTGACTGACCAGTGTGTAAGTCTGAGCAAGGCCAAAGTTAGCCTGGCAGAACAGTGATGGTATCACTGCTATTGATATTTCTCCCCTGCCCTAAAAATAAGTTCAAATTTGATTGATGTTTATAAACACAAGCACGCTGAAGGGTGTAAAGCCATTAGGTCATGGGGTGGTTTCAGTTTTGGCATCCGGGACTCCTTGGGGTCCATGGATGGAGGCGGCTACTGAGTCAACTGTCCAGGGCAGACAACCTTTGCTGATTGGGGTGGAGACTAGGAGCAGGTGAGAGGGGAGAAAATCTAAAACAAGCACAGGGGCCTGATATTAGTTTTAAGACAGGATGGAGAAATGCCAGGGCATGACCTAATTTGACCCTCATAGGGAGAGAAAGAAGGGATATTGAGAGGGGAATCATGGGTTCTGATCTCAGGCCAGCTTGGGTGCCAGCCCTGTCCTGTTGACTGGCAAATCGTGTGACCCTGACTAATGTATTCAACTTTCCACTCTGGTCCTCAACGTTCTCATCTGTTCATTGGGGATGATGATAATCACATCATCGTTATTCTCATGGTAACAAAAGTGCTTAAACCACAGTAAGTCACCAATTCCCTTTCTTGACAGTTAACATGGAAGAGATGTCCTCGCTCCAGGGCAGACACTGAGCCAGGACTGAGGACCCAGAGATGCCAGAGCAGATGTTTAAGAAGTCAAAGTCTCCCACCCTAGAGACCCCTCCCCCAGCAGGCCCAGCTAAAAATTCTACATACCTAGGGACTCCACTGTAACATTGTCAACGTTCTTCAGTTGCTAAGCCATGTCTGACTCTTTGTGACCCCACAGACTGCAGTGCACCGGGCTTCCCTGTCCTTCACTATCGCCCAGAGATTCCTCAGACTCATGTCCACTGACTCGGTGATGCCGTCTAACCATCTCATCCTCTGTTGTCTTTTTGCTTCCTCTGTCTCCTTTTGCCTTCAGTCCTTCCGAGCATCAGGGTCTCTTCCCATGAGTCGGCTCTTGGCATGAGGTGGCCAAAGTATTGGAGTTTCAGCTTCAGCATCAGTCCTTCCAATGAGTATTCACGGTTGATTTCCACTGTAACATGCACTCACCCAATTCAAACACCCAACGTTGTTAGGACCCATCAGGGCTGCTTGACAGAAATCCTCCCATTATTCCCCATAAAATGTCACCCACCTGTCGGCAAGCGGGCCTTCTTCCCTCTTCAGTCCCCACCTGCCTTTGAAGGAGCCAAGAACCAGGTGACAGAATCTACAGACGCTCCCTCTTTGGGTGAGTTGATTGTTTTTTCTTTGTTAAATTAGAGGCAACTGGATTCTTCCAGACAGCAGAAAGAATAGATGGAGGGTGAAGGTGAAATCATAAAGGAGGAAGAGAGACGGTAGGTAAAGAGAACAGGAGAAAGGACTCTCACGACGCATGATGATAAATCATTGTTATATTAATAGGTAATTTCTGGGCCATGTCCTGTGCTAGGCACCTGAAACTCACACACTTCAAACAGAGCTTCCACCCATGATTAAGAATGACCCTCAATGGTTTCCTAAGCAATCGGGATTCAGCAGCCTAATGACCCAGATCATGGCCCCTCGCTGTTCAGTGGCCACCCCATCTTGGGCATTCGGACCCTCTCTCTCTACACTGTGGACCCGCGTGACCCTGTGCAGTTTCCAGGTAGTCCCACCCCCTCTCCAGACAGCCTCAAGGTGGTCCCTGCCCTCTGTTAACACTGACTTTCATTCTCAACCCTCTACCTGGTCCTATACCCAAATACCTAAAAACTAAAGGCAATCAGTCTTGAATATTCATTAGAAGGACTGATGCTGAAGCTGAAACTCCAATACTTTGGCCACCTGATGCAAAGAACTGACTCATTGGAAAAGACTCCGATGCTGGGAAAGACTGAAGACAGGAGGAGAAGGGGATGACAGAAGATAAGATGGATGGCATCACCTATTCGATGGACATGAGTTTGAGCAAGCTCCGGTAGCTGGTGATGAACAGGTAAGCCTGGTGTGCTGCAGTCCATGGGGTCGCAAAGAGTCAGATTCGACTGAGTGACTGAACGGATATCCAACACAGTCTTTACCAGGCCAGTATCTTCCTGATTTTCAGTTCTCACTTGGAACACCACTTCCTCCAGGAAGCCTTCCATAACACCCCACGATAGGTCTGTGCTCTGCCCCTCGCTGGATGTGTCTCACTACTGAGTTGATCTCCACTCTCAGCTGACTCCATCAGCAGACAATGAGCTCTTTGAGGTCTGGCTGTTGCCTGGGGCTTATCTTAGTGTGGGTTCCCCGCAAACAGCCTGAGACCAAGTCTCAGGTGCAGGCTGTGTGTTTAGGGACGATTCTGGGAAGGAGAAGCACGGGATCAGGGAGGATGGGATAAAGATTGGGAAAAGCCAGTATTGGGGTGCATTTCAAGGTTGTTGCTGTGGGAATGGAAGCTCTACTGGGTGGGTTCAGGACTCTTTCCAGATCCATGCCTCTGAAGGACAGGGGAGGGAGTTTTACCCACCCATTTTTCCCCCCATTGATGCCCTGATAAATTCATCTTTCTCAGCACCTCCCCATTGCTTCCAAGAAGCTTTCAACCCTTGGGCCGAGCACGGGGAGCTTTCCTGAATGCAGTCATAGCCTTCCACTCACGCCCTCGCTGCAGAATCTTCTCTCATCTCCTTTGATGGAGGCTGCTCTGTCTCCTCTGGCTTCCAGGTTACCCACCCTCCAGGAGAGAGCGCTTCCCTGCCTTTTTCATCCAGCTTCTGCCCAACACCCTCTCAAGCTCTACCTTCTCCAAGAAGCATTCCCAGATCTCCTGGCCCAATATAGTTCTCAAGCTTGGCTGTGAAACCAGAATCTCCTGGGAAGCTTTAGAAAAACAGTACTGACACGGCAGGGGGTTCCACCATCAGGGATATTGGAGTAATTGATCTAGGAGGAATCCTGGACAGCAGTACTTTTTAAAACCTCCTCAGGTGATTTTAATACACAGCCTGGGCTGAGAACAATTTGCACGCCTCTGTTTTAATTGTGCTTCCTCTGGATTTCCACGTGCCCTGCATCCCCCGGTCCTGATCGCTCTGTCTTGTAATCTTCTGTTTATTCCTCTGACTTCTCCTTCCTCCCAGGGATCATCAGGGGCTGCACTCTCATCTCTTGCCCCCATACCCCATGCTCAGCTCACAGCAGACGTGTCGAGGCTGCCGTCCCCCAAGCCAGCCGCTTCTCCCCTCTCCGCACCCCTCCTGATGCCTCATTTTCCAGCCCCTGAAATGCAGCCTGTGCTTCAGGGCTGCAAGACGCCTGGCTCTCTCAGCTGCATCCTTCTCCGACGTTTCTGCTTCTCTCTCTGCTCGCAAAGGCGCTGACACTCCAGCTCTCCAGCGCCACAGTCATCAGTGTTGACAGCTGCTGCTTTGCCTAAAAGCACTTCAGTGAAGTGCTGGGAAATCCCTGGAAATTGCTCCCTGGGACCTGCCTCCGCCCCCACCCCCCACCCCCAGGCTTCCTGCCCTGTGGAGGAGGCAAGGGCTGGGTAGGAGCCGCTGCCGCCCCTCCTCTGGGCAGGAACCCTGCAAACCTCACAGCTCAAGGGCTCCAAAGCACATTTGAATCTCTGAGTCTATCTCACTCTGTCATTCCAAGTCACTCTCACTTTTGTTTCCACATTCGATTTAATCTTCAGAGGCAAGGATTGTCATCCTCACTCTACAGAGTGAGTGAGTCAGCCAGAGACCCTCCCGTCTCAGCCCGGCCTCTTCCTAGCTGTGTGGCCTTAGGGTCCTTTGCCTCCCGGGTTAGAAAATGCAGAGCAAAGAGCTTCCATCACTGTCGCTAAGAGCTAAACATGAGGCCCGGGGTGGAGGTGATGTGGCTCCACGGTGTGTGTGTCTGTGTGCTCAGTCGTGTCTGACTCTTTGTGACCCCATGGACTGTAGCCCGCCAGGCTCCTCTGTCCATGGAATTTTCCAGGCACAAATACAGGAGTGGATTACCTCTTCCTCCTCCAGGCAATCGTCCCAACCCAGGGACTGAACCGGCGTCTCTGGTGTCTCCTGCATTGGCAGGCAGTATTTTTTACCACTGAGCCACCTGAGAAGTCCCGAAGCAATGTGGTACAGATGAGTAAGACAGCTCTCCAGGGCTGGGAGGGAAGACGGGGACTCCTGGGAGGAGAGAAGGAGCAGAAACTGTCCACTCGCTGTCCTTGTGGTCCAGCCTTGGGGGCACCAAGGACATGGCAGGTGTCTAACACTCACTCCTTTCCTCCTGGAGCTTTTTTGGGAAAAATGTGTTCCCTGGGGTCCCCTGGCTGCAGTTCCCTAACCTGGCTGATGTCACCTCTGACTTGTGGCTCATGGTCCCCTTAGGCCTGACTTCCAGCTGACCATCCCAGGTCACACCTGAGCCCACGGCCAGACACTCACGGTCTGCATCCTGCCTGCGTGCTCCTCGTGGTTCTCATCCCACTCCCCTGGGCCACTCCTGCACCCCCAGATACCCAAGGCCATGGTCTCCAAATGGTGCTAGGGAAGCCCACCCCCCTCACCTGCCCTGCTGAGCCCATCAGAAGGGCACAGGACGCCCCAGTGGCTGGCACCCTCCTTCTGAAGAGAATCTGCCTCTGTGCCTTCCATCGACCTCCCTGCAAGTCTCCTCTACCCTCCCAGGGAGTGACGGGCCAGGGCCTTTAGACTGATTTGGGGGCTGCTCCTCGGTGGTTCCTCATTGTTCTTGGTTTTTTTAATCTGTGGCTTAAACATCATTTGTTCTCAATTTTGGAGGTACAGCCAAAGCTCAGGTAACAAGAAAAATGCCATTTAAGTTCCCATTGGCTGAGCCATGATTTTTATTGTTCCTGAGCACAATGAATCCCCCCCACCCCAACTGTGGGACCCTCAGCCCTTGTTCTTTCTGTGAGCCCCGCCCAGTCGAGCCTACTGTATGCTGTGTTTGTCCCCCTCCAGATCATGAGCTGTGGAGGGCCGGCCTGTGCCTCCCTCTCAGCTGTGTTCTCAGCATGCAGTTCCTCACAGGCAACCAGAACACCTCTGTTCAATGAGCAAAGTGATGAGCATCTTAAACAATGCTGTTCACTGAGCAATCGGGTACCAGGTCTCACTTACATGGAAGGCGTGGCCCACAGGGGCGGTAAAGTATGAAAATAAATGGATGTTACACTACATCTGAAAGTGATGTGTAACAATAATAGACACAATTGTTATAACAGAAAACATCAATTTACCTAGTTCATCTGCTCCAGTTTGCATACCGATGTATTCAGTCTTCACGATGAGTGAGGAGGTATTACCATGTTCCCATCTTACAGATGAAGAAAGCAAGGCACACCAGGCTGAAGTGTGAGCTAAGGATTCTAGACATTTTAAAAACCAAGACTTAAGGTTTCTAAGAGAAGTTCAGATATGGGAGAGATGGCCTGTCTTGAAAATGTGCAGAACTGTTTTCCTGGAAGAGGTGCCATGACATGTGAGCCTTAAAGAGTGTGATTCCCATAGGTGGACGTGGGAAAGAAAGACTGGCCAGGTGGGCCAGTGAAAAGACAGGTGTCCTACTATTGAAGGAAGGACAGCAGATGGCACGTGCTCCAGAACCAGCCAGGAATTCTGTACCGACCAGATGTGAGGGGCATACCATCTAAAAGGGATTCGGAGCTTGGAGTCTGTACAGAGGCAGCCACTAAGGATGCGGAATGACCAGACCAGAGGTTAATCTGACAGGGTACGTCTCCTGAACTGACAGACAGTGACTGGAAAAGGCAAAATAATCAGGAGATTCCTTTGTAACTCAGGACTGATTCACTGTGAATAGCAAGAGTTGAAAGAAAGAGTTGAAAGAAAATCACTGTTATAACTGCACTCTGCAGAGCAGACCAAGAAAACAGAGATCACTGTGATCACTGCACCTTGCACATCAGACCAAGTTCTCTGAGAGAGCACGCAGGGTGATACCCAGTTGCCTTTCCCAGAAGACATCACCTGGTCAGGAGGTAGCAGGAGGTTCATTCTGAACAACTGAATGAATAGGGGAATGAACAAACCAATAAGTGACCTCTTCTTTCCCAGAGTGAGAACTTTGGCTCAGCACTGCTGAAGGGATGAAGAAGGGGTTGAGAGTCATTGTCAGAGAAGCATGGATGGATGAAAAGATGCTTGGTTGTACACAGAAATGGGGGAGAAGAAACATCCTTGAATGTGAGCTCTCTTCTCTCTCGGCAAATGTCTTTTAGTCACTCAGTCGTCACCCAGTTGTGTCCGACTCTTTGCAACCCCATGGACTGGAGCCCACAAGGCTCCTCTGTCCATGGGATTCTCCAGGCAAGAGTACTGGAGTACGGGTAGCCATTTCCTTCTCCAGGGCGTATTCCCAACCCAGGGATGGAACCTGCCTCTCCTGCATTGCAGGCGAATTCTTTACCCCTGAGCCAACAGGGAAGCCCCTCTGGGCCATAGTTTCCCCATCTGTCCAGCTGTTGGCAGCAGGATTGGACCAGATGACCTCTGAGGTCCCTCTTGGCTCTGCTGTTCTGGGATTTGAGGAGAACCCAACGCCCTGCTCTCTGCCCCTGCTGCCACCTTTCGATGCTCAGTGGGGCCAGGAAGAGTGAAGACTCCACGGCAGCCAGAACCCCACAGGTCAGCACCTGCCCCCAAAGGCAGCCAGGCCTGGTTATTCTGGGCCAGCTTCACAGCCCCAGCCTCCCTCTCTTCTCCTGTCCCAGGCATTTACAAAAACCCCTAAAGAGCCCGTGCTCTTACGCATTTTAGAAATCTCATCTAATAGGGGCTCATGGAGTATAAATTAACCCCGAGGAGCAGAACTGCATTAATCCCTGCGGTGATTATGCATTAGCCAAAGAAATTTCTTTGCCTATTTTAAGCAGCTGAACCCAGACTGTCTGGGGTGCTTTTCCGCTTTTTCTCTGTTGCCAGCCATTCATTCATTTAGAGCATCTCACTTTATAATATGTCCCCTTCACTCCCCCCTCACCCCCCGCCCTTCCCAGCTGTGGGGGTCGAGAAGGCCACAGTGTAGTGGTGGGGGCCCCCCTCTCAGGCCAGTCTGTCTCCGTCCACATGACCTTGGTCAAGATACTTCACGTCCATGGGTTCTGGCCGCTTGACTTTACCCAGTGATGATAAGGGTAACCTTCCAGGGTGTTTCTGAGTTGAAGAATTCACATTTGGGACTTTCCTGTGGTCCAGTGGTTAAGAATCCACTTTCCAGTGCAGGGGCCAGTGGTTTGATCCCGGTCCAGGAAGGTTCCACGTGCCGCGGAGAAGCTAAGCCCACAGGCCACAGCTATTGAAGCCTGCATGCCCTAGAGCCCATGCTCCACAAGAGACACCACCACACGAGAAACCTGCACACGGCAACTGGAGAGGAGCCCCCGCCTGCCAAAACTAGAGAGCCTGCACGCAGCAGCGAGGACCCAGCACAGCCAATAAATAAACAAATAAAGAATTCACACTCATAGAGCTCTGCAGGCCTGGTAGGCCCTCACCCCCGTTAGTCCTCTCCCCTCCCTTTCGTCATCACCTTGCCTGTGTTAATATGACCAGAGCTGAGGGTGGCTGGTTAAGAAAATCACGTGGAATGAGAAAGATCCAAAAAAAGTTTCAGCTTCAGGTTCATGCTCCGGGGCTGAAAATAGACCTAATTAATAGTCTGAAGGCATTAATGAGGTCTTCAAAATCAAGTAAAGGAAAAACTTTACTGTACATTCACCAGAGGTGTGTTGTACCTCTCTAGGGACTTTCTGGGAAAGAAACCAAGGTGTGACTACCCACACTGCCTGTTGCCACTTTGAGCTTGAGTCATCCTGGTTTCCAAATCAGAAATTTTAATTGAAGACTGGTCTTGCAAGCAGGCAGGACCTTTCTCCTGAGAAGTTCAGAAACATTGCTATTCTGGGGACAGCAGCTTATGAGGAATGGGCTCAGCTGGGCCCGCAGCCCTTGGGGGAATGGATCCCATTTCCCACAGCAACCTCAGAGCAGCAGGGTCACGAAGACAGCACCTTGTGGCCTGGCCCCCCTTGCTCAGCACCAGACACACTTGTAGCTCACACACACAGCCTGCCGCTGCTCACACACACAGCCCACCGCTGCTCACACATTCAGCCCGCCGCCGCTCACACACACAGCCCGCCGCTTCTCACCACAGCCTTTGTGCAGATTTATCTTCTGTGGAAATTGCAACAATTCTGAAGGGTGGGCTGAACAAGAGGAGCATCGTGCCTGCTGGAAAATTGAGGACAGAATTAGGACAGACTCCCCTGAAATCACAAAAGCAGAGGCAACTCTCTGCACCACCTCCGACAGCAATGGTCACATGCGGTCTTGGATTGTCCTCCACCTACATCATCACCTTCATGATACTGGGTGCCCCTTGAAAACGTCCATCTTTGGTGCTATACTTTTTTCTTTTAAAGTTTTTAAGTTTAATTTAATTTGTTTTTGGTTGTGCTGGGTCTTTGTTGCCACACGTGGGCTTTCTCTAGTTGCAGCAAACAGGGGCTTCTCTTGTTGCAGGGCACAGGCCCCAGAACGCATGGGCTTCAGTAATTGTGGCTCACAGGCTCTAGAGCACAGGCTCAGTAGTTGTGGCATGCAGGCTTAACAGTTTCTCGCCTAGACCAGGGATCGAACCTGTGTCCCCTGCATTGGCAGGCAGATTCTCACCCACTGTACCATCAGAGAGATCCTGGTGCCATGTTTACCAAGAAGACTCTTAAGTATCAATGCGTGCTTAAACCAGTGGATAGAGCTGAAAAATTATTATCACAATTAAAATTTGTTTAGCCAATGATACACTCCTTTCATTTTAAACTGCATATCTCTGTGAGATATATTTTTCTAGGGAGACAGGATTAAAATTAAACACAGAACCAGAATTTGGGTTTTTTTTCATAGTATCATTTTCTTTATTTTCATTAATACTATAAAATAAACCAAGCTAGATAGAACCAGAATTTTGAGTTGCTATATAAGAAAGCACTCAAACATTTTTCAAAAGTAATAAAGCATATTTATAACAGTGCTCTTATTAAACATATTTATATACTACCAAAAGGAAAACAAAATGAAACAAATTATATACACCTGATGTAAAGAGCCGACTCATTGGAAAACACCTGGTGCTGGGAAAGATTGAAGGCAGGAGGAGAAGGTGACGACAGAGGATGAGATGGTTGGATGGCATCACTGGCTCGATGGACATGAGTTTGAGCAAACTCCAGTCCAACCTAGCATGGGTCCTTGAGCTGGTCCCTCGGGAGCACAATTGCCCCAATTAAACAGCTCTGGTTGAACTTACAGCAGGTGCCAGGATATAGAGATGAGCAGGACAAGGGCTCCTCCGGGACCTTTGGTCTGGGGACAGAGACGTGAGGACCCCATCCATCAGGCAGGTTTGTGAGCGAGGAGGGCAGCTGGCACTGGGTGATCTGCTTATCAGACACATAGCTTTGCCTGGACCAGAGGGGACAGCAGGTCAGGAGCACAGTTAGGAGTGGCCACGGTCTCAGTCAGAGAGCACTGAGCCAGGCAGCGCTGGTGCAAATGGACGCCGGGGACCGGCTAGATAAAGATGCCGAGGCAGAATGGACAGGACCGGGGCGGGGTGGAGGGGGCGGGCGACAGGCTGGAGGGTGCTGGAAATCAGCTGAATGGGCCCTGACCAGGGCCGAGGAGCAGAGAGAGAGGCTGCGGCTGTAACTGCACAGTGTCCCTGGGGTCTCACCAGTGCTGTAGACCATGAGACACTGTAGGTCCTGCTCCGCCATGCCAGCCGTGACTCAGAAGCCCAGGCACCTCCAGAAGCTCTCTCCCTCCCAGTGTCCTCCTGCTCCTCTCTCCCCTCCCTTGCTCCAAAAGCCTCTCTAAAAAGGACGGAAGAGGAACTGGGTCCCACGGGGCTGACGCCTGGGGCGCCCCCTGCTCCCCGTCCTCCCACCAGGAGGTTCACAGAGCCTCCTCCAGCTGAAGGGTGTGGGGGCCGCCGAGTGACTCACACTGAACAGATAATGAGCTCTGGTGACAAGGGACCCAGCGTCAGTGGGAGAAGAGCCACCACTCCCAGGACGAGGGCTCATCCGTGGGAGGGAGGCTGAGCGAGAGTGACAGGTCCCCCGGCCTCAGCCTCTCATCACACTCCAGCCCCACCGCCCCGCCCGGGAAGTCTTGCTCTTTTAAATGTGCATTTTGCAGTTAAGACAGTTAAAGCAGGAGGGCCCCCCGGAGGCTTGAAACTGGAAGCTCCATCTTTGACTTGGGCTGTCTCACTTTCCCTTGAAGCTCAAGCACTAGCCGTGTCTCCACACATACATCAAAATATGTTTTCTATGCCCACTTGATCACTGATCCTTTTAGCTCAGTCAACCCATTCATACCACAGAGCCTGCCTGACCACTAAAGTCAGCCATGAATAACTGCACAAGTTCCAGTCATTACAGCAGAAGTGAGTGGCATAGACTCTAAAAGCGACACCCTTGTAGCTGCGTGGTTTAAAATGCCACGTTGTGGGAATTCCCTGGCAGTCCAGTCATTAAGACTCTGCCTTCCAATGCAGGCGGTACAGGTCCCATCCCTATTTGGGGAGATAAGATCTCACATGTCTCATGGCCAAAAAACCAAAACAAAACAGAAGCAATGCCGTCACAAATTCAATAAAGATGGTCTGCATCAAAAAAATCTTCTAAAAACGCCATGTTGTTAAGACTGTATTGGTATGACCCTGGTGATGAAAAGATGATGGACTAAGTAAGAGAAGAGCAAGAGCCTGAGACAGGAAAGAGAATGCAGCCATGGGACAGCGCCCGTGTTACCTGCCCTGAGACAGCCTGTGTCAATAGTGATGCTGCGCATCGGTCTGGGCCCTGGCAGGGAAGTTGGCGCTTGCAAGCTGGATGTACGAGGGCTCAGCGATGGAGCTACCTGCAGGAGAGAAGCCGAAAGGAGACAATGTAGAAGCTCTATGCCAGCAGAAGCAGGGCCAGTTACCATCCCCCAGGTCCAAAGAGGCAAAGAGGAGGAGAAGTTACCAGAATCCCAAGGGTAGCTGCCTGGAGAGGGTCTCCCAACAGGGCCTGAGGTTCTCAGTAGGACTGCAAAGCTGATAAGGAGAATGGGTGCCCCAGTTCACCAACCTCCCTCCCTCCACCCCACCCGGACTCCCTACTGGCCAAACTCAACCAGACGTCCAAAGACAGAGAAGCCTACTGAAGGTGTCCATGTGGTCACCCTCCGGCTCTCCCAGAATGCTTGGGGTCTGGACCTCACTATGCAGCAGTTTATCATAGCAGGCAGATGGGGAGGGTGAGGAACGGATGGAGGGCATGGAGAAGGGCAGTGAGTCCTCGCCCCTATACTCCAGCCAGGTTCTTAGGGATGCAGAAATAATGTCAACCTCTCCAATAGAGACTTCTTGGTGGCCTTCCCAGCATCTAGCTTCCCCATCCTCTTTTATGACAACTCCAAGGAAGCTGACTCCAGCTCAAGGTGTGGAGGAAGATACAAGATAGGCTAAACCAATCAGAATATCCCTTCCCCACTGGAAACAAGCATTTGACTTAAATCCAATTTGACTCTGGGCTTCCTTTATAGCTCAGTTGGTAAAGAATCCACTGGCATTGCAAGAGACTCTGGTTCGATTCCTGGGTAGGGAAGATCCTCTGGAGAAGGGCTAGGCTACCCACTCCAGTATTCTTGGGCTTCCCTTGTGGCTCAGCTGGTAAAGAATCTGCCTGCAATGTTATATCCCTGGGTTAGATCCCTGGGTTGAGAAGATCCCCTGAAGAACAGAAAGGCTACCCACTTCAGTATTAGAGAATTCCATGGACTGTATAGTCCATGGGGTCGCAAAGAGTTGGACACGACTAAGCGACTTTCACTTTCACTTCTTTTACTTTCAATTTGACTCCGTGACTTTTCCTTGAAATTCTGGGAAATGACAATCTTGCTTTCCTGCTGGTTGTAAACAAGGAAGACTGGAAACCCTAAGATGTGGGGGCAGCCACTGGGGTCATGAGGAAAGTCAGCATAAGGATGGAGTGGACACCATCAAAGGCAGGATGGAGAGACAGAGTGAAACCAAGCACTTGGCAACATCACTGAGCTACTGAAGAGGCCTCTCTGACACAGCCCTGCCTCTGTGCTTTTCAGCTAAATAAAACACATTTCTAATCTGAGTTGGATTTTTTCTTCATTACAACCAAAAATTCACTACACCTGGGCTTCCCAGGTAGCCCTAGTGGTAAAGAAGCCATCTGCCAATGCAAGAGATGAAAGAGACATGGGCTTGATCCCTGGGTTGGGAAGATCCCCTGGACAAGGGCATGGCAACGCACTCCAGTATATCCTGGAGAATCCCATGGACAGAGGAGCCTGGTGGGCTACAGTCCTTAAGGTCGCAAAGAGTCAGGCATGACTGAAGCAACTTAGCCCACATGTACAACCAAAAATGCTTCAGTTGATACACTCTCCAAGAGTTAAACAACCCTACTACATCTTAGGAGGCCCACTAGTGGGAAGGATTAGAGGGAAGGATCTACTAATCTAGGAATCTCCCCTCTAGGGAAGGCCCCCTAGAGGAAAGGATCCATTAGTGGTTTTATACTATGCAGGAAAACTCTAGTTGTAAGAAGCCACAAGCTTCTGGCAGAGCACACTCACAGTTCTCACTGAAAAATGTATTCCTCTTTGTAACTGGGTGTTTTGGTATCTTGTTTGACATAACTCTGTGTGTGTGTGTGTTTGGTTCATGTCAGTCTATCACTGAAAATTTTCTCTGCTATGCTCAGATATCCTTTTAATTTAATTTTTAGTTTAAGAGCCTTCAAAGGCTGTTGCTGGAGTTAAATCTAAGAAGGATTGTCACCCATGAAGCCTTCTGATGGGCAGCCACCTACCTTCCTCCTGGCACCACCCACCAACCAAGCCCCTTCTGGACTGAACAACAAGAGGGATGGCATGGGCATGAGTGAAAAGACTCCTGGGATTCAAAACACAAGCTTTCCAACACAGGTATCCTAAGAGACTTCAAGAAAGGGAACGCCATTGAGCAACCTGGGCATCTATGGCTTAAACTCATGTTGGTGATACCTTCCAACCAACCCTGACATGGTTATCATGAAGTATCCTCCCATTGACACAGCATGATCACAGCAGATCCATACCTTGAAGGCAGGTGATGATCTAAACCCACGTCAAAACGTGACCATGACAGGCAGAAAAAAAGCAACAAGCTGATGCCAGGAGGGCCTGGACCTTGAGCAGAGACAAAACAAGGGGATCCTAGGCCTTTTCCTCTACTGATTAAACTTTTATTTTTGATATGCAAGGATCTATACCAGATGTGAAGAACTGACTCATTGGAAAAGACCCTGATGCTGGGAAAGATTGAAGGCAGGGGGAGAAGGGGACGACAGAGGATGAGATGGTTGGATAGCATTACCGACTCGATGGACATGAGTCTGAGTAGGCTCCGGGAGTTGGTGATGGACAGGGAAGCCTGGCATGCTGCAGTCCATGAGGTCGCAAAGAGTCGGACACGACTGAGCAACTGAACTGACTGATCTATACCACAAAAAGAATTAGCCATTGCTTCATTCCACAAACATTTCTTGAGGACACACTTGCCAGGTGCAGTGCAGAGAAATAAACATGAATAAGCCTGGAATTTAGTCCATTCCACTGTCCTCATAGCTCAGTGTTTCTGAATGTGTGAGACTTATCATGAGTGGATACACGTGATTTTAATTTTTTTTAGTTCTACAGAGAGAATTCTTGTTCATGCATAAGTAAGATATTAAATAACTGACTTCCATAGTGTGAAAGCCATTCTCTTTTCATTTTTTCCCCCAACTCTTCTTATTACTTTGAGAATAAAGTCTAAGTGTGTTACCATATGTTGTTAACATCTAAAAGCTTTCCAATTTCCTTCTCTTCTAACAGAAAGAGAGACGAGAGAAACAAAACAAAACAGAGACAGACAGGGAAAATTTAACACCATTCTTTTGTTATCCCTGGTTTTACTTTTTATGGTAACCTTTTTAAGTAACAATGGTTTTTAAAGAAAAATGACAAGTAAATAATAAGACAGCTGTCAAAAAGTATGGTGAAATTATGAAGGGGGGTATAAATGATGGAGTTTTAGAAAAAATAAGAACATGGTATTGTGTTACTTTTTAACCAAAGTTTTCCATTTTTCTCTCCTTCAGATGCTTTACAATCTGTGAGGATTCTACAGCCCTACTGCAGTGAACTCAAGAATCATCATGTGACTCCAGCCAATGAAATCTGGGCCAAGTAATACGTGTCATTCACAGGAAGAAACCTGAAGAGCCATTACGTCATTTGCCCTGTCTTCTTTCCCTCCGCTGTGGACAAGCACTATCACCCCGAAGCCTGCATGTTTGTCTGTGTCTGGATTAAGGACGGCGTAGAGCAGAGCTGCAACGAAGCCATGCTGAGCACCAAGCATGAGTGAGAAGTAAGTGTTTGTTCTTGTAAGCCACTGAGTCTTGGGTGAGGCTTGTTAATGCAGCATGTCTTAGCCTATCCTGACTAATAAAAAAAAGGCCACAGAAGCATCTGACAGAGATGCAGCTGGCTCAGAAAAGTCTACCCCCACTCTTCAGGGGAAGAAAAACTCAAAATTTTATCCTGAATGCTGGATGTCCCATGAAGACACATGGGTATTCCCAATGGGACATACTCAGGCATCTGTTTAGGAGCAGCACTGGTAGAAGGCATCCCCTTCTGATGAGCCTTCTGCCTAAGTAACATGAAATCAATTTTATTGGTAATGGGGGCCAGATAAATAGATGGTCTTGAAGTCTTTAGAATGGGAGAAAAATGGGAAATTAATTACATACTTTAAACACACTGTATGCCAAAGGCAATGTGCCAGACACTTTATATCCTTTCTCCCACTGGATCTTCGTTTGTTTAAAAAAAAAAAAAAACTTTTTAGTTTGTATTGGAGTATAGCCAATTAACAATGTTGTGATAATTTCAGGTGAGCAGCAAAGGGACTCAGCCTTACATATACATCTATACTGAAGAGTGAATATTATATCCATTTTAAACATGAAAAACGGAGGCTCAGGTTTCCCTAGTGGCTCAGTGGTGAGGAATCCACCTGACAATGCAGGATAAACAGGTTCAATCTCTGGTCTGGGAAGATCGCACCGGCTTCAGAGCAACTAAGTCTGTGGGCCACAACTTTGGAGCCCGTGCCCTAGAGCCCAGGAGCCGCAAGGAATGAGCCTCTGTGTCGTGACTACGGAAGCCGTGTGCCCTAGAACTCAAGCTCCGCAAAAAGAGAGACCACCAGATGGGAAGCCTGCACACCGCAATGAAGATAAGTCCCCGCTCACCGCAGCTGGAGAAAAGCTCGCCCAGGAATGAAGCCGCAGCGCAGCCAAAAATAAATAAATAACATTATAGTAAAACATGAAGGCTCTGCCACAGAGTCATCCAGCCAGTAACTGGCGCAGCTGGGACTTGAACCCAAAGCCTCTTGAGTTATAGTCCCTTTGTGGCTTCTCTATACAACTGTGGCAAGATAGGGCTGGAAGAACGCCACCAGCTACATGAATTTTCATCACATCCTATGTCGATACTTATTGGAAATGTGGAATATGAAGGCTTCAGTTAATGATATTAGATTCATCCCCACATTCATCATCTTTTCTGCGACTGCAACATCCAAATTGAATCTGGGATGGAGGTGGCAGAATTTATCAGGACTGGAATAATTCAATGAATGCGGCAGCGGGATTTCTCAATAGTCTGCTGGCTGCATGTCACAGTGATCGGGGAGTATTCAACCACCCTTCTCAAGCTGGGAATTAAAGCTTTTTAACCATGATTATATGGCCTAACATTCAGCTAAACCCAGTGAAACGACACTCAAATAGCTATTAATCATGAACAGTGCTCCCAGAAGCCCTCCCACATTTTCTCCTTCCCCTCCCCCCTCCTTCTGGGTTTCCCTACCTCTCAGCCTCCATTCTTAACCTGGAAATGAGTATAGTCTTAAATCCACTCATTACTGAGGTAGCTAAAAGAAGCAGAGGAATAAAAAAGCAAAGGCAGAGGAAGGGAAAGAAATGATGAGGGGAAAAGTGTGAGGGAAGAAAATGGAGAATAATTGATCTCTTGCTGTCTGTTAGCTCCAGACTCTCATAGAACTCTCAGAGCAATCTAGCGAGATCACCCCAACACCACTACCAATCAGTAATAATCTTTCTGGGGCCGCTTCTCTAGGATAAGGAAGTCATAAAAGACATTTAAGGAGTAACAAATTGATCTCTAGGCCCAGAATGGCCAAGAGAAAGTTGTGCTGAGTGACTAACTGTCAAGCATAATCTCCTTGAAGGCAAACCAGACTTTTCCAGTCCTCCTCTATAACCTTACTGCCTAGTACATATGTTGTCTTTATAAAGAATAACTCTGTGTGTGCTAAGTCGCTTCAGTCGTGTCTGACTCTTTGCAACCCCCTGGAGTGTAGCCCACCAGGCTTCTCTCTCCATGGGACTTCCCAGGCAAGAATACTGGAGTGGGTTGCCATTTTTCTCTCCAGTAATTCTTCTACCTATGCTTAAATGCCAGTAATCTTCAGATTCAGTTAATCTGTTTAGTTGATTGATGTAATTAGCATTCATTTAGTAAGCATTGAGTGTCTAGTGTATATCAGGCACTGTTGTAGGCATGAAAAATAGAGCAGTGTGCAAAGAAATAAGAAGAATCCCTGCCCTTCTAGAGCTTACGTTCCAGTGGGAGGAGACAGACATTAAACAAAATATGTAAAATGTATACTACTGTGTTGACCCAAAAATTGGTTTGCTTGTTTGCCTTTTTATGGAAAACTGAATGAACCTTTAGGCCAACGCAATATTTAAGGATGTGTGGGGTGTTATGGAGAAAAATAAAGTCGTGAAAGGAATTTCAGAATGTTGGAAGGAGGTGGGATGCAATTTTAAATTGAACACTCAAAGGCTTTACTGAAAATATGACAGCTGAACAATAACTTAAAGGAAGTAAAAGAGGCAGTCATGAGAAAATCTGAAGCAACAGCACTTTAGGCAAAGAGAACAGGATGTGCATGGGTCCTGAGGTCTGAGTGCGCCTGCGGGTTCAAGGAACAGCAGGAGGTCAGTGTGGACTAAGAGGGGTTAATGAGAGAACAGGTGCAGTAAGAAGAGATTGGGCCCAAAAAGCGACAAAAAGGACAGATCATGTTCGCCCATAGAATATCTCAGCTTTTACTCTGAGAGAGTTAGGAAGCAATTGATGAGTTTTACGCAGAAAAAGTGGTATTTCTGGTTAAAATAAACTGAACTAAAAATAGACTGTAGAAGAGGACAGGTGGCGTCAGGGGTACAAGCCAAGGGCTATTGTATTAATCCAGGCAAGTTGCCTGGGAGATTTGGAATCTAGCTATGCTGTTGCCACGTTTTGGGATTTGTTTCTTCTTCATCATCTACAGTGACCCTCTCACAATTCGGGCCCTGATCCCCACTAGCCTTTTTATTTCAATAGCTTCTTTGGGGGCAGGATGAGGGGGAGTTAAAGAAAGTTTAAAAACAGCATTACCAACAATTGCTTAATACAACTCCACTGAACATGGAAAATTCGTCAAGGAAGACAATATACTCAATCATAAACTGATTTTCAGTAAATTTTAAAGGATTATAAACAAACACATATATGCTTTAACTACAACTACAGCAAATTTAAAGACTTCCCCACATCAGTAAAGAATCTGCTTGCCAGTTCAGGAGATGCAGATTCAATCCCTGGGTCGGGAAGATCCCCTGGAGGAGGAAATGGCAACTCACTCCAGTATTCTTATCTGGAAAATCCCAAGGACAGAGGAGCCTGGCTGGGTACAGTCTGTGGGGTCACAAAGAGCCAGACATGACTGAGCACGCACACACATCCAACATTAAATTTAAAATCTATAGTAATAAGATATTATTATTACCAGCTTTAACTGGGCTCTGTCTCTAATCCAGTCCCCTGAGCTAGTCAGGATAGGAGAGGCTCCGCTGCAACAAGGGATAAGCCCTGGAAAGTGAGTGACTTGGTGCAGTAAATAAGTGTTCTCACTTGAACCATCCTCTGACACAAATCAAGCTGACTTCTTCCACCTTTTGTATGCACCCTCTGAAACATGTGGCTTCCATGCTCTTCATAGCAGAGGAAGATAGGGAGGATTTTAGAACTGTAAGCCTTAGAAGTATCTTACAAATCTCTGCCCATATCCATTTGGCCAGAACCCCATTCTGTGGCACTGCCCTAATTTCACAGAAGGCTAGGAAAAGTAGAGCAGTTCATGAATATTTGATATGCACAGCATTCTCTGCCACACATCCTCCCATCCTTCTGCTCTTTCTAAAACATAAATATCACATGTCCCTCTCTTCTTCATAACCCCCACCCCATCACAGTTGTCTGATACAATCAGTAGCTCTTCCATTAGATTTCCCTCCTTTTTCCAATAGCCTTTTGGGGAGGAGGCTTTGTTTCTCTACGCTAAGGAATTAAAAATTCAGTAATCTTTCCAGTACTCTTACTCTTTTCCCTTGTAAACAAACATTCTTGCCTTGCTTATCTCTATCCTCTCTCCTTCAGCCCATACAATCGTTACCAAATAATAAATATTTTTAATGTGTTTAGTGAACCTTTTAAAAAAATTAATTCTCAGATATTGCCCAGGAATTTGGGTTTTAAAAGATATAGATGGTGGTTTTTCACCACATTTTTGAAGCACGATATAAGCCAACCATTAATACCTACTTTAAAGAAGAAGAAATCAAGACTCAGAAAACCCATATGGAGAGTAGTGCCAAAGTCTAGGTTCAAACACAGACTTGTCTGTCTCAAAACCTGGTGTTTCTTTAAATAAATTGAGAAGACTTCCCTGGAAGTCAAGTGGTTGAGATTCCACACCTCCAATGTAGGGGGCACAGGTTCGATCCCTGGTCAGAGAATTAAGATTTCACAAGCCACTTGGTGGGACCAAAATAAATAAATAAATAGAGTGCACAAGAAATAGATAAATGAATATAGAGCATACATTTAAATAAATAAATAAATTCAAGAATGGTATTATAACCTTCTATGGGAATATTGGATTTAAGGGAAATTATAGGATTATGAAAGTCACTCAATCATGTCTGACTCTTTGCGACCCCATGGATTCAGTCCATGGAATTCTCCAGGCCAGAATACTGGAGTGGGTAGCCTTTCCCTTCTCCAGACAATCTTCCCAACCCAGGGATAGAACCCAGGTCTCTCATGTTGCAGGCGGATTCTTTACCAGCTGAACCACAAGGGAAGCCCTTTTCATTCCAATCTCAAAGAAAGGCAATACCAAAGAATGCTCAAACTACCGCACTATGACACAATTTCACTCATCTCACACACTAGCAAAGTAATGCTCAAAATTCTCCAAGCCAGGCTTCAACAGTATGTGAACTATGAACTTCAGATGTTCAAGCTGGATTTAGAAAAGGCAGAGGAACCAGAGATCAAGTTGCCAACATCTGTTGGATCATCAAAAAAGCAAGAGAGTTCCAGAAAGCCAACTACTTCTGCTTTATTAACTATGCCAAAGCCTTTGACTGTGTGGATCGTGACAAACTGTGGAAAATTCTGAAAGAGACGGGAATACCAGACCACCTGACTTGCCTCTTGAGAAACCTGTATACAGGTCAGGAAGCAACAGTTAAAACTGGACATGGAACAACAGACTGGTTCTGAATAGGGAAAGGAGTACGTCAAGGCTGTATATTGTCACCCTGCTTATTTAACTTACATGCAGAATACATCATGAGACATGCTGGACTGGATGAAGCACAAGCTGGAATCAAGATTGCTGGGAGAAATATCAATAACCTCAGAGATGCAGATGACACCACCCTTATGGGAGAAAGTGAAGAGGAACTAAACAGCCTCTTGGTGAAAGTGAAAGAGGAGAGTGAAAAAGTTGGCTTAAAACTAAACATTCAGAAAACTAAGATCATAGCATCCGGTTCCATCACTTCATGGCAAATAGATGGGGAAACAGTGGAAACAGTGGCTGACTTTATATTTTTGGGCTCCAAAATCACTGCAGATGGTGATTGCAGCCATGAAATTAAAAGACACTTCCTCCTTGGAAGGAAAGTTATGACCAACCTAGACAGCATATTAAAAAGCAGAGACATTACTTTGTCAACAAAGATTCATCTACTCAAGGCTATGGTTTTTCCAGTGGTCATGTATAGATGTGAGAGTTGGATTATAAAGAAAGCTGAGTGCCGAAGAATTGATGCTTTTGAACTGTGGTGTTGGAGAAGACGCTTGAGAGTCCCTTGGACTGCAAGGAGATCCAACCAGTCCATCCTGACAGAGATCAGTCCTGGGTATTCATTGAAGGACTGATGCTGAAGCTGAAACTCCAATACTTTGGCCACCTGATGCCAAGGACTGACTCATTAGAAAAGACCCTGATGCTGGGAAAGATTGAAGGCAGGAGGAGAAGGGGATGACAGAGGATGAGATGGTGTCACTGACTCGATGAACATCAGTTTGAGTAAACTCCAGAAGTTGATGTTGGACAGGGAGGCCTGGTGTGCTGCAGTCCATGGGGTCGCAAAAAGTCAGACAGGCCTGAATGACTGAACTTAACTGATAGGATTATGATGGCCTTTGAGTTAATCCATTCTCCTTTACATGCCTCCTCAGCCTATGGTGGCTTCTGTCAGTTCTAAAAATCCCAACCCTTGCTCATGTCTCAGTGACATGTTGGGAGCAGCTATCATACAGTAAAGAGAGGAGCTGAACAACTCTCCACTGACTACAAGTTCAGTCAAGAGAAACATTTTTACTCTGAAGGTTTCAGATGTAATACCTATGTCGAGGGTCATTTTTTAGCTATTCGTTTATGTATCTATCTTACCTAGTAGACTGTGAGCTCCTCCATGGCAAGAGTCAAGTCTTATTCATTGCTTCATCCATGGCATAATTGTATTTGAAATGAGTCTGTTCCTTCTCATAAAGGGTCTATGGCAAAAAGAATGGAAAAGAGCTATTGATCCAAGAATTGCCAAGACCAATCTGAGATTCTGACCCTTGAGATAGAACTCATAGTCTATGTCTTCCTTCAACACTATGCCAAACACAATGTCACGCTTGAAGGTGAAAAATAAACCACATCCTTGAGGCTTCCCTGGTAGCTCAGATAGTAAAGAATTCTTCTGCAATGCAGGACACCTTCATCCCTGGGTCATAAAAAGCCCCTGGAGAAGGGAATGGAAACCCACTCCAGTATTCTTGCCTGGAGAATCCCATGGACAGAGGAGCCTGGTGGGCTACAGTCCATGGGGTCACAAAGAGTTGGACACAGCTGAGTGACTAACACTTTCACTTTCTGTTCTCAAAAAGCTCATGTTTGGATCCAGTGATGCCCTAAATGGCCAACAAGAAGCCAACGACTCTACATTTCTTCCCTCCGTGGCTTTATTCCCAGACGCTTTCATACACATTTGTGTACACTCTTTCATCTAATACTCCAGAAAGCAGGAATCTATGTCCACAGAAACTCAAATATGACCATTGTAAGCATTAATTTTTTGATTCAGGGAACCTGGGTCCCTTCCACTATAGTGTCACTTCCAACAATCTACTACCATCATCTCAGTTTCTCCATATGCAAAAAAAAAATAGAATTAGACTGAAGAAAATTAGACTTCTTCCAGCTCCAAAATTCTGTGCAGACCCGTTGAGTGCTGTGCAGAGGCCACCTTATTAATTCAAACCTAGAAAAGAAATTCTCCTAAGTATAGAGTTATTTATCATTCGCAGGAAGAGCTGAGCAGAACTCAAGCTGTTCAAGCTCCCTTATCCTTGGCCAAGCACGATTTCCTCACAAAAGTTTTGGGTGGGATTTTTTAAGCTTCCAACGAGATTCTAAAGACTTTTTGGACATTGATCTGTACTTTTACACCATATGGTTAGAATTTAGTAGGAAGAAGTCAAGAACAGACAGAATGCACTGCTTGTGCCAAGAACCCAGTAATTTAGAAAGTTCCAAGAAAATGGATGATTTAAAAATACAAAAAAAAAAAAAAAAATGGAACAGAATGGGTATATCCAAACAGGCCAGAGGAGAATGAATGTTCTGGAAGTCTGATGTATCCGATTCTCTGAAAAACGAACCAGCCCAAAACTTAGTGACTTAAATCAACGACCACTTATTTAGCTCTTTATTCCATGGGTCAGGGTACCTGGATGGTTTTTACATTTGTAGTTTGACTCTCTCTCATCTGCAGGATTTGTTTGGTTTTCTTTAAGATTGATTGATTGATTGATGTATGGTTGTGTTGGGTCTTCATTGCTGCATGCAGGCTTTCTCCGAGTGAGAGCTACTCTGTAGATGTGACACACAGGCTTCTCATTGAAGTGACTTCTCTTGTTGCCGAGCACAGGCTATAGGCACACGGGCTTCAGGTCACAGGCTCTAGGATGCTGCCTCAATAGTTGTGATGCACAGGCTTTGTCGTCCCGTGGCACATGGAATCTTCCCGGCCCAGGGGTCGAACCTTTATCCTCTGCATTGGCAGGTGGATTCTTTACCACTGAGCCACCAGGGAAGCCCTCATCTGCAAGGATCTGTCTGAAATGGTTCATGAACCATCATTCAGGACTTTTCAGATGTTGGAATCTCAAGACAATAAATGCCAATGATCACTTTTCAAGGCTCATGCCCATCAGCCAAAGAAATCATATGGCCACTCCAGATTCAAGGGGTGAAAAAATACCATACTTTTGGGTTGGAAGAACTAAAAACAAGTCAAGTAAATTTAAAGATGCAGAGAGGGGAAATGTTGTGGCAAGTTTTATAGGCTACCACAGATTTACCGATTTTACCACCTAGATACAGGAGAATTGGTTTAAATTCACTGGTATTTCACCTTGAAAAGTGAAGATTGGGGGCAGGAGAAGATAAATAAGGGTTTGGCAAAAGATGACCACTACTTTCAAGGATTTAAAGAGATCTCACAGGTGAGAAGAATTACATGAGTTCTGAAGAGGTTCATACAGAACTATTATGGTTAATGGCACAAATCACATAATGCAAATGGAAAAACATTTGAACAATCAGAGCTTCCCATATAGGTAATAAGGAAGGGATCAGACATTGAGCAGCTACCGTGAAGCAGAAAATGTATCTAATGTTCTCAAAAATGCATTTCCTTCCATATTTTAGAGATGGAGTGAAATCCCAGAGGGCTTAAGTGACTTTGAAGTTCACAAGCTAAGAATTGGCAGATCTAGGATTTGAACCCAGATCCCTTTGATATCAAACTTCATGCTCTTTGATATGATATCATATTGTCCTTATGATATCATATTATCCTTTCTGGATCAAAGGAACAGAGGCACACCCAGGTTCAGTACAAAATTAGATGTTCGTTGTAAGTACAGAGATGCTGGAAATTTTCTGAAAAGCATCGCTCACTCTGTTAACCACCATTTCCATTTCTAATCATTTGCCTAGATCCCTTCGCCCTCACACCCTAGAAATCAGGGGCTCCAAACCCCATTAAAATATGCTATTTTACAAATTCCAAATGCGTCCATTTGAATTCCAGTACAAGGATGAGCCTTCCCTCCTGGACGGGAGGGCAGTTCAGGGAGTTCAGGTATGGCTGAGTGCCTTTGCCGCTCACCTGAAACAACATTGTCAATCAACTATATTCCAATATAAAATAAAAAGTTAAAAAAAGAGTGAGCCTTCCTTGTAGTGTTTTCATGTAAATGATTTTCTGGAAACCAAAATATCATAACAAGAGTTACCATTTTCTTAGCACTTTGTATACATACCTGATTCTCACCAAAACCCCACTACAAGTCAGTACAAGTACTACCATTTTACAGACAAAAATCTGAGGCTCAGAATTCAAATCCAGTCCTGTCTACACAACCAAATTCAGTACTTTTTCCACTATACTACAATCCCTCTTTAAGCAAAAGATGTTGGGAGCTTTACAGGCCATACAAAAGTGGGTGGTAAAGATAGCTTTTATCAAGCAGGCTTTCCTTTATTTATACCACATTCTACCAGAGTGGGATGTATGAGAAATTTTGATCATTCACAAATGAACTAGATCTGATCATTCTTGCCATTAATCTTAGAAGATTTTAGGAGCTCATTAAAACTTCCTCTATAAACAGAAAATTTTCCAACATATGTAAAAATAAAGCAAAAAGAATGATGCACTTCCATGTACCCTTCATTCAGTTTCAATTTCAACATTTCCTTGTAGATTTCTACAAGATGAATCCCAAACCTATGGTTGATAATGAGCTGCTTCTGCTTTCCCCAGATTAATAGCCAAGGAGTGTTGAAGCAGGATAAACCCCAGCATCATTCAGGGAGATCCCCTCATTTTTAAGGAAGAAGGGTAAGGTCGAGAAACAGAACTGGACTTGCTCAGAGTCACACACTGAGATAGTAGGAAAGGAAGAATTAGGACCAGGGTCTCCTGGCTCCAAGCTCAGCACCCTCCCCATTTTTCCAGCCTTCTCCAAGGCATCAGAATGCTTGTTCAGTACTCACTCCCTTAGCAACCAGAGGAGAAAGAAGAGGTCAGTGCAGCTTGGGTTTGGCCTCCATCCAGCAGGCTCAATAGACTTTGTCATTCATGCCCTTCTCTGACCTTCTTACTCTTTCAAGGGTAATTAACCAGTCAAATGGGCTCCCTCTCCTGAGCCTTGGCATCCAAATAATCACAACCCCCTCCCACTGCTGGTGACCAAACCACTCCTGAGAGGTCCCACTCGGTGCTCCATTGTCGTGACCTTCATCAGTTCAGCTCTCCTCATTCAAAAGTGAAGTGAAAAGTGAAAGTGAAGTTGCTCAGTCGTGTCCGACTCTTTGTGACCCCATGGACTGTACCCTACCAGGCTCCTCCATCCATGAGATTTTCCAGGCTAGAGCACTAGAGTGGGTTGCCATTTCCTTCTCCAGAGGATCTTCCTGACCCAGGGATCGAACCTGGGTCTCCCGCATTGTAGGCCGACACTTTACTGTCTGAGCCACCAAACGTGGTGTTAAATAAAGATGGTAGACGTGTGTGTGGATGTGACAGAGTTCCCAGACATCTCTCTGCCACTTGGCTCCAATGACATATTCCCTAGTGAGAAATGACCTCCTCCCCCTGGGTGAATGCAGATAACTAGGGAATTAGATAGAGCATGAACATGGCCTAGAATGACGCTTCTCAAACTGGACATTTTGGGAGATATATGCTGGCTTTCTAGGGGGTCCTAGAAACCATGGGATAAACATCTTCTAGGTAAGAACATTCATTTCACATCAACTGCAAAGCTGGAAGGTTCAGAGTGAGAATCCCATGACAAGCACTGTTATAAATGCTTTATACAGGAGAAAGCAGTCAATCCTCACTGTAACCCTGGGAGGTTACTGTAAACCTAAGCGGTAGTGTTATCTCCACGTGAAGAAACTGGGGCACAGAGTGATTAAGTAACTTCTCAAAAGTCACACAGCTATGAAGTAGTAAAGAGTATTGAGAAAAATAATAGGGTTTAATAGATGCTGTATAAACTTTCATTTTCTATTCTGTTTATTTGGGTGTATCAAGTCTTACTTGCAGCACATGGGATTCTCTTGAGGCATGCAGGATCTTTCCTTACGGCTCACAGACTCTCTAGTTGGGACACACAGCCTGCAAAGCACACAGGTGCAGTAGACGGCGCATGGACTTAGTTGCCCCACAGCCTGTGGGATCTTAGTTCCCTGACCAAGGATTGAACCCAAGTCCCCTGCATTGGGGTCTTCCCAGGAGGCTCAGATGGTAAAGAATCCGCCTGCAATGCAGGAGACCTAGGTTCAATCCTTGGGTCAGGAAGATCCTCTGGAGAAAGGAATGGCTACCCACTCTAGTATTCTTGGCTGGAGAATTCTATCGACAGAGGAGCCTGATGGACTACAGTCTATGGGGTCACAAAGAGTCGGACACAACTGAGAGACTAACACTTTCACTTTCCCTTTGCCCTTCGTTGGCAGGTGGACTATTAACCACCAGGGAAGTCCTGTATAAACTTTAAAAAGGGGTTATCACATGTGTAAGGTTACTACTGAAGCCAAAACTTCTGAGCATTGACAGGGAGAAGTATGAACTAGGATGTAGTTAAGTCCTTGGTCTGCAGTCCTGATGGAACAGGCTGATGGCATGTAGGAAAGTAAAAAAATAAAATAAAACTTATCAGCAAGAACTTCAGGGTAGGACAGAATATTTGCAGAGTAATTTCATTTACAAAATCTTTTCTGAGTCCATCTCTCCCCACTTTAACAATGACCCTTACTGTGAAGATTATCATAACCCCTATTTTACAGATGAAGAAAACCAGGGTTCACAGGGGACACATGACTTGCCAAGTATCTAGCGAGGCATTAGGACGGACTCCAAATCCTGAGCCTTTTTAAAAAAATGTTTGGCCTTGCTATATGGCATGTGAGATCTTGGCTCCCCAACCAGGAATTGAACAAGCGACCCCTGTGTTGGAAGCATGGAGTCTTAGCCACTGGACCTCCAGGGAAGTCACCCTTTTTAAAAAATTTTTCTGAATCCTGAGCCTTTTGCAGTCCATCCTAGGAGAGCTAATTTTGAATCTGAGGGTATATTCCTGTTTCTCAGCTGGGTATCTCAGCTCTGGTCCCATGGGAGACAGCAGTATATAGGGAGGATATGTCTTGCTTTCTGCAGAATGGTCCTAGTTTATAACTGTGTCCTAGTATAATTAATATTAATAACAGTGCCTTTTTTCACTCTCAAAAGAGTTCCTGTTTAA
The DNA here is from genome assembly GCF_910594005.1 of Cervus elaphus. Classification (NCBI taxonomy): domain Eukaryota; kingdom Metazoa; phylum Chordata; class Mammalia; order Artiodactyla; family Cervidae; genus Cervus; species Cervus elaphus. The sequence goes on from NC_057835.1 coordinate 11,370,785, forward strand.
ATGAAAAAAAAATTATAGAGTCACCCTAAGCCTGAGCAACACTTTCCTAGTGTCTGGATTTGCAAAACAGAGCAGTAAGTTTCTGCAAACTTGCTTCATACTGGGAACACTGCTGGAGAGCAGTTTCTGAGGGGTAAGAGACACAGTGGAGACTAAATTTAGGACAACATGTGGGGAGAAACTTTCTAGTTTATTCCTCCCACTCTCACTTTCAGCCCCACCTGACTGTAGATGTGATGGTTCTCTGAGTGGAAGATTGAGAAAGAAGAGAAATGAAAGGAGAAAAGAAAAATCAGAACAGTCCGTTTGCCCTTCCCTGGCTGCGTGCCTGAATTCATTGGACATGTGGGAGTTCAGCTTCTCACGGTAGATCACCTGCCTCTCTCTCTATTAATAAGGTGACCCAGATTCCTCCAACGTTCAGTTCATTTTACACATCATTCCCAACATCATTCTAAAAATCAATGACAACTTTTCCCAAACCTCTTTCCCACCATCCATCCCTTGCTCGGGTGGAGAGTGTTAAGACGACAAGAGAGGGAACCTAGATGATTTCGAAGCCCCAGGACAGCCACGGGGTGTCTCACCAGGTCACCCAACCAGAAGCCCAGGCAGTCACTCAGGCTCGGTATTTTCCTTAGGAACGAGCAGGAGAGTTAATATCAGTATCTTCTCATGCAGTGTCTGCAGAAGACATTACAGAGTCCCAGTTCTCTGGTCCTGTGAACACAAAGACCACACCTCCTCCCCCGTTTCTGGAGGAAGGCAGGGAGGAACCCACGCTTTTCTCCCTTCTTTCTTTGAGATGCGCCGGTTCAAGACCAAAGTCTAGTCAAGCTATGATTAAAGAACTATGTGTGTGGTAGTCACTTCAGTCATGTCCAACTCTGTGACCCCATGGACTATAACCCACCAGGCTCCTCTGTCCATGGGATTCTCCAGATAAGAACACTGGAGTGAATTGCCATGCCCTTCTCCAGGGGATCTTTCTGACCCAGGGATTGAACCTGCATCTCTTACGTCTCCTGCATTGGCAAGCTGTCCTTTACAACCAGGGTCTTTACATCTGGGAAGCCCTAAAGAGATACACTGGTCTCTTAACTGTTAATTGTGTTATTGATGATTTTATCTTGCTTGAAGATTGATTCCTACTTTTTAATTTGATAGAAATAAGTTTTCTTGATAGAAAAAAAGCCCGTCTATGGTATTTTGCCATAGAAGCCCAAATTGACTGAGACAGTGGCTTGGAATAACACCATTTGTGATATCTCACAAATGAATGAGTCATTTGTGACATTTATCTTATTCTGAATGGACTGGACTTGGTCTCAGTTGGACTCACTCACTCATCTGAGGTCAAGGGCCATGCCAGCTGTGGGCTGGATGGTCTGGAATGGATTATACTGGGATAATCCCACTTTCTTCTATGTGGTCACTCTCACTCCAGCAGGGTAGCCCAGGCTGGTTCTCATGGCAGTGGCAGGGGCCCACCCAACATCAGGGAAGCACGCATGGCCTGTTGATACCTAAGGATTGACCAACATCTCCTCTCATATTCCACTGAGCAAAGTGAGCCCTAAGGCCAGTCATATTCATAGAATGAGGAATAGAGCCATCTCTTAATGGGAGAAGAAGCAAGATCACATTCTGAGAGGTCATGAGTTGGGGCCGTTTTTACAATGAACCTACAGCATAGAAACTAGCGTCACCTTGACTAGTACTGTCGCAAACAGATGGTGATGACAGAGCCAGAATTCCATTTCAGACCTGACATCAAGATCACACCCCTTTTTAGAATACCATAATACTACTTTAAGGAAAACAAAAACAGCTTTGATGAAACCGATAATAACATCCGAAATCTACAAATGGACAGAAGACTGTCTGTTCTTCCCCCACCATTATCCAGAGCATCTTCCAGGCTGCTGAAGAGGTGGTAGCAGCTTTATTTTGTTACTTTCCAGGATTAATTCTTCAGATGTGGAGTCACCTCCTTAATTAGTTCTAATTAAATGCATAGTTCATGTCAGGTCACAACAAACCCAAATGTGAATAATTTAAGAAGGATTCAAAGTCAGTGACAACAAAACCAGCTTCATGGCTCCCTGGGTGATGGCTAGTCTTCTTCCACATGGGTTGCCAGGTAGCTAACTGACTTTGAATACCAAATGTGGGCTGATCTTAATAGAAAGAGAGCAACCATCATGCATTCAATGGGCCTGGGGTGGAAGGAGTTTCCTTCATGTTCTGGGAGTGCTTGGCCTACACTGACATTAAAAGAAGTAGATTTCTTGACTTCTCCAGACTGACAGACCTCTTTGGAAGTTTTGAGCATCCCTTGCCCCTTTTAGAGAGCATCACCATCAGAGAGCATGTGACTTAAAAAGAACTGATTAGTCATCTTGTCTAATTCTACCATATTATAGAAGGGACAATTGAAGTCTCAAAAAAAGAAGGATATTTATCCAAAGCTGCAGAGCTAGTGAGCAGCAAAACCAAAGTTTGAACCTGTATGAAGCTATGATAGTTTAACAGAGGAAGTAGGATCTTTAGATTCAGTTTTAATTCCAAATCACAGCTCTACCAGTTATGCTGTGTGACCTTAGGTAAATACCCAACCTCTCTGTGCCTTAGTTTGCCCATCTTTTAAAAAGGCATGGTGGGACTTGCCTGGTGGTCCTGTGGTTAAGAATCCATCTTACAATGGAGGGGCACGGGTTCAATCCCAGGATGGGGAAATAAAATCTCACATGCCGCAGAACAAGGAAGCTCTCACACCACAATGACGGACCTGCAAGCCACAATGAAAGATCCTGAGAGCCGTTACTAAGACCCAAGGCAGCAAAATAAGTAAATAGATAAAAATAAAAAAGCATGGTTTACCTTTCTTGTAAGATCATTATGGAATGGAAATGAGATGCCATGTATAAAGTACTTACCAGACTTACTGGCACATAGTAGATGCTCAACAGAAGATAACTATTATGCTAGTTACATAGCCAGTGTGGAAATGGAGGTGGTGATAGGAAGTAGAAGCTATGGATATTTTCTAAATAACAATGAACAGGAAATGACTTTTCTTGAAATTCATTCTTGAGATGTGTCTCTTTAATAGAATGTGAGTTCCACAGAGAGCAGAAACTTGGTCTATTTTATTCTCAGCTGTATTCCTAGAGCCTGGATGTGGAGGAAAATATCCATTTGTTTAAAAGGTGGATAGATTTATTTTAGGTTGGTAGTAATGGATTGTGCAAGTGTGGTTCTTTTCTTTCCAGGGGGTAGGCTAGAAACTCAAAAGATGTCATCAGTAAGGCTTCCTCTCTCACCTTCATCAAATTAACACGTAAAGAAGACAGGAAGGAACTAATAAGGACCTACCATATAGCACAGGGAACTCTCCTCCATACTCTGTAATGGCCTATATGGGAAAAGAATCTAAAAAAGAGTGGATATATGGATATGGGGCTTCTCAGGTGGCTCAGTGGTAAAGAACCCACCTGCCAATGCAGGAGATACAGGAAACGTGGGTTTAATCCCTGGGTGGGGAAGATCCCCTGGAGAAGGAAATGGCAACCTTCTCCAGTATTCTTGCCTGGAGAATCCCATGGACAGAGCAGCCTGGCGGGCTACAGTTCATGGGGTCTCAAAGAGTTGGACACTACTGAACATACATGTATGTATGTATATTTAAACAGACTCACTTTGCTATACACCTGAAACTAACACAACATTGTAAATCAACTACACTCCAATAAGAATTTTTTAAAAAAGAAATCAGGCAGAGTACCTCACATCTTAAGCTTTATAACCTCAGATCAGAGAGTTTTGGACAGGAACCCCAGTTCTGTCATCCATGAGCACATGATTTCAGGTGTGTTACTTATTTTCTTTGAGGTTCCATCTTCCATGTTTATAATGAGAATCATAAAAGTGCATCTTTCAAAGGGCTGGTGTGAGTAGCACCTGGGAGCAGGAATGCCTATTTAGCTTAGAGCCTTACACCAGGTGGGGACGTCCATCAGTGGACGCTCAACACACAAAAATAAACACAGGACCACACCACAGTCTCCCTCTCGGTGGGAGGGGAGGCTAGCCCCTCCCAAGTCTCTCTGCCCCGCTGTATAGCCACATCATCACTGAGCCACAAAACCCTAGTCTATTATAAAAAGGCCAGTGGTTATAGAGTATTTATAATCCAAGGACAGAAATGGGAAGAAAACTTATCACAATGGGCACCAGTGCTGTGCCAGGCAGGTTCTAATGGGCCTCGTCCCACTCTGGGATTGTGGACCTAAGAAACCATGACCCTGATGGTTCTTCCTCATTCACATTGGCCACCAGGAGGCAAATAACTCAATTATGGCCAAATCTTAATGGCTAGTTGGAACTCCTATGTTTGCATATCTATGTTCTTTCTTTCAACCCTGTCTCTGTTTTTTTTTCTTTTTCTTTTCTTTTTTTTTTTTTTTTTTTGTGGCCAAGCCATGCGGCATGTGGGATCTTAGTTCCCCAACCAGGAATTGGACCCTCAAAGCATCAGCATGAAGGTGAGAGATACACATAAAGATACATGACGCGCATAAAGCAAAGACACAACAATCATCAGTGTGATTGTTAGTGATATTAGTTCTTCTGGAAAAATAATAACTCAGAATGCTTCTGGAGTCATGTTCTGGCAGCCTCAACCCATCAAAAGGTTCAAAAGGGAAAGGACTCCACTGCTTCATAAATAAATGGAAGGTCACCTTTCAACATGCAGTTGCCTGGGGCTTCAGGCATCTCTCGGTCATTACAGATGCCAACTGTGAATGTCGACACCAGTGAAGTTTTGCCCTTGGCTCCCTTCACAGAGTCACTGCCAAAGATTGCCGGTGACTGGTGGATATTCCTTCCCCTGCAGGACGTGTTAAATATTTGCAGCTGGTCAGCATTGGGTGGAAGACTTTGGTGGCTATATTTAACTTGTCTGTAGCAACACTAGCAGGATGAAGCTGCCCGTGACCTTGGCTATTCATTACCCTCGGTGATTCTCTCCTGGTGAGCCTGCCACTCCTCTTTGCCCCCTGTGCCCACACGGAGCAGAGGACAGGCAGGGGGTAAGGAAGGACAGCTTTGCATCTGCGTGTAGCCTGAGGGCTTCAGAATGGCCAAGCAGCAAAGGGCTCTGCCTGAAGACGGCTCTCACTGTGCACGTAGGGAGTCCAGGGCCCAGAGGAACGTGCTCAAGGTCACAAAGCTAGCTAATAGAAGAAGAGGACCCAGGACCTCTGGCCAGTGGCTGTTTTTCCTTCTGCTACCCTGACCTTTGTGAGACTCTGTTCAAACGAGCCCTTCAAGGCATTCTGCCTCCTCATCATACCACTTCCCCAGTTTGGTCAGGGAAGATGACATGGAACCAGTCACACTTCTTGGAGACAGAAGGAAAAGACATTCATCTTCACCCAGGAAAGCTCACGTTGGAGAAGAATTTGAAAAACGAATGTTGCTGTTGTTCAGTCACTCAGTCATGTCCAAGACACCTGTGTACGTGTCACTGAGCCACTTTGCTGTACATGTGAAACTAATGCCGCATTATTAATCAACGATACAAGCATGCTAAGTCACTTCGGTCATGCCTGACTCTATGCGAACGCCATGGACTGCGGCCTCCCAGGCTTCTCTGCCCATGGGATTGTCCTGGCAAGAATACTTCAGTGGCTTGCCATACCCTCCTCCAGGGGATCTTCCCAACCCAGGAATTAAACCCACGTCTCTTATGTCTCCTGCATTGGCAGGAGGTTTCTTTACGACTAGCGCCACCCGGCAAGCCCCTTAATTGACTATACTCCCAGGAAAAATGAAAGAGAAAGAAAAGAAAGAGAGCTTATGTTCCTCACCAGCTTCACAGCACAGCCCTTTTGCTATCAAAGCAATCCTCGTGCTTGACCAGCCAAGGGCCCTGCAGCCTGGTCCCCACGTCACGTGGCTGACCCAAGAGGCTCTCAAGGCTGACCCAAGCCCCCACCCCAGGGCTTTTAGCACCTACCTTGTGCCTCATGTGCAGGGTTTCCCTGCCAACACTTGACCACACGTTTCTATACTTGCTGGCTCCCCCGGCTGGGCCCCAGGGGATGAGGCTGCAGGTCCCCAGGGCGTGCTGCGGGCTCAGACCCACTCGCTGCTCCCACGGGACTTGCTTTCCTGGTGGCTGCCAAGAGGGTCAGGTAACACACTGGCAATATGGAAGAACCAGCTCCCATTGCATGACCTTTGACCATTAAGCGATGGGAGACAGGAAGGAGCCAGCTCCTTTCACCCCTGGATGGACTCTCCCAAACCTGGAGACACACAGGGTCCAGTAGGGGAGAAACGCCAAGCAGAAAACCAAGGTCCAACATGATAAAGCCTGGAGACAGAGACCGAAAACTCCCTGTAGAAGGCAGAGATAAAGATCTTCAGCAGCAAACTCAGATTGACAGCAGCAGAGGTAGTATAACCCACTTTAAGAACCACACTCTCAACAGAAAGCAGCTTTGTGCTTGGGCATCTGAGACTTCACCAGTGGGACAGCTTACAAGTAGGTGCAAAAAATCGTGGGAGGAAAAGAAGTCTTATTCTTGGAGTCAAGTGCATGCCTATCCAAAGCTGGAAGCCAGACCAGAGGGTTATATGGTTGCTGCTGCTATGGTTGATTGCATTAACTAAGCAGATGAGAGTAATACATGAATAAATAAGAAGTCATCAAGAGGAGAGAAACCCTTCTCTTAAAGGCAACAGATGACCCCAGAGACTGAATGAGACTGAAAGCTATAACAAACCTAGACAACATATTAAAAAGCAGAGACATCACTTTGCCAACAAAGGTCTCTAGTCAAAGCTATGGTTTTTCCAGTGGTCATGTATGGATGTGAGAGTTAGACCATAAAGAAAACTGAACACCAAAGAATTGATGCCTGTGAACTGTGGTGTTGGAGAAGATTCTTGAGAGTCCCTTGGACTGCAAGGAGAACAAACCAGTCAATCTTTAAGGAAATCAGTCCTAAATATTCATTGGAAGGACTTAGGCTGAAGCTGAAGCTTCAATACTTTGGCCACACGATGCAAAGAGCTGACTCATTAGAAAAGATCCTGATGCTGGGGGAAAGATTGAAGGCAGGAGGGGAAGGGGGCGACAGAGGATGAGATGGTTGGATGGTATCATTGACTCAATGAACATGAGTTTGAGCAAACTCTGGTTGATGGTGAAGGACAGAGAAGCCTGGCATGCTGCAGTCCATGGGGTCACAAAGAGTCGCACATGACTGGGTGACTGAACAGCAAGTTATGATCTCTTTCTTGTAGCTGCTGCCAACTCCCTCCTCAGCAGGCTCTCCCTTCCCAGTGATGAGATGGCCAAAAGCATCAACATCTTCAAAGATCCCAGTGACACTTCAATGCACCTGTTTGGCTTCTGTTGGTTCACATGTGCATGCTCTCGCTTCAGTTGTGTCTGACTCTTTGTGACCCCAGGGACTGTATCCCATCAGGCTCCTCTGTCCACAGGATTCTCCAGGCAAGAACACTGGAGCGGGTTACCATGCCCTCCTCCAGGGGATCTTCTCCTGGCCACAATGAGAGACATTTTCCTGGGGCCCAGAAAACACACAAACTAAAAGTGGATTTAGTTCCATGAACAAAAGCAACAATTTGGGGAGGAAATAGTCGATCTCCAAGCAAAAATCTGAGCTCCTTGCAGAAAGAAGAGGATGATATGGACAAAGAGCTACATTGCATAAATATCCACTGTCCAAAAAGCAAGATGCTAGGATAGTTCATTAGTACCCTAGCACCTCAGCTTCCTGTGGACAAAAAGACAATTGCAATGAAATCCTTGCCGGGCTTTTTGTGCAGTTTGAAAGAAATCACATAAAAAGCATGGAATTGTGTCTGGCGGAGAGCAGGAATCAAGAATCACATGAAATCATTCCCTTTCTTTTATTAATAGATTTAGTTTCCTTTTTATGTTACAGGGATTTACTCCTCTTTCTTTGCAGAAACTTGTCAGAAATATCTTTATTAGGACACAAATGTGCCTTCTTCTGAGTAAAACAAATGTGCTGTCCCCTGCCAAGTTCAGAGGCACCCAAGGTTAGCAGTGTTCTTTACCGCGCACCGTGAAGGAGGGCCAGTCTCCGAGGCTCGGGGAATTTTCCACAGGCCTTGAAGAGCTGTCCGAGTTATTAAAAGAATGTTCGTGTTTAAAAATTAAATGTTTGATTTAAATATTTAAATGTTCCATTTTTCCCCCTGCTTGGTTGTTAATTCAGTATTAAAACAGAAGAGGAGTTGATTTACAGCCGCTGACGTTAGCCTCTAGGGCTTTCTGAGTAGACACTCTCAATTCCTTCTTCAGAGTCATAATCATCTTCATAGTCCATCATTTTCTGAGTACCTACCCCATCCCAGTCATCAGGACAGACGTCATACATGGATTGACTATGTTTCCTTGGAAACTTAACTCTGCAAAGAGACTGGGATCTCATATTTTACAGGTAAGGAGACTAAGGCTCAGAGAGGTTAAGTTAGTTTTTCAAGATGACCCAGCCAGCCTGTGACAGAAGAGGGATATAGAATATTAATCCAGGTCCCTGTGACATTAAAGTGGGTATCATTTCAACCAACAGTTGTAGGTCAGGAAGTCAGATTCCAAACCTGCCACGATTTGGGACTGCCCCATGCTTGGGTAAGGAAGATCCCCTGGAGAAGGAAATAACAACCTACTCCAGTATTCTTGCCTGGAGAATCCCATGGACAGAGAAGCGTGGCAGTCCATGGGGTCCCAAAGAGTCAGACACAACAGAGCAACTAGAACTTGTACTTCCAGACTTCTCAGGTGGCTGCTGCTGCTGCTGCTGCTGCTAAGTCGCTTCAGTCATGTCCAACTCTGTGCGACCGCATAGACAGCAGCCCACCAGGCCCCTCTGTCCACAGGATTCTCTAGGCAAGAACACTGGAGTGGGTTGCCATTTCCTTCTCCATCTCAGGTGGCCCTAGTTGTAAAGAACCTGCCTGTCAATGCAGGAGACATAAGAGACAGTCTGATCCCTGGGTTGTGAAGATCCCCTGGAGGAGGGCATGGCAACCCACTCCAGTATTCTTGCCTGGAGAATCCCATGGACATAGGAGCCTGGCGGGCTATGGTCCATAGGGTAGCAAAGAGTCAAACACAACTGAAGCGACTTAGAAGACACATGCATCTTTGAAATACCCACTTTGACCTCCCTGCCAGTTGCTCTAAGGGATTCACAGAAATCTGATTAGGGTCCAACAAGGCACTTGAAAAAGATGAAAGATTGCAAGATTAAAGCAAGTTCTTGTTATCAATCATTTTGGAGTAGCTCTTAAAGACACATCATCAGCAAAGTAATGAGATATTTATTGTTTCCCAGATTTACTGGCACTCTAATAAATGCCAGAATTGACATCCGTCAGTGTGGGTGGAGGATTCTGCAGAAAGATGAGTTTAAACATTCCTCTTCACATTTAAGAGGAAAACAGGAGAGCAGGTTGTGGCTCACGGGATGTGCTGTTTCTGGTCAATCTGTGGGTCCTTGTCAGGGAGAAATTTCTGCCAACTTCCAGAGTTTTCAATGTCAGACCAGGAGGGAACCTGAGAGTTCTCTTCAACCAGCCGTCTATTGCAGCGAGTCAGCTGAGGACCAGACAAGCAAAGCCCCTTCCCCAAGGCCACACAGCAAGTCAGGGGTGAACGGTGAGCCCAGCCCTGGACTCCTGGCTCCCTGAGCAGAACTATTTCAACTCTGCTGAAGTTTCTGGGATATGAACTGCTTAGTGTATACCCTTAAACACCGCCTGTGTTTGGACAAAATTGTTGAACTGGTAGATTTTTTCTAAGTCCTTCAAAGACAGAAGAAAACCTTTTCCAGTAAACACTGATTGACAAGAGGTTGGAAGTGGACTCTAACACAAGCCAAAGAGGAGGGGTTGGGAATGAGACCACTTAGCAGAGTAAGAACAGAGCTAGTGACTCATCCCGGGAAAGAGCAGCCCAAGTACCACCCTGTGAACTAGAGCAGCCCAGGGGGTCTCGGCAGCCCCAGGAATGCAAAGAGGAAGCGGCTGGTTACCTCATGGGCTGACGGCCACGTGCAGATGAAGGAGAAGCTGCTCCCAAATTCTTCCTCAACAGTGGCTAAAGATGGCAGATTCCACACAAAGGTTCACTGAAGAATGTCCTAGACTCATGGATGGCATGGCCTTCATCTCGTATGCACACACACACCCCACACACATATATATACACCACACACACACACACACACACCCCATACATTTACACACACACATACACCACACATACACACATATATACACCCCACACATATACAAACATATACATATACCCCATACATATACCACATACATACACATTCACACACACCACACATACAGATATATATAAACCCCACACATATATATACACACAGACATATATACACACCCCACACACACACATATATACCCCATATATACATACTCACACACCACACATACACACATATATATACCCCACACATACATACACACACACACATACACTCCATACATGTACATATATATATACACACACCATACACACATATGTATACCACATACATATATACACACACACCTCACACCTCATACATACACCCCAGTACACATATACACACACATAACGCACACACACACCACACATACATATACCCCACATACACGCCAAGCTAAAAGGCTGGTGATGAGGCAATTATATTTGAGCCTCTAGAGCAGAATTTCTCAGTCTCAACACTCTCAACATTGGGACCAGACCATTTCTACTGGGGATCTGTCGTGGCCTTGCAGGGTGTACAGAGGCACCTGATCTCTACCCGCTAGATGCCTGCACTCCCACCCCTGCCAACTACGACAACGAAAAGTGGGTTCTTTACCAGCTGAGCTACCAGGGAAGCCTGAGAATCCTGGAGTGGGTAGCCAATCCCTTCTCCAGGGGGTCGTCCTGACTCAGGAATTGAAGCAGGGTCTCCTGCGTTGCAGGCGGATTCTTTACCAGCTGAGCCACCAGGGAAGCCTGAGAATCCTGGAGTGGGTAGCCAATCCCTTCTCCAGGGGGTCGTCCTGACTCAGGAATTGAAGCAGGGTCTCCTGCATTGCAGGCGGATTCTTTACCAGCTGAGCCACCAGGGAAGCCGAAAGAGCAACTCCAGGTGCTGCCAAAATATCCACTTCTGCTGAGAACCACTCATCTAATAGGTGATTGGTAACATGTCATGTTTAGTGTTAGTATTTCAGCTTTAGTATTTTCTTCAGTGTTGTTTCAGTGGCATCCTTTGTTTGACTGGAATAGTACTCAATGTTTGGGCTTCTCAGATGGCTCAGTGATAAATCAGGAGACCTGAGTTGGATCCCTGGGTCAGGAAGACCCCCTGGAGAAAGAAATGGCAACTCACTCCAGTACTCTTGCCTGGGAAAGCCAATGGACGGAGGAGCCTGGAAGTCTACAGTCCATGGGGTTGCAAAGAGTCAGACACGACTTGGCAACTAAACAACAACAACAAGTGCTCAGTGCTTAACTTCAGCTGCTCTAAAAAGGGAAGGTACATATTTTTCGAATTATAAATCAAGTTACTCCCGTGGTGAACAGTGCTTCTGAGGAGCTCAGCAGTTTCTTCCTTCTGGTCATCACTGAGTCACATCCACCCACCCAGGGCTGACACACCTCTTATTTGAAAGCAAAAGCAATGAATAGATTCAAAGATGTCCAAAGGCTGCTTTGAGAAATTCCATCCTGTCCACTAAGTGAGTGAAATAAGAGGCCAGTTCTCAGAATCTCCTGAGAAAGCCTTGTGAAGATACATATTTGTGAGTCCTACTAAAGGAATAAGGCCCTGTAATCTGTGTTTAAAAAAAAAAAAAAAAAACACCTTTCCAGGACATTGTGATGATTATAAGGGGGTGGGAATTACTGTCTGAGTTGGAAGTTTTTCTTCTTATTAAAAATCAAAATGGTTCTGTCCTTACTGTCCCCTGGGACTGCAGCAGAGGGTAAGTTACTCGTGCGTAGATTAATGTGGCATTTTCTGCAATCATGCATGATACCCAGATTTAGTCATTCAAAGAGCCACTTTATAAATACAGCTTGAGAGCCAACTGTTATAAGTCCATGTCTGAACAGCTACAGCCAGTCAGTTCCCACTAACACAACTGACCTGGACAACCATTTCTCCTAACACAATGAATTATCAGGCCCTAGACCAGCAGTCCCCAATCTTTTTGGCACAAGGGATCAGTTTTATGAAAGATAATTTTTCCATGGCCTGGGCTGGGAGAGATGGTTTTGGGATGACTCAAGTGCATCACATTTCCTGTGCATTTTATTTCTATTATTATTATTACATCAGCTCTGCCTCAGATCATTAGGCATCAGACCCTAGAGGTTGGGGACCCTTGCCCTAAACAACAGAGGCTAACCATCCCCTTACTCGGGTTGTACTTGAAACTCTTCCAGACATGCCAGTCAAGTAGGGAGCCCCAATCAGGAAAGCAGGATAGTTTCCAATTTTCTCTAGTCCTTGCCCTGACACTCATGAGCCGTCTGACCTTGGTCAAGTTATTTCACTTCTCTGGGTCTCAATTTCCTTGTCTGGAAAATCAAATTAAATAATGATGGCTAAAAAGAAACTTAAATGGATTATGTAACTTGCCCGCGGGTAGAGATAGTTAGAAGCAGATCCAGGGTGGTCACCCAGGTCACCTGCTCGGCTACTCCCCCTCCAGAAACCCAGTGGTGCCCCATCTCCTTGCACTGGGAAACTTGCCTGGGCTACAGGCCTCTTGAGATTATTTCTTTAAAAGACTGAAGAGGGGCTTCCCTGGTGGCTCAGTGGTAAAGAATCTGCCTGCCAATACAGGAGACACAGGCTCGATCCCTGTTCGGGAAAGATCCCACATGCCTTGGAGCAACTAAGCTCATGTGCCACAGCTACTGAGCCTGTCCCCTAGAGCCCATGCTCCACAACCAAAGAAGCCACTTCAACGAGAAGCCCATGCACTGCAACTAGAGAGTGACCTCACAACTAGAGAAAAGCCCTTGCAGCAACAAAGACCCAGCACAGCCAATAATAGATAAATAAAATTAGGTTTTAAAAAAACGACTGAGAAGAGCTTGAGTTATATCCATTGATGTGGCCACGGTGATTATCTCCTGCTGATCAGAAGTTCTTATAGCTGCATGTGCCTTTGAGTAACTTTGAGGATTTACATTTTAACCCCCATCTGCCCTTAACTCAAGATGAGACCTTGAACACGTCCCCTTTTTAGATATCTATTTCCTTCATCTGTTAAATGAATGGGTTTGACTACATGAACAATGAAGATGTAATGTGGCCATGAGCTCTAGCTATTTTTGGCAGAGGCAGCAGATGCTGTTCGTTGCTCATCCAGAAGCTGCTCTCCCCAGGGTCTCTCTTGCTAATGGGCTCACATTTTTCCTGGGATGATCACATGGCAGGCCCAGGGGATGGCCCAGGAAGACTCCCAGGATGCTTTGCAAGATGCTCACTTTCCCAGAATCCCTTGCAGCTAGAGGTAGCCATGGAATCCAGTTTTGATGAAGGAAACATGAAGTCTGAGGAGGAGTTTCTGAGGAAGCTTCTGATTTCCTTGAGAAACTGACAGAGAGGACAGCCTGCCCGCTCTGCCCTTCACCTTACAGGGACATGGTCCCTGGAGCAGCTGTAAACATCTTAGGAAATCCAGAAGGCGACAAGCATGAAGGGAAGACTCAGGATGTCAGAGGTGAAAGATGACTGACCTTAATGGTTGACCTGCCTGACCAACCCCAGAGATGGCTCCTCAGGACCTCTTGCTAAACAAATATTATATATCCTTTTGGTTGAAGCAACCATTAGTTAAGGATTCTGTAAAGCTACACAAATGCAAACATGTGTTTGCTTTGCCTTGGGCTGGAATTATATCCATTGATGTGGTCATGGTGATTATCTCCTGCTGATCAGAAGCTCTTATCAGTAGCTGCATGTGCCTTTGAGTACTAATAAATGGTGAAATGAATTTCTTCATAATAAATGCAGTTTATTTGGTATACAGAAACCTCTCTAAATGTAGAGCCCCTGAAGGAAGAAGAGAACATTACAGAGGAATCTTTGATGGTGAAAGAGAAAAAGAAGGCCATTACTATGCCAGCTATTCTGTTTGTCATATGCATTTGTGTTTGAGTGCTTACTGCATGCGTAGCACTGTGCAAGGTGGCAGGGCCAACGAACAAGACAAGCAAAGTCTTACCCTGGTTTAAGGCCAGTGGTGTGGCAGGTTATTCAAGTAGGTTTGTTGTGAATATTAATAACACTTATACCTTCCAATTACACTTAAAAGTATGATAGTCTGTGGAGACACTAGGTTTAACAAAGGGAGTATTTGCAAAGTGAAATAAAAATTCCACTTGATTACCAATAAAAAAAAAAAGGAAGAAGAAGAAATTATAGATGAGATGTAAGTTACAAAAAGAAAGCAGGGTATTGTATAGAAGCTCTAACAGCAGAAGAAGTCCACTCATTGACAAGGTCAGGAAGGGCCTTGCTAAGGGAGCAACATTTCAGCAGACAGCTAGAAAGTCAATAAGCGTTAAGCTGGAGTGGAGTAGGGAATATAAACTTCCAGAGAGAGGGAAGACTTCCATTCACTTCTTAGGACAATCCTGTGCCGTAATTGTCCCATGGCACAGTTGGTAAAGAATCTAACTGCCAATGCAGGAAATGCAGGAAACACAGATTCAGTCCCTAGGCTGGGAAGACCCTCTGGAGAGGACATGGCAACCCACTCCAGTATTCTTGCCTGGGGAATTCCATGGACAGAGGAACATGGCAGGCTACAGTCCATGGGGTCACAGAGAGTCAAATGTGACTGAGTGACTAACACTTTCAGTTTCATGATATGTTCAAGGTCACTGAGCTAGGAGGTGGCAGAGTAGGAATTTGGAATTAGGGTTTCCAACTCAATCTGGAGCTCTTTCTACTGGAGATGAATTGAAATACCTGGAAAAAGCTTAGAAATGCTAAGCTAAGAAATGCCAAGGAGGATCCCTCACTTGCTGGGCACACTGGACTCTGTGTGCTGGCCACCCTAAGCAGACTGGCAACCTCAACGGCCATTCAGAGACATTTCCTTCCAGCCAGCTTGGCTGGCAGAACGAGAATGTGAGCTCACCAACCCTGTCTTTATTGTTCTGAGGCATTCAGCTCTTCTTCAATCTGCTGCTTTGAAATGCAAAGACATCTGCGGGTGTGTGCTGCCAGGATGGGCCCCCTACCCCTTCCCCAGGCACCTTCTTCTTGGAACAACGGGTTTTTCTACATGGAAGGCTGCAGGCGCCACCTCAACTTGTTCCCAGTGCACTTCCTGGCTTCTCACCTCCTCAGAGGGGAGCTACCACTTCAGATTCCCAGATTCTGGCAGTATCTTCTCAGTCTCTGTCCCTGATCCAAGTCTAGACCAGGTGAGAGTCGCACATACACACTTTAGACATGTGTGAGGCTTGCAAGCCAAGATCTTGGCTAATGTCTACATCGGTGGTGGTAAATTACTTCCTCCTCTAAATGTAGTTCAGGATGATCAAAATATCTAAAGATCACCTGCAAAGATGCAACAAGGTACACACTGACTCTTTAATGCTTTCACCCACAAGTGTCAAAGTCACTTTTGCACACTTTCATTGGCCAAAACAAATCACATGATCACAGGCTCCACCGTGCAGGAAGGGGCATTGGTTATGAGTGATTGGTGCTGTATTCTATTACCTGATCCTTAGAAGGATCACCTGAGTGATCCCTTTAAGATAGCATGAAGAACACTTCAAAAGCCATTTAAGTCCATTCTGTTATTGAAGTAAACTCACTATTGCATCCCACGTTCAGCTGGTCAGAAAATTCTATTGGTTCCACTTTCAGAACGCATCTCCAATCTGCCTGCATCTCACCAGCCCACAAGACCCCAGGTCCAGGCCACCATCGTCCCTCCAGTGGACTCCTTGTCTCTTCCTGTATCTGCCTCCCTAAACTTTATTCTCCACGTTGATTCAAAACACCAGATGGAGCGAGTCATTCTTCTGTAGCACAGCTCCCCATGGGCTCTGTCTCCCTCAGAGTGGAAGCTGCCGTCTGCAGAAGGGCCTGCTGGCCCCGCGTGTCTGTCCCCGTGGCCTGCCTGGCCTCGTCTCCTGACAACCTCCTCTGTCTCAACCCCCAGCCAGGCTGGCATCCTGGCCGACCTTGAACACTCCAGACGCGGCCCTGCCAGTGCCAGGGGCCCTGTATTCATCCCTTTTTCTGCCCCATCTTCCCCGTACGTGGCGTGCACACCTCCTTTCTGAGCCGTTGCACACGTGCTGCCTTCTCTGCGGGGTGTGGGGGAGTGCCTGTCCCCCGTACCTAACATTGAACCACCACCCCCAGCTGATCCCGCCCTATACTCCATGCCCTTTGTCTGCTTTATCTTTCTCCATCGCAGTTGACACCATCCAACACAGACAATGTCTGTTATGTAGTTTGTTTCCTGTCTCCGCCCATTCAGGCAAAACTCTAGGGGGACACCGTCATTCGGCCTTTTTTGGCTCACGGCTATAAGAACACTTATCATGGGACAGCTCCAGGCACCCAGTTTGTGCATGCGTGCTAAGTCACTTCAGTTGTGTCCAACTCTTTGCAACCCCATGGACTGTAGCCCACCAGGCTCCTCTGTCCATGGGATTCTCCAGGCAGGAATAGTAGAGTGGGCTGCCGTGCCCTCCTCCAGGAGATCTTCCTGACCCAAGGATTTAACCCATGTCTCTTATGTCTCCTACCTTGGCAGGTGGGTTCTTTACCACTAGCAGCACCGGTGCCCAGTACATATTTGTTAAATAAAGGAATTCCATGACAACCTTAAGGCTTCCCAGGTGGCACCAGTGGTAAAGAACCAATGCAGGTTAGATGTAAGAGACACGGTTCGATCCCTGGGTTGGGAAGATCTGGAGGAGGGCATGGCAACCCACTCCAGTATTCTTGCCTGGAGAGATCCCAAGGACAGAGGAACCTGGCGGGCTGCAGTTCATGGGGTCACAAAGTCGGACACAACTGAAGCAACTTAGCACGTGACAACCTTATGGCAGTCACCTTAATCATTACCTTTTCTGAGCCTGAAAAAAAAGAACACTGCCTTCTCTCTGACAATGGGGACCATGGGCGTTGGAAGGAAGGAGAGCTGGGTTCGAATCCTGGCCCTGGCACTCGCTACCTGTGAGGATATGGGAAGGTGACCTAGTACCTCTGAGCTGCCACGTCTCTGCCAAATGAGACATTATTTCTCAAGACTGTTTGGAGGAATCAATGAAAAGATGCATGTGAAGCATGCAACACAGTGTCCAGCCCAGCATACACACTTGAGAACTAGCAGCAGCTCTTCCTAATTATTGCATGACAGTGCCTAGGTGCCATAGGGCTGGTGGCTCGCTCACCAGCTCAGCCTTCGCCCTGGTGAGCCGGTCTCACAGCCCTGGAAATTCAAGATTCGCCTCAACAAAGTCACAAATCATCACATGACTTGGGTCTTCAGAGACTCTGACAAATAGTCAAAATCACAAGGTGAAGTTTCAAACACCAAGGTTTCCTGAAATATTAAGTAGCATCTGAAAAGAAGCAACGTGGTGGAAAACGATGAGAAAGACTTGGATGAGACTTGTAGGAATAGAGAACTTCAACCAGCAGGGGCCATGCAGAATGTAAATTCTTGAGCCAATGCACAAATTATCAACAGAGTCCAGCAGATCTTGGACGAATGAGGTTCACCCAGCCCACAACCCTGAGAGCAAGCACCTCCTTAAATCGTGCGCCCTAAGTTCTCAGCTTGCCTCTGGTCCCAGCCCTACAGTCTGGTAAGCAAAGAATCACGGGTGAGATGTGCTTCTCACAGTGCTCCGGGCATGATAAAATACAGAAGCTCTAGCTGGGACTTCCCTGGTGGTCCAGTGACTGAGACTCTGCCCTCCCAATGCAAGGGTCCCGAGTTCCATCACTAGTCAGGGAACTAGATCCCATATGCCACAACTAAGACCCAGTGCAGACAAATAAATAAGAACAATTTAAAAAAAAAAAAAAAACGTACCTGAGGGACAGCTGTGGGGGGAAAAAAAAAAACGTATCTGGAATTTCTTTCCGAGATGATGAAACTCTCCTGGAATTAAGCGGTAGTGATGGTTGTATGACTTTGTGAGTCTACTAAAAAAATCACTGAATTGTACACTGAAAAGGGCAAATTTTGTGTTATAGGAATTATATCTCCATTTTAAACTTCATGTAATATGACTTTGCTTTAGGATTAATCTGTATATGTTGAAGTACTTTCCAATATTAAAGAATCTCACCAAAACCACCATGTGATTTCCGCTGAAAAATACATAAATTTTTTTTTAAAGAAGCTCCAGCTCATCTCTTCTCTGTTTTGTTGAAATCTGCACGGTTTTCAGGGTACAAGACTCCCAGGTTCCACCCCAGCTCACAGGGGTCTGAATCAGCATGACCATTCAACTTCAGGTTGGTCACATTTGTGTAACCTGTCCCCGGCCAGGGCAGACCAGACCGGGAAAGATCCTCTACCCAGCTGCTGTCCTGGGTAGGTAATATCACAAACCTCATCCCTGGCATTCCTCTCCCACAGCAGTGGCATAGATTACACTGCAACCTGCCTCTTGCCCTCCAGTGAGCTGGCCTGGCACCCACATGCTTGGCAAAGCTGGGACTATTCTGTCATTGTACACTGGAGTTTTCAGAGCCACAATGAGGCCATCAGATCAGTGTCCATGTCAGACGGGAGGCTCATAGGAATGTGCGTGGGCTTTAAGGCCACATGTCCCCAGATTAGTAGACTGACTGCTCTCACTAGCTCCAGGTTTGTAGATAAATCTGGAAGCCTCTGCTTCCTTGTGAGGAAATGCAGTGTTGAACACAATTCAGGGATGTTATGAAGAGCAGAAACAGGGTATACAAAAGCCTGGTACAGAGTGGACCATTGAAAAAATGTAGCATTTTTATCACCTAAAATAGCTCTTGCTTTTATACCTTCTTCTCTATCAGGAACTTGGACTATTGCAGTAGCCACCAGGGGGAGCTCCCTGCCAGTAGTCTTCCCCTTCCCATCCTTCCTCCAATGTTACCAAAGAGATGTTACCTAATTACTTTACAGTATTGTGGTGGTTTTTGCCATACATTCACATGAATCAGCCATGGGTGCACATGTATCCCCCATCCAGAATCCCCCCTAACCCCCCCCCCCAGCCCATCCCTCAGGGTCATCCCAGTGCACCAGCCCTGAGCACCATCTGATGCATTGAAGCTGGACTGGCGATCTATTTCACATATGCTAATATACATGTTTCAATGCTATTCTCTCAAATCATCCCACCCTCGCCTTCTCCCACAGAGTCCAAAAGTCTGTTCTTTACATCTGTGTCTCTTTTGCTGTCTCGCATATAGGGTCATCATTACCATCTTTCTAAATTCTATATATATGCGTTATTATACTGTATTGGTGTTTTTCTTTCTGACTTACTTCACTCTGTATAATAGGCTCCAGTTTCATCCACCTCATTAGAACTGATTCAAATGCATTCCTTTTAATAGCTGAGTAATTAAAATAAATTAATTTACAAAAAGAGAGAGATGCTACCTAAAACCTAGAGACAATTATGCTACTTTCCTGCATGAATCTCCACAATAGAAACTGGAACTCACTGTGTGAGTGAATATGAAGAGGTGGACATTAACAGAGAACGCAGAGCAAAGGGAACCTAGTCTTCCAAATTCCTTCCAAGGATTTGCCCTCATGGGCCATGCCAGAACCTGCCACAATTCTGTCTCCTTCCATGGAGTATTTGACTCAACAAACATCCATTGAGCTCTCAGCCCCCAGGAGGCACTGGCCTAGACACTGGGAACACAGCCATCCCCCAGGTGATCTGCAGGTTAACTTTCCATGGCTTTAGCTACATGAGGTCATAAAATGTCAAATAGAAAATTCCAGAAGCAAACAATTTGTAAGTTTTAAATTGCACTCCATTCTGAGTAGCGTGATGAAATCTTGCACCTTCCACTCCGCCCCACCTGAATCCCCATCTGTCAGCATCGTCTGCTCCCGACATCCAACCATTGCCATAATCTATGATCCAGGGTCACCTGGAACAGATGATCTTCCCTCTGACACATGGTCAGAAGGTCATAGCAGCCTCACGCTACATCACAGTACGTACGTCAGTCACCTCACTTCCTCCCACCATGTAAGCGTTTTATCATCTCACATTATCACAAGAAGAAGGGCAAATTAAAAAGAATGAAGTAATGCCATTTGAAGCAATATGGATGGAGCTAGAGATTGTCATACTGACTGAAGTAAGACAGAGCAGAGATATCCTATGACATCCCTTACATGTGGAATCTAAGAGAAATGATACAAATGAACTTACTTCAAAACAGAAAGAGTTTCACAGACTTTGAGAGTGACTTATGGCTGTCAGGGGGAAGCATTAGGGGGAGGGGTAGTTAGGGAGTCTGGGATAGACCTGTACACACTGCTCTATTTAAAACGGATAACCAATAAGGGCCTACTATATAGCACAGGGAACTCTGCTCAATGTTATGTGAGAACCTGGATGGGAGGGTGGTTTGGGGGAGAATGGATGCATGTGTATGTATGTTCACCTGAAACTATCCCAACATTGTTAATCAGCTTTACTCCAATACAAAATTAAAAAGTTTAAAAATAAAAAAGATAGAAGAACGAGCAGAGTACTTATAAAATACTTTGAGAGACCATATTCACACAACTTTTGTTACAGTATATATTGCTATAATTGTGCTATTTCATGAGTAGTTATTGCTAATCGCTCACTGTGTCTAACATAAATTAAACTTTATCATAGGTGTGCATGTATAGGAAAAGCATAGTATTACATACAGGGTTCAGTGTTATCCCCGGTTTCAGGAATCCAGAGGGTCTTGGAAGCATCTCCACAGATAAGGGAAGGGCTACTATAAGGAGTAAAGAAGGTAAATTTGCTGTCCCCCAAGTGTGAGAGTGTAGAGGTTCACAGGTGAATGTCAAGGTGCCCCGAGGCATCCCGACCGTAGCAGAGGAGACGGAGAGGGGGTCAGTCCACTGAGTGCGCGCTCATTGTTCAGTCGCATCCGACTCTGCGACCCCCTGAACTGTAGCCCTTCAGACTCCTCTGTCCATGGGATTCTCCAGGCAAGAATCCTGGAGCGGGTTGCCATTTCCTTCTTCAGGGGATCTTCCCTACCCAAGGATCAAACTCCCGTCTCTTGCATCTCCTTCATTGGCAGGAGGATTCTTCACCACTGCGCCACCTGGGAAACCATAGTTGATCCACTAGAGGTGTTCAAAAAGCTGGTTCATGGACATGATGCTCCGTGGTTGTAGGTGACATCAGCCCCCTCCTTGAAAAAACAAAAGATTCATCAGAAATGTGTCTTTCTCGAAGAAGAGGCTCAGGTTTTAACTAAAAGGAACCTATGTGTCAAATCACTGAGATTCAAAGCACTTTGTTATTCAGTTGCTGAGCTGTAAAATATTTTAGGGCATGCTGATAAGGAAGCAAGAAATGCTTCTGGCCATTTCTAAAGCTAAAGCAACAGGGAGCCCTGTTTCTATTTCAACACCTCGATGCATGAAGGATGGATGAGCAGGTGTTCTTACACAGAGAGAACAGGGCAGTCAGTGGTTCTAAATCCCTAGGTTGCTAAGAAGCCTCCATTGTGTTTGCCAAAATCTCAGCTCCCCAGCACCAGCCCCTGGAGAAAGACGCAGCAGGAACGGGTTAGGCTCAGGCTTTCAGATTCCCAGCAGAGTCCCCAAGGCTTTCCAAGGCTTGATACACAGGTCACACTTGGAGAATCTCTGGAGGATGGGCAGAGCGTAGCATGAGTGAAGGCAAGGACGTGGGGGTCACCCAGGTGTCTTCAAGGAATGGCAAGCCTTTCCTAATGGCAGACCAGGAAGGTAACATTTCTCTGTGTGTGTGCTAAGTCGCTTCAGTCGTGTCCGACTCTTTGCGACCCTATGGACTGTAGCCTTCCAGGCTCCTCTGTCCATGGGGATTCTCCAGGCAAGAATACTGGGGTGGGTTACCATTTCTTACTCCAGGGGATCTTCCTGACCCCGGGATCGAACCTGAGTCTCTTATGTCTCCTGCATTGGCAGGCAGGTTCTTTACCACTAGCGCCACCTGGGAAGCCCGCTGGAGATCAAAGCTGGGCAGGGTGGGGATGGGAGGGAGGAGGGGAACCAGGGCGTATCCACACCATTGACAAAAGCGGCCTGCCATGGAAGAGGATGGAAGATATCTGCCACCTCCATGCTGAACAGCGGGCTTCCATCCGTCCATTAACATCACACACGCTGGGCTTCTGTAGGTCCCTTTTAAAATTTCTGTTTATTTATGCATGTGTTTATTTTTGCCACCACTAGTTCTGATTTTTCACACATTCCCTGCCCCCATCATTCATTCCCCAGAATAAAGACTGAGACCTTCACGCCCCCAGCCTTTCCTCCAGCATCCTGTCTTGTCTCCAGCCTCATCAGCCCCTTCCAGGCAGGGTGGGCTTTCTCCTCCAGCCACGGGAGCCCCTCTCCCAGCAGCATTCTAATCCCTGATCCTCTGAGGTTTCTTGCTGGCTCTTCAGCACACACACCACCCCACCCAACCCCTGCACTGTGACAGAAATGTATGTGGTTTCTTCTAAATCAAAAGCCTCTCTCCCTTCCAGCCCTCCACAGTCCTCTTTCCCTGGATCGATGGGATTAGAAGCGGCTGATTTAATTAGTCCAGTTGCAGCTTCGCTTTATTACTTTCTCATTTACAATGAAATAATGGGGAGCAAGCCAAAGGAATTTGTCATTATCTAAGGAACGGATGAGGCTGGGGAAGATGCCAATTTCTGGACTCAGCTGCAGCCCTTGGCTCCAGGCAGCAAGGGAAGTCGCTGTCTTTCCAAGAAAATCAGGATTTGTGACAGTTTGTGGAGTCCAGCAGGCAGCTGGGACCAATAGCCCAGGACCTCTGTGTTTCTAATCATCACCCAAGGGACCAGAGTGGGAAATCTTCTGCCGCTTTCTGTGTGATGATGGACAAGTCCCTGACCTCGCTGGCTGAACCACCAACCCATCTCTTTTCATCTGGAGGATTTCTACAGCCTATCGCTGCAGGTGCCAACCGACAGGTGCCAGCCCAGCAATGTTGATTCCTCGGGTCTGAATGGGGCCCGGGAGTCTGCCTCTTTAAACGATGCTCAGGTAACTCTGATGCACGCTGACACTGCAGACTCCTCAACTGGACAGACACGTACAGCCTCTGGTCCCAGTGGACCACCCTGGCCTTACTGCTCACACGGACCCTCACATACATCATATGTGTTGGCTGCAGAGAAATTCCCACCGGTGCCCAATGCCCCATCCTTTCCCACCTCCGTATTCTTCACGTGCTTCCCGCCCCCCCTCCCCAGGGATTCCTTTTTCCCCCTCTATCTCTACTTCTTTCTCCAGCCGGCAGAGTCTCTCTCCCTATAGAAGGCCACACAAGTATCACCACCTCCACGAAGCGCATCCTGATTCTCAGACGCAGAGCCTCTCAGACCGTCCGCCTATGCACACAGTCCATTCCGTACAAGCCTTCATCAGAGCACACACTGAATTATATGTACACTAGTCAAGTCTTCCCCCCGGCAAGCAGATCATGAGATTGGTGGAATTATATTCTGGTTATCTCGGTATCCTCAAACCCCAGATAAAAGTGTCTGACACTCAGTGGGTATTCAAACTGTCCACACCGCTGTATTTAAAATGAATCACCAACAAGGGCCTGCTGTCTAGCACAGGGAACGCTGCTCAGCGTTATGTGGCAGCCTGGATGGGAGGGGAGTTTGGGGGAGAGGGGATACTTGTATATATATGGCTGAGTCCTTTCACTGTCCACCTGAAACTATCACAACATTGTTAACCAGCTATACTCTAATACAAGACAGAAGGTCAAGAAATAATAGAACAAATTAAAAATAGATTTTTAAAAAAGAGTTTTAAAATTGTGTACACCTGATGAGAGAGTCAATCGATCAATCAGTCTATAATCAATCAATTAATTTTGAGCCAAACTCATTGTCTATGAAGCCCCAGCTCTCAGCTTAGGAATGATATAATGTACAGTTGTCTAAGTGATGTGATTTCAGAGAGATCAATAACCCACTCTCTGCCCCAAAATAGCTTCCCTCAAATCTCATTATGGTGCATGAAATTCTCACCATTAGTTTATACTCATTTAATTCAGCAAATATTGATTGTGACAAGAACTGTATGAGATAAACTTGAAACTGCATCTGGACCCTGTCTAGCACACCCATCTGAGAGCAGCATCGGAGGAGCTACTCTTTGTATGGCGGGAAACACTTACCTGTGGAAGGTTTCCAGGAAGAGTTTTCTGGCTCTTGGAGAATCGGTGGCCCTCCTCTCTGAAAGAAGGAGAAGCATGGGAGGAGGAAGAGATGCAGTGGGTGGAAGGAGATAAGGAGCTCACTTGGGGCCATCTTGAACTGGGGAGTCTCGGGGAGGTGGCCAGCAGGTGATGGATACAAGCAGCTCGCAGGAAGTGTCCCAGATTACTGTGATTGCCACCCAGGCACAGACAGGTCCAGAACATGCTGTGGAGGTGATGACATCACACAAGGGAAGAATGCAGCGTAGGAAGGAAAAACAAGCAAATAAAAGGAAAATTTCTTAGTGGAGAGATAGGGCACCAGGCACCCCCTTGCTGTTGTTCAGTCGCTAAGTCACGTCCAGCTGTTTGCAATCCCATGAACTGCAGCACGCCAGGCCTCCCTGTCCCTCACAGTCTCCCAGAGTTTGCTCAAATTCATGTCCATTGAGTCGGTAATGCCATCCAACCATCTCATCCTCTGCCACCCCTTTCTCCTCCAGCCTCCAACCTCTCCCAACATCAGGGTCTTTTCCAACAAGTTGGTTCTTCTCATCAGGTGACCAAAGTATTGAAGCTTCAGCTTAGTGCTCAGTGGTAAAGAATTCATCCGCCGATGCAGAAGACCCAGGTATGATCCCTCAGTCAGGAAGATCCCCTGGAGAAGGAAATGGCAACCCACTCCAGTACTCTTGCCTGGGAAATCCCAGGGACAGAGGAGCCTGGGAGGTTACAGTCCATGGGGTCACAGAGAGTCGGATACGACTTAGCGGCTAAACAACCTTACATCTAACTAAGCTCTTACTCATAATCTTCATCTTGCTCAAGCACCATTTATTGATAGCAAATAAATAAGTGAATAAATGAGTTCACTCCACTCTCTCCTCTCTCTCCTCTCTGTGTTGTAATACCACTATTTGTGTTGTAAATACCACTATTTCCATTTTCTTTTTATTTACTTATTTGTACTTATTTTTTAAACTGAAGTATAGTTGATATACAATGTTGTATTAGTTCTGGGTGTATAGCAAAGTTATTCTATTTTATATATATATGTATTCTTTATATCTGTGTGTGTGTGTGTGTATATATATATTTTTTTATATCTGTGTGTGTGTATATATATATATATTTTTATATCTGTGTGTGTGTGTATATATATATATATTCTTTTACAGAGTCTTTTCCTGCTCAGGTTATTACAGAATATTGAGCACATTTTCCTGTATGGAAGGTCTTTGTTATATTATTTCCACTTTCCTGGCAGGGAAACTAGAGCCTGGCACAGAAAGGACTTCAATAAATGTTTGGGGGTTTTTTAGGGGTAAAGATTATAAGTAAATAGACAATTACAATTTTGAGTTCTGAATGCTAAGATATAAAAAAAGAAGGTACTGAAGGACCACAGGGAAAGATGGTTCCAATTCAGACCCAGGGTCAGGGCAGTCTACCTAGGGCTCAACAGATGACTAGACTTAGTCTATCAGGAAAACGGAAATAATGTAATAGAAAGGTGGATCTACTGTAAGGATTCCCAAAGTAGAGAGGATGTGCTACCCCAGAAGATAATTTAGACCACGTGGGAAGAATCTGTGTTTTTTATTTCAATAGTTATGTATTTATTTTCATGTGAACTAGAAAAAATTATGCATATACCTGTGTCCAGTACATTAAACCCATGCTTTTGCACCTATTCAGCTAAGTTGAAACTTACATTTAAGTAACAATCTTTAAAATAAATATTAACAAAATAGTGGTACCAGTGGGGACTTTCTGGGTGGTCCAGTGGTCGGGAATCCGCCTGCCAATGCGGGAGGATTGATTCCTGGTCTGGGAAGATTCCAGATGCCTCGGGGCATCTAAGCCCATGTGCCACGACTACTGAGCCCACGCTCTAGAGCCTGTGCTCCATAAAGAAAGAAACCAACGCAATGAGAAGCCTCTGCACTGCCCCTAAAGAGGGGCCCCGCTTGCTGCAACTAGAAGGAGTCCTCACACAGCGTCAAAACCCCAGGGAAGCCAAAAGTAAATTTAAAAAATTTTTTTTAATTTTTAAAATAATGGTATAAGTGGTATGTGAATATGGCAAAACTGTGAAGGTGATTCTTGAATACCTGAAGTTTTGGAAGCACTGAGCAAAGGCAAGGAGGTGTGAACAGCATGGGGCAAGTAAACGATACCGGCAATTTAAACTGACGAAACTGTAAACTGGATGCAGGGACACGGTGCGGACGGGTCTGGGAGGGACCACATCAAACCCTTGCCAAACAGCTTGGGACTTCAGAGGGCCGAGCACCAGGGAGAGAACGGAGTCAAGAAGGTGGTCAGGGTCTCCGTTTAAGCAAATGGGACGCTCGGCCCCACACTTCAAAAGTCTTAAGAAACGCCTGCTAGGTCAAACAGTCAGAGATGTGAGCCAAGGTAAACCTGCTGGGATGATTCAGGGCAGCAGCATCTATGATGGCAGAAAATTACAAACGAGCTAAATGTGAGACAAAAGATTGAGTACAAAGCAGCAGATCCATGCATGAAGGGTGCGGCCGTCAAAGTCGTTTTAAAATACACAATAACGTGGGAGAAACGTTCACACATAAGTGAAAGATCTAGATACAAATCTGCATATACGCAGAATATATACATACATATTCATTATATGAAAAAAATTGGAAGGATACATACACACACAAATGCACACATATATATTATAAATATAACAGTGTTTAGAGTTGATGATAGGTTTACAATTTTTTTAGACTCTCAGATTCTCTAAAATTTCTCCCACAAATTGTATTTCATTTGTTTATTTTTCTTTCATTTCTTTGACTTATTTTTATTCAGGAAAAAAAAGCTATTTTTAAGGGGAAAAAAAAGACTTTTTCACCAAATGGTGCTAAAAGAAAAGAAGAAAGCTTTTGGTCCCCAAATCATAAGCCAAAGCAAAGTCTCTGAAAGCCAAGAAAGTAGTGATAAAGGGCGTCCACTGAAAAAAAAAACAAAGGCCCACATGTTACCTACATTCCAAAAGATAAGACCTAGCAGCTTGCAAGGTAGCCCAAGTCTAAAAGAGCACCACACCACCAGGGGGAACAAACTCAGCCATTATTCTGTTATCAAACTCCCCTGATGATGGAGTTGGCCACGAACAAGATCAAAGGCAACAGCATGCTCAGGTCTACTGCAGACATCCAAGCCAACAAGCACCAGACCAAATAAGCTGTGATGAAGCTAGATGACCTTGACGGGCCAAGGTCAACCTCTTTCTCTTGAC
This sequence comes from Cervus elaphus, assembly GCF_910594005.1. Taxonomy (NCBI): domain Eukaryota; kingdom Metazoa; phylum Chordata; class Mammalia; order Artiodactyla; family Cervidae; genus Cervus; species Cervus elaphus. Next base: position 11,398,591 of record NC_057835.1, read on the forward strand.
TGGATCTAATGGAACGAAGAGGAGGACATTTGATCGTCTCAGACTACAACACTTGGGGTGTTACCATCAAAACTGGGATCATCTAAGTTGGTGTTGTCGCCTCCAAAGACAAAGAAGGAAAAAGGAAATCACAGAAGACTACTCATTGCTGCCCCGTAATAATCTCCCCGGAAAAAGAAAAAGGAGTGGATCTTGTGACTAATTTTAAAACTCAGAGGATGTGTTCAAGTCCCCTTTTATAGTCACTTCCCTTTTGTCTCCTGCCAGCTAATACAAGGCACTGCGCTTTTGTTCCTTAACCCTGGGCTTAGCCTCATCAATAGCAGTGTGCTAGTCTCTCTTCTGCCTCAAAATGGGTGCCGTGAAGAGGAGGGTTTCTGGTTAGGCCCCAGTGTTTGTCCAGCACAAATGAACTTTCCTGGGAGGGAGTGGGGGACAGAGAGAGAAAATGGAATACAATGTAAAGGAAAAAGCTATTTATACTCCAGCTAATTATTTCAATAATCTGATCTTACTTTGGCAATGGACTAAAATGGAGCTAAGACTTGTTTCTGTGTTTTTTTAATGCTGTCCTTTTTCTCTTCATTCATTACCTGGATCATAGAATCTCATGGGTGGGAGATGCCCACAAGTTCACTGGGCTCAGTCCTTTCACTTTGCATAGAGGAAATCGAGGCTCAATGCTGGGTTGATTCAGGATTCAGTGAGGAGGAACAGCTGGGATTTAGTGAAAAATAGGATACGGTTTGAAATTAAGCAGAATTCCAATCTTTATTAGCCATGTAAACGTCAATAAACATCTATCACCACTGAGACTCAACTCTGCAAATATAAATGGGAATAAAATCATGCAGTTGAGTGAATGTCTGGAAAATTGTGTACCGGGCCTACTACTGGGTCTCAAAACTGGCCACACAACCTACAAAGCACGTAGCACATATGTCTCACATCACCGCATGTTGAACGTGAGGTTGGGAGTGGCTCTCACCATCCTTCTGTTACAGACTAAGAAGCCAAGATTACAAAGCTAGAAAGGGGCAGAGTCAATATTCACACACAATTCAAAAAATCAGGTAACAGGAGCTGGTGAAAGTGAAAGTGTTAGTCGCTCAGTCGTGTCTGACTCTCTGGCGACCCCATGGACTGTAGCCCACCAGGCTTCTCTGTCCATGGGATTTCCCATGCAAGAATACTGGAGTGGGTTGCCATTTCCTTCTCCAGGGGATTTTCCTGACCCAGGGAGCAATACATGTCTCCTGCATTGGCAGGTTGAGCCTTTACCACTGGGCCACCAGGGAAGCCAAAAAACAGGGACTGATATTCAAATAAAGGCAACATAGTATTGTCCCATGTGTCTTAGCCAGATAGTGACAAGTTTAAATGGGAAATTCAAGATTCTCTAGTCCAGGAGTCACAAACTCAAATGCCTATAGGTGCTGGGCAGGTAATAAAATGAGTGAAACCAATTTAGAGTCAGACAATAGGGAGAAGTAGGGATTGCAGTAAACAAAGGATACTCATTGAGAGAACCGCTGAATTTCAGCTTTGTGTGGAAATGTGGACTCAGGAATTCTAGATTTCTCCCATTACCAATGGAAGGCAGAAATTTCATTTAAAAAAAATTTTTTTTGAAATATAGTTGATTTACAATGCTGTGTTTCAGGCATACAGTAAAGTGATTCAGTTACACACACACACACACACACACATATATTTCCACTGTTTGTAGATTCTTTCCCCATATAGGTCATTACAGAGTACTGAGTACAGTTCCTTGTGCCGTACAGTAGGTTTTTGCTAGTTATTTATATATAGCGGTGTGTATATGGGGCTTCCCTGGTAGCTCAGCTGGTAAAGAATCCACCTGCAAAGGGGGATCCCTGGGTTGGGAAGATCCCCCGGAGGAGGGCATGGCAGCCCACTCCAGTATTCTTGCCTGGAGAATCCCAAGGACAGAGGAGCCTGGAGGGCTACAGTTGACGGGGTCGCAGAGTCGGACGTGACTGAGCGACTAAGCACAGCGCAGAACAGTGTGTGTATGTTAATCCCAGTCTCCCAATTTATCCCCCCTTTGCCTCGCTGTTGTCCATAAGATGGTTTTCTACATCTGTAATTCTATTTCTGTTTTGTAATGAATTTATTGGTACCATTTTTTTCGATTTCACATATAAGTGGTATCATGATACTCGTCCTTCTCTGACTTATGTCACTCAGTATGACCATCTCTGGGACCATCCATGTTGCTGCAAATGGAGTTATTTCTTTCTTCTTTATGGCTGGGTAGTATTCTATTGTATATATGTACTACCACATCTTCTTTATTCGTTCCTCTGTCAGTGGACATTTAGACTGCTTCATGTCCTGGTTATCATGAATAGCACTGCAGTGATCACTGAGGTGCATGTATAAAACCCATTCTGAGTTTTAAATTCTGGCAATTAACTTGGATTATTTTAGGGACCATATAGGCCAAGCAGACATTTCTGAGGGCTAGATTTGTCCCTTCAGCCAATGGTTTGTGACCTTTGGATCTAACCCATCTCCCGCCCTCCCCAGCCAAGGACACTGAGCTTCATGAGGTGAGCGGGTTGGCACGTCACCACCAGGGCCAGGGTCCACGTGTCCTGGACCCAGTTGTGGACTTTTCTACCATCCCTTGCTGCTTCCATCATTCTCTGGAGCGGACTGGAAAAGGAAGATACAAATTCAACACAGCAGCCGCAAAACTCAGATCATTCATCCTCTACTCTGGCCGGGTGATTTGGCCAGAGGACAAGACAGAAAAGAGATGATTTGCTTTCTGACTGTGAGGTAAGCAACGGGAGGAAAGAAACCCTGGACTCATGTCAAGGTTCATAGTGACTTCATTCTCTTTCAGACAATGATGTATCTGCGCATTCATAAAGTCTCAGTCATTATTCTAATAATGCCCACCCTTGCTACTCTGTTTTCAGGTGTTACCTCTTATCTGTTGAGCAGAAAATATCCCCAAAGGGTTGCCCTTCTTTCTCCCCCAGGAAGATACACTGTTGCCAAGAGAACCATCTTTGAAAATCAGAACCACAGAGAATAAAAGGCATCAGGTTACATAGAAACAATCATGCCCCAGACCCTAATTGGATTATTAGCAGTCCAAAATTCAGCTTTAAGCAATTATCTACTCCACACCCATAAAAAAATAAAGCACAGGTCATTTCTTAACTGTCCTTCCTAGCCAATGAGAGGAATAGATTCTTCTTGCCTTGTGTGAGAGACTTTCTATTAATGAGGCAGAAAACAAATTCTTGGAGGAAAAAAAATTGCACACATCCACACAACCCGCTGGTGACTTTTCTTCCATTATTAAAAGTTTTTCTAAAAAACTGAAGAAAGCCAGTAATTTAAATCTCTATACATAGCCCAGTTATTTCTGTATCAAGGCTTGCAAAGGATCTGATAACCCTTTTCGAATTTCACAAATGATTTCTTGTCTCCTGTGAATCACCAGACCTTCAGTTCAAGACTGCATGGATGTATAGATTTCAGACCGGCTGTGTGCCAGCCCCTGTGTGGGCTCCAGACTTGAGCAGGGCTAACTGATAAGACATCAAGGAGCCACCTGAGGGCATCCCAGATGGTGCTAGTGGTAAAGAATCTGCCTGCCAGTGCAGGAGATGCAAGAGACACGGATTCAATCCCTGAGTCTGGAGGATCCCCTGGAGTAGGAAATGGCAACCCACTCCAGTATTCTTGCCTGGGAAATTCCATGAACAGTGGAGCCTGGCGGGCTACAGTCAGTGGGGCAGCAAAGAGTCGGACACCCCTGAGCATGCACACACATACACATACTAGTACCTGTGTCTTCTTAACTCAGAGCCTAGGGGTAGAGAAGCTGACACCAAGCCAGCTCTTCATGGGACAATGCAACACGTGTGAGTCTGAACATCTACACCAAGCTCTGTGGAAGCAGAGGACTGAACAACTAGCAGCACCTGGGAAACCAAGGAAGGCTGCACAGAAGAGGTGGCATTAATGGGCATTGAAGGATGAGTAGGAGTTTCCCAAAGAGGCAAGGTAGTAGGTTGTCATTATGAGCAAAGAAGACAAGTAATGTATGGTTACAGTTATAAAAATCCTCGGGGGGTTGGGTGGGAGGGGTGGGCCTGTGTAATTGATGAGGGGTCCTCTGATGCACAGGGTGAACTGCAGCACCTATGAATTTCTGCAAAGTGTTTTCAATTCATTTTTCACCTGAACCTTAAAAATAGCCCAAAGTCCATGAAGTCAGGTCTTGGAAAAAGCCAAGCACTTGGGTGAGTACTCTGCATTTATCATTTAATTTAATCTTCCTATCAGAACTTTACAGAGAGTATCCTTCCTATCCCCATCTTGCCAACTGGAGTCCAATCAGTAGGCTATTAGTTACCTGACCCAGGTCATAAAGCAGGAGAGACAGGATTCAGTCCAAGCCATGCACCTGCCACCCATGTGATGCAGGTGGTTAATAACTAACCACAAAAGTCCAGAGAATACAAGGCAACTTTTGAACTAGGAGATAGATCTGGATCTCTAGTGTTCTGGCTCTCCCAACTCCATTGTGGCCTGAGATGACCGGTTTCCAGCAAACTCGTGTAGAGAAGGAGTTTAGCAAATAGGTGTCAGATAGCACCAGTGGCTGTGATATTTCACATCACTGGCTTCCCCTCTCCTGCACACAGGCTGGGAATTGCATATCCACCTGCACAGCATCACTGGCAGAAATTCTCCTCGTCAGCATCGGAGAGATGCCTTCACACATGCACTGATACAGTCTCCCCGAGATGTTTTAATTTAATTATTTATTCCCCACCTTGGCTTCATCCTCCCCCACCACACACACACACCACCACCACACATCTCTAAATCTCTAAAAAGCGAAACGTGAGCCAACTCAGAAGCAGAGAATGGATTTGAATCCCAACTTTGCATTTTATTACCATCCTGAGAGTAGAGATCCCCTGGCTGTAAATGGGATTTATCCATTCAACGCGTATTTATTGGGACCAGTAATGCGCCAGACACATGGAATTCATGGTCAGCAAAATGAACCTCTTTCTGCCTCATAGAATCTACAATCTAGCAAGAAGGAAAAGCAATGAAATCAACCATTTCGATCAATTTGATAAGCGTTCAGTCAGAGGAAGCAGGATTCTGAGAGCCAGGGGGGTGGTAGTTCCAATTCTCATCCAAGTGGTTGGAAGCAGACCTACGTCCGGTGCCTGGGAGCGTTTTGGAAGGAGCCTGATCAGAACCAGGAGGCCATGGAAAGAGAAGCAGCTTTAGATTCAGAGAAGATCAGGTGCCACTGTTCACAGGACACGCTTTTCCTACCTGTGAAATGGGTCTAGGGCATCCCTGGTGGTCCAGTGGTTACGAATCCACCTCCAGTGCAGGGGACAGGAGTTCAACCCTTGGGGAACTAAGATCCCACCTGCTGCAGAGCAGCTAAGCCTGCCCTCTGCATCTGCCAAGCTCGTGTGCTCCAGAGCCCACAACTAAAGGTCCTAAGAGTCGCAACTAAGACCTGATGTAGCCAAGTAAATAAATAAATAAATATTTTTAAATAGGTCTATTAGCAAGATCTACCTCTCACATTTGTTCCCTTTTTTTTTTTTTTTTTTTGAGAACTAAATGAGATAACATCTGTTGTAAATGTGACATAGTAGGTCTTCTACCTGTTGTTGTTCCGGTCCTCTGAGCCCATGCAGGCAGATGCAGCACCCGCCTCGCACTGCGAGGCCTGAGCTGGGGGAGCTATCAGGTCACACAGCATCACTGAGTCACTCTCAGTCAGCCCCTTGTTTGCGTAGGAAACCCAAAAATGTACACGAAGTAGGATGAGGACCAAAGAGGCCTGAATGAAAATATAGAAGAAATCTGGTTCCAGCCACAACCAGGGGACCGACTTTCCAGGCAGTCCTGGGCCTCTCCGGCTAACAGGACAGTAGTATCCGCACCAAATGTCCCATGGTAATTAATGGTATAAAGATCAGAATCTGGTGAAACAAGTAAGTGGCAAGCAGTGGAAAGCCATCCAGGTAGATAGAACTGATGAATGCGCTTATAACTGTCATGATTCAGTTCAGAATCTAGACCATGTTCTTAAATGGGGTTTATTATAAATCATGATCTCAATGTGCCCACTTGCCTTACCATGAACAAAATAGAAAGATCATGGTCATCATAATCAGAAAGACTGACATTAGAATCCCATCTCAGTCACTTGCAGCTGTGTGACTTTGGGGATATGAATTAACCTCTCTGAGCCTCCATGACTTCATCTCCAAAATGGGGGTGAGCAATACCTTCCCCATAGCATAGTGTTCTGGGGAGGAAAAGAGCCCATGGCAAGTGCCCAAAACATTGCAGGAACTCCACTGACGTGCGAATCCAGGTGAGCGATGTTAGCTTCCCTGCCTGACTCCCCAGCTTCTTCGTGATCCCATATCACTAAGTGATCCCACACAGTCAAGCCTTTCCTGATCCCCAAATCATGCTCATTTCCAGGGAACTTGCTCCCTGAGATTCTGCCAGCATCCTGAGAGCTCTAGGCCATCAATAGTTGGCCCTCAGTCTCCCTCTTCCCCTCAGCATCCTCCTTTCCCCTCTTAGGAGAAGGTTCCCTTCTCAGCCCCTCAACCCACACCATCAGGTCCTACCTGTCCAAACATGTTCCCCATCCCCCTCCTCCCATTCCAGCAAGGCAGCAACACTCTCTGAGAAGTCCCTCTCTCTGCCAAACCAGCCTCAGAGGGTCCTTCCTTCCAGCTTCTTCTAAACGCCTCCATCACAGCTCAGTCTTACCTGTTGCTAATGACAGAACCCGCTTCTAACCCCTCAACCTAATTGCTAGGGGTTCATACCTCCAGACTGCTCCTTTATGTCTCACCCCTTGATCTGGCCATGATGCTCAAATTCCTCATGGCTCCAGGAATGCACAGGCCTGCCCTGACCACTGCCCACACACAGCCATCGGGGCTGTGGTCCTGCTCCCCTGCGAGGAGAGTTCTGACAACTCCCGCGTTTCATTTGGGACCCTGCTCCTTCACCAAGTGTCTTCCACTTGCAACCTAAGCTTGATGATTATGTGCTTCTAATTATTTCATATTGAGCATGCAAAGGATTTATCTGAATTTCTCTTTGAGAGGTCACCAGGAATGTTCATCTGAACCCTGAAACCATCCTGTCTGTGGAAGATTCCATGGGGCTGGGAGGCCGAGAGAGAAGCAGGTCCTCCTATCCAGAGCTGCTGGCAGCTCTGAAATCAAGAGCTGATTGAGAGGCCAGTAGAGAGTGGCCCAGAGCTCTGGGGGCCAGAGGAGAGTCAGCCTGACTGAGCACGGTAGGCAGGGCCAGGAGTAGGTATCAGAAGCCGTATCGCTGGTCTACATCTCAGCGGTTGGGGCTGGGAACTCAGGAGCCAATTGCAGGGAGCCAGAGGCCAGACATCTAAGTGGCCAAGTGGGTCTGAACCAGCCTGCTGCCCATGTGCCTGCCTTGGTATAATGCCACAGAAAGAAGCTTCATTTACGAGGTCAGACCCAGTGGTCGAGTCCCAAGACTTTCTCCTCAAACACCATGCTGCTTGATGTCACACATACCACACTTTCTACTTGAAGCTCTACCCTCTTCGCACCCTCCCGGCTCTTAGCTTCTTCTCTGGTTCAGTTTCCACATCCTCTCTCTCCTCTTCTCTCAGGGCTTCCCTGGTGACTCAGCTGGTAAAGAATCTTCCTGCCATGCAGGAGATGCAGGACACCCAGGTTTGATCCCTGGGTCGGGAAGATCCCCTGGAGAAGGAAATGGCAATCCCCTCCAGTATTCTTGCCTGGAAAACCCCCTGGCAGAGGACAGAGGAGACTGGCAGGCTACAATCCATGGGGTCACAAGAGTCGGAAATGACTCAGTGACTAAACCACCACCTCTTCTTTCTCTATAGCTCCCTATTGTTTGTAAAATCACCAAGCTAGTAAGCAGAAGAACTGGAACATAGTCTCCCAATGCCCGATGGCTTTACTTGTTCTGAATCTGTCATAGCAGAGACAACAGGCAGCTGAGAAATGAAGACCATTTGCTGTTTCAAAATCCATCAGGCACTTACTGTGGGGCTGGATCTATGCTGGGTTGGGGTCAGGGGTGTAATTCTAAGGCCCTCAAGGAGCTTCGGAAGAGAAGGTGGCTGGATGGTGGGCATTTCACACCAGAGACAAGGCTCCCCACCCTCTCTGATCTGGAGTCATTTTTAGATCAGCTAAAAGGCGTCACTCCAAGGTCCTGACAAGTATGTGTTTACCCAGTAATTGTCCTCGCGTGCATTTGCACCAGAAGCTGGACTTTTCCACAGCTGCTGCAAGCCATATCTGCAAAAACCGTCAGCCTCACCATCAATCCCCAAGCTTGTATGGTCTCTGAATTATTTAATGCTACATTCCAAGAGGCTGTGAATAATGGAATGGGGTGTAAATAATCTTATCTCCGTCTCTACATGCAGAGGTTGTGAAGGGGCACCTAAAGAGGCACTATTCTGCCAAAATCTTACAACACCTGTGGGTGATTAAAAACCAAACCAAATGCCCCCTAAGATAACGGCTGTTCCCTAGTGGGGGAAAGAAACGAGCAAGTGTCTCATCATATTTCATAGAGAGGGAGAAGCAATTTTATATCAGGCTTCAGGTTCAAGTGCACTAGGATAATTACAGCACTGCTTTGGAGTTGTGTGGAGGCTGACAGATCACCCAGTTCCTCCCACCTTACAGGGACAGGCAGGGTGCCTTTCCTAATTGACAGACAAGGACACTGATCCCCAGAGAAGTTACCTGACTCACAAATAGAGTTACAAGGGGGAAGAAGCGAGCCCGGGGTTTGGGTCTTCTGCCTTCCTTCACAGCAGTCTCTCTTTTCTGCCTTCCCACTTGGTTATCAGGGAATCAACCAAATGTGCCTTGTCACATGTGATCATGTCACCCACCCACATGTCAGGCTCGTCTTCATGTCAAGTGGGTTTTTGTGAATTCATAGGAAGAGATCCCTATGATTTTCATGCACCGCACTGAGTGTCAGACACTTGCCCTATCTACTCAGGTTAACAAACCACTGAAGTCAAGGAAGGAGAAAGATGAAGCCGTGAGGGGAGGAAGGGCTTTGTCCACTCCCAGCAGTAGCGTGTGAGAGCAGCAAGCTTTGGATCAAGAATCAAGAAATCTAGAAACCAGTTCTGATTCTGCCTCTACCAGCTGTATCATCTTGGAGAAGGCTTATCACTGTGAACATCCAATTTCTTTCTCAATAAAATGAGATAAACAGCAGTTGAGACCCCACAAGGATGCAAAGTGACCAAAACGGGAACTGTGTACAGTGGTGGAAGTGTTATCCCTGTCTATGACTGCATGTGTCTCAGATTCTAAGGATGTTGCAGGAAGGTAAATACTCATCAGTATTTGGGGTAATTTGGGGGAATTTTCAATCTTTCTAGAGGGAAGGGACCAAAACAAAGGCAGAAATACGAGTCCCTCAAGCCTAGTTCTCAGGAATAGTCCTTGTTAACCAAATGATTGTAACCACCCTGCTTCCTCGCCCACTTTCAAAATCTCCATCATAAAATCCTACCTCCCTAGACAAGGATAGAGGAGAATATGGTCAGAAATGATAGAAGCAGTAAACACTCCACTGCAACCTTCACCCTCATTTCAGAAGTGTTTATCCTCAAAGGTCTTTCTTCTCTTAGGAGCCCGAAATTTCTTGTGAAAACTATGGCCTAACCATGTGACCCTAGAAGACCATCTGAGGCACAAAGGTGTATCAGTGCGCACCTCGGGTCCTCCCTCGTATCCATCTTAACTGGACACCTGACCTCCAAAATCACGTGGACACCAACTGGGAGGTGAGTGAACCGCATCTCTAAGGAAAGCAGCTTATTATAAACAGGCTCTATTTCAAAAAATAAGAAAATCCAGGATGACAGAGAGCTGAAACATCACCTAATTGGGAGAACAATTGGGGAGAACTATTAACCAGAATAGATTCACTTCCAGACACTCCGCTGCTTATGTGTCAAGACCAGAATAACTTCCCCAAGTCTGATCGATGACTCCACTTCTTTCCCAACACCGTGAAAGAGCGTCGAGGTCAGATGACAAAAGATTATACAAAAGACGAGCCTTGTTCTACCTGTTCTCATCCTTCCTCCTCTTCTCTTCCCAGCTTTATTGTGCACTGAATTCTGATTATCTCTCTGATACTTCTGTGAGCATCTTGAAGGGAGAAAACTGTACCTCATTTTTCTTTATTTACTCAATAATTTGCTGAATGTCTCCACACAGGTGGTCCACAGACATCTTTAAATCAAAATGTCTAACAGTGAGTTCCTTACCTGCCCCTCAGATTTCTCCTTCCTCCTAATACTCTGCCTCAATGGATAGCGCTGCAAACACCTTCATTACCAGGCAAGAAGGTGAGGAGCCCCCCGTGGCCCCAAAACTCCATTGTGTGTTACGTCCATCAGCCCTAAATCTGATTAGGTTTTGCCTTGGTCTTCAGTTAACTCTCTGATATTTGTCAGATTCCTTATATGTGCCATATATGTTTCAACATAGCTCCAAGAAAATCAGGGTAGATAAAATGAACATAAAACCTGTCCTCATGGGTTCAAATCCAGCCCTCTCCCTTGGGCAAATTATTTTTTATTTATCCTTATCCTCTGTTTGATTCAGGGTCCTCATCTGAAAAATGGAGATAAAAATAGTTTCTAGTTCTGGATGGAAGGATGGACGGATGAATGAATGAATGAAAAACTGGTATATACATTTGGTGGGATATGGTTCATCCTTAAAAAGAAAGAAAATCTTGTCTTATGCTACGAAATGGATGAATTTTGAATTATGCCAAGTAAAATAAGACATATAAAAAAGACAAATACTGTTGATTCCACTTTGATGAGGTTTCTAAAGGAGTCAAACCCATAGAATCAGACATTAGAATGGTGCTTGCCAGGGATTGGGGGAAGAGGGCTCTGAGAAGTCACAATTTAACAGGTAGAGTTGCAATTTTGCAAGATGAAAAAGTTCTAGAGCATCATTATGCAACCATGTGAATATACATAAGACTGCTGGTTAAGATGATAAGTTGTGTATTATGTCTTTTTCACCCCGATTAAAACAATTTTTAAATCAACCTACATCCTTCACTACAAGTTCCCATTCATCTACTGTCTCTCATCTCATCCCCCATGAGCCATGACCTCCTTAAAGGCAGGAATTGAATCTTGTTCACCTCCATGACCCTAATATCTGGCACAAGGCCCAGTGCATGGTTGGTGATATTATACACACACATACACACACACACACGGGCTTCCTGGTGGCTCAGACCGTAAAGAATCTGCCTGCAATGCAGGAGATCTGGGATCAATCCCTGGGTCAGAAAGATCTCCTGGAGAAGGGAATGGCTACCCACTCCAGTGTTCTTGCCTGGAGAATTCCACGGACGGAGGAGCCTGGCGGGCTACAATTCATGGGGTCACAGAGAGTCAGACTCGACTGAGTGACTAACATTTTCATTTTTCCATTTAATCATATATATGTTAAATATATTTATATACATACATATATGTATGTAGAGAGAAAGAGAAGCAAGTCTCCCAGTCTAGAAAAATGATACCAATATGAGGAGTGCAGGAAAGACTCCACCAACATATCACCCCAGGGAAGTATATCCACTTATAATTTTATTCCATTTAATAAGAGGATATGTGGGGGCTTGTTTAAACCCTTTTCTTTAAAAACAGAACACAACTGGGACTGTTGGGAGTTCCCGCAGGAAGAGACAGCTCCCCTGCTCCGGGCGCCCCCGGGGAGCTGCCACAGAAAGTTTGCTGCTGTCTGAGTTCCTTCTTTTCTGAGCTGTCAGCTCAACTGCTTCTGAGGAGCCCTCGGAGAGGTGGGAGGAAGAGGAGGTGGCTTTGCCGGTGTTTAAATCAGGAAAAGGAAGTCTTAATTAGCCAGAGACGGAGCCAGTCCCACCACCTCAGGGAAGGCGTAGGAGCGGGACGGGTGGAGGTGAGGGAGGAGGAGGAAGGTCCATGCAAACACGGCATCGAGACACCGGCCCAAGGATGCTGGTGGGGGAAGAGAGAGGCCCAGCATCCCCCCCTGCCACCCCAGGTCAGGGCCTCTCCTTGGCTGAAGCCGTAGGTGGAGCCAACCCCACCCACCCCCACTCCCAGCTGGGAGGTTGGGCTTCACTACACTGCCATCCTGGCTTTGTATTGAGACTCCACCGCTTGCCAGCTGCATGACCCAAAGCTAGTCAGTGAACCTCGCAGAAACCCAGTTTCCCCTCTAAAAATGGAAATAGCAACCCCAGTCTCAAAAAGTTGTTGAGATAATTAAACGAAGTTAAATGTGCACAAAGTCCCGAAGAGATAAAATGATTTTAAGACGTGAGTTCCACCTCTCCCCATCCGCTTTCCAAACATGGCAGCCACATGAACCCAGAGGAAAATGCATTAAAGGAAAACAAGATAACTCGGATGATGCAACTTGGAGGTGAGTAAAACCCCAGTGTGTAAAGTGTAATCACCATTCTGACGATCAAAGAAAACAAAATGAAACACAACAAATATCGTACAGAGGTGAATCACAGTGGCCAAAAGCCCTGTGTGTTCCTGCTTGCCTGAGGACAGGGCATGGAACGTGGGGAGGCTGAAACACAAAGTATTTCATCTGACCCTCAGCCTGTATCAGTTTTTCTATATTGCCTCCATCAGACAAGTGAGGACACCGAGGCCCTAATACCACAATGGATTCCCCAGAGAGCCCCAACTAGGGGTAGGGAAGATTGGCAACCCACTCCACCTTCCTAGAATCACAAGCTCTTTCTTCCATTCCTCCACGGGTTCTCTCCGTGAACATTCCAGATCATCCAACCCCTCACCCCATGTGTTCCCCTCATCACACAGACGTCTCACACCCTCTCCTGGTCTCTCTCATCATTCCTAAATGATAAGAAGAATTCCAGTTGCACAGAGCGCAGACTTGAGTCAAACAAGAGGAACAGAAAAGACATCCATTGACTCCTATGCTTGGGATGTGCCCGGGGGTGCTCCAGCCTTAGGGATAACTGGGTCCAAGTGCCCTGTGCATAGCACCAGTCAGGTTGAAAATATAAGGTATCACCAACTCCTACCAGGTCCTTCTTTTCCAACTGTCTTCACAGGTCACTGTCTTCACCCCCAAAGCCTGTACTCCTCAAACCTTCCCTCCTAGGCAAAAACGGTCCACAGAGCACCCCCTCCAATCACAGGTGGAGCACCACACCTCTGAGCATTGCCTCAAAGAAGGTCCTGTCTGTCCCTAAGCCACCCTGCACTCGAGGTACCATCTCAGTCCTTGCTCACAGCAACACCCCAGCATGTCCACGTATGATGCCCAGTGTCTGCGATAAAGAGAGTGAAGAGAAGCCAAGCAGCTAGCCCAAAGTCACCCGGCCTGGATGGCAGCATTGAGCTTCAGGCCGGGCCGAGCCCCCTGGGCGGCTTCTCGTGCAGGGGCCAACACCTGACTCTACCTTGTCATGTGTGAGTCCTCTGCTTTCCGAGTGAGTGGGGTGTGTGTGTGTGTGTGTGTGTGTGTGCACTCAGGCATGTCCAACTCTTTGTGGCCCCATGGATTGTAGCCCACCAGATGCCTCTGTCATGGAATTTTACAGGCAAGAATATTGGAGTAAGTTGCCATTTCCTACTCCAGTTTCATTGGCTGAAGCCTAGTAAAAGAATAAGTGTCTTTAAAAAATAATTTTACATATAACACTTGCCAAACTGCTTAAAGAAATTAAATTCACAAATCAATTTTTGTTTTAGCATGAAGGTAATCTTGTCAATACTCAGATCTTCTAGGTTCGTCCCTCTCTTTCAATAAATTGAAAGGAGAGGCTGAGAGCAGTGAATTCGCCCTGGGCTGGGCTTGCCTGCCCCTCTACAAGGCCTCCCCCGCCCCACGGACCATCAGCCCAGACCTCAGCGCACTCCGCTCAGCACGATTCCTCAGGCTCCCAGCACTCGTCTGCATTCCTGACGGGGCTGTCAGCTTTCCATCTCCCCCTCTGCTCTTTTCCAGTCTCAGCAACTCCACCTTCTCCATCCATTTTCCCCTTCCCCTGCCTCTCTGCATCTCTTCCCTGTCTATACACATAAACTCACTTTATGCTTTATATCAAAGCCAGTTTCTTTCAAAGTGGGGAGAAAAACTATCCTGAAAAAACTAGATATATTTTCGCCAATATTGCCAGGTGGTGGTAGCCTTCCCCAAAGCCCTTAATATCCCTGTTCCTTCTCTGTGTCTCCAGGGAACCGTCCCTGAAGGGCAAAGGCATCTGTTCACATAGGCACCGAGGCCCCCGTTCTTCCTCTGGGGCTTTCCTGATCTGCTCCGCCTGCCCCTGGGGGTCCTGGACCTCCAAGAGACCTTGGGCAGGAGCCCCGAGAGTGCCCAGCAGATGCTCAGCACGGCCCCTCCTGTCCTTCCCCAGGCCTTCCTGCCTGAGCCAAGCTCCCTCGGCCAGAGCTCTGCCTGTTGGTGATGCCTCAGCCCAGGACACCCAGCGGAGGTAGGGAGGCAAGGTGGGCAGCGGGCATCCCGCACTGGCTGCAGGGCTCTCCCTGCAAAGATCAGCTGGTGGTGAGGGTCCTCATCTATTACGACGGGTGATACCCACATCTGGCTGACCCTGGGTAAACCCCTGGGAACTCCCATCTTAGAACTCAGCAGCCTTCTGAGGATGAAGTGAACTTAACAGACAAGACGCGACAGGCTCTGAGTGGCAGGCCATCTGTCACATGGCCCCACTGAGGCTCTCTCTGTTTTCCCCTAAATGATGACTCTCCTACTCTGATTTCACCTAAGAGCATGTCAGATAGAGCCAAGAACAGGAGACCCTTGGGGTCTTCTCTGGCTAATCAGCCTGCTGACGGCTGTCCAGCAGAGCACAGACATGAGTCCCACAATGTCATGGAAAGAGCCTCAAGTGAGACTGAACTTCAATTCTGGCCCCATCACTTCTAGACATGTGACCTTAGGCCAATTACTTGGTTTCTACATCCAGGCAGAGAACAAGTAGCCACTCAGAATGAGAACTGGGGGGAGACTTTAGCAGAGAACTATTCAGAAGGGAAGGGCTGGATTTGAGAAAAACTAAAGGACCAATAACAGGAAGCAACGCTGAGCAGCCCAAATCTTGAAGGGTAGAAGGGAAGAGCCTCTGCATGGATAGGAGTTGAAGCCTTTGGTAGAGGGATGCAGCCTTCAGTAGAGGGATGCAGCCTTCAGTAGAGGGATGCAGCCTTCAGTAGAGGGATGCAGCCTTCAGTAGGGGAATGCAGCCTTCAGTAGAGGGATGCAGCTTCAGTAGAGGGATGCAGCCGACCACAGCAGAAACAATAGAAGCTTCCTCTCTTCCCACCTCCCACTACCCTGTACCTCCTCACCAACACAGCCAACCAGAAGCTAAAAGGCAAGGGACCCATGGAACCAGTCCAGCCTGTTCAGTCCCAGGAGAAGAGGGAGCACGCCCAGAACACGTTAAGCCACAGTAACCAGATCTACAAAATGGAAGCAGTAATAACCATAGGATTATCAAGACAATGCAACAAAATAATAGCCTCTGGAACACAGGAACTGTTCTACATCTCTTTTCACCACTACCTTGGGCTTGCTTGAGTCTCCCTCAAATCAGGACTAGAGAAGGAAATGGCAACCACTCCAGTATTCTTGCCTGGAGAATCCCATGGACATCAAAGCCTGGCAGGCTACAGTCCATGGGTTGGCAAAGAATCGGACACGACTGAGCAACTCAGCAGCAAATCAGGATACATCCCTTCACCCAGCAACTCCCCCAGAAACAATCACCAGCATCACAGGATGTCCTCTGTTTAGAAAACAGTGACACCCAAAGTTTAAGCATCAGTTTACACAGCTCTCAATCTGATTTAATGCTCACAGCAGCCCAGGCAGGTACACGTGTTTGTCCTTACTTTACAGATGAGGAACTGGGACTCAGATTAATCACTTTGCCCAGGTACATGTGCAGAAATAAGAGAGCCAGGACTCCAACACTCTTCCCCGCTTCTAGGTCTGTGTTTATTTTCATTTATTCAACATTTTGCACCTCACACCTATAAGGGGAGCAAAGCGTGTATCTCCTTCTCAATTTTCTGACCCACCCAGGGGAGACCAGGGTCTGTCTGTGTGGCCAGACTCTGCAGATCTCTTCTGAGTGCACTTTTTGTTTTCAGCTCCAAAACTGAAACTTTTCACAGGAGAGAAGGAAGCTCTGGAGGCTGAGGGAGGGTACAGAGATGCTTCTCCCAATCTGGAGGAGAGAAATCAGAGAACACTTTCTGGAAGATATATTATCTGAGTTGAGGCTGAAAGAATCCATGGGCAGAAAAGGGAAGAAAAATATTTTCCAGATCAGTGGTCAGCAAAAGCTGGTCTTATCGTAAGACTGCAAGTTGTCCAGCGTGACTGGCACTGAGAACTGGGTGACCTGACCACAGAGGGCACCAGGTGGGGGCCGGTCTCCCTCCCCATCCCCTCCTCACATCCATCCTGTCACGTCCCGCCAGCAGGCAGCATGAAGCTATGCCGGCAGCAAAAGTCGGCCCTGTGTCCTGATGCAGGCTGACCCACATGCAAGGACCCCCAGGGCCATCACGTCCCTCCTCCATCAGGCCCTCCAAAGTGACTCCCGGCCCCGGGCGCTGGCGCAGCCTGGTTCCAATTACAGGGTAAGAGCGACTCCTCACTGCAGAGCTTTCAGATCGGTGCTATTATCCTTATGTAACATTTATATTTCCTTTTGTCCTCTGCAGCCTCAGGACTTCCGGCTCCTGATTAGTCATGGAGTGTGACTTCTGCTGCAAGGAAAAAGGGTCTGGAAGGCTTTATTCTGCTCCCTGTCAGGTCCTTTTGTTAAGCTGTCCCCTGTTCCCCACCACACACCCCCAAGACGTCTGGGGCCCCACAACAAATTGAGAAGAAGAAGAGAAAGCAGCCAACTACATGTGCTAGTGTATAAGCCTCTGCCCATTTATTACAGGGCAAGAGAAAATCAACACAGGATGTCAGGAAGAAATGGACTTGATGTTTAGAGGAGGGAGGGAAGAGGAAAGGAAGGAAGGAGGGAAGGAAGAGAAGGAGAGGAGGAAGAGAAGGAAGGAAAAACACCAGAGTGGACAAAATATACTCAGAGAAGTCAAGTGCAGTATGAGATGAGGTCAAAGGTAGGATTGGGGGATTGGAGGGAGATTTCCCTGGTGGTCCAGTGGCTAAGACACTTAGCTCCCAATGCATGGCAGCCGGGTTCAATCCCTAGTCAGGGAACTAGATCCCACAGGCCACAACTAAGAGTCTGAATGCCACAACCAAAGATCCAGCATACTTCAACTAGAAAAAGATCCTGCATGCTGCAACTAAGACCTGGTACACCCAAATAAATAAATATTAAAAAATAAAATGAACTCCTTTGCCCACAAAAAAAAGAAAAAAACTAGATGGGACCAGCTCACATAACAACTTGTTAGGCATGGCAAATAGTTTAAATTTAAATGCAAGTGGGGATTTTTTAAGGTCCTTGGGTAGATAAGTGATGAGATCTGATTTACAATTTTCAAAGAACACTGAGTGTTCTATATAAAGACCAAATTCTGAGAAGCAATACAGGTAGCACAGAGAACAGTCAGGAGACTGTCACAAATGCTAAGGGAAGGAATGGTGGATTTGGGGGCACTCAGAGCAGCAGGGGAGATGGAGAGAGGTGAAAAGATCCAGAGTCTCTCCTAAGAAGAGTCCCCACAAGGCTCACTTATGGGCTGGATGTTGGAGTAAAATGCTTAGATGATTTACAGATGGCTCCCAGGCTTGAGTTTGAGCCACTGGGGAAAAGGTGGTGACATTTACCAAGATGGCGAACAGTAAGGGAGGAACAACTTTGGCAGTAAGTTGAGAAAATTAAGCCCTTTTTTTTTTTAATGTATTAAGTTGAGATACCCATTAGTCACCTAAGTAGAAATGTCAAGTTAGCAGGATATATGAGTCTGCAGCATTAGGGTGTTAGTGCTGGAGATATAAATTTGGAAGTCATTATCATGAAGATGGTATTTAAAGCCACGGAAGTGGATGAGGTCACCTAAGGAGAGTGTGCAGGTAAAGAAGAAAAGCGGACCCACAACTGATCCAACATTTGGATCAGAGCAGGGGAGGGGGATCCAGCAGAGAAGACTTTGTGAAGACAGGCTGGGAGGCGGGAGTGGGCGCTGGAGAGAGCGGTGGGAGTGAAGCCAAAACCAGCTGGCAAAACTTTGGCTTCAGGAAGCCAAAGGAACCGGCCACATGACTGGAAAATAGACTTAATGACACGGAAGAGACCCCGGAACTCACCAGCTTGGAGGCTGATGATGAGCTGACAAAGCAGTGGCTGTAGCGGAGTGGGTGGGTGTCACGTTCCGCCCAAATGGTGGCAGCAAAAGACGGAGTGGGTGATGATGAGGTCAACGTCCATTGAAGACGAGACCCTGTGATAAGAGCAGAGGCAAATACCTGAAGCTACTGGGTCCGTGGTAAAGGCGGGAGATTTTAGAACACAAATCATCCCAGTGGAGGATGAACCTGTAATGAAGACCGCAAGTGCGAGTCCCCTCTGATGGAGGCAGGAAGCGTCGTGCATTGAAACAGGAGGAAACGAAGAGTGCACAGAAGCGGGTGCGGCTAGGATTCCCAACCTAACTGCTTCTGACTGATGCCATTTGGGTGCTGGGTCACCTGGTGGGCATTCGAGAAGGATGGGCAGTGGTGGCCAGATGGCATGACCTCCTTCTTCTTTTCTTTTGGTGCTCCAGCATTGATCTTCATTAGCAGCATAGCTTAGGTTCTCCATCTTTAAGATAAGCCTTAGATAGGATCCATCTAGTTGTAATACGCTGACTCTGAAAAACTTCACAAGATACACATTTATCAAATAAGAGATGTCTTGAGTATTCTTTGGCAAAAGACATGGTACCTGCTTACAGAAAAATTGTTTTTCATCTCTGGGTAACTATGAATATAACATATTTTTGCATTATCATCCTAGCAATGCCCATGTCTTGAATGCATTTATGGCACTGCAGACTTCTTTGTGGACCTACATACAAAGGAATGAAAAGGAGAGGGTGGGATGAATTGGGAGAATAGATTGACATAATTCACTCTCGTGTGTAAGATAGATAGCTGGAGGGAAGCTGCCGTATAACACAGGGAGCTCAGCTCGGGGCTCTGTGATGACCTAGAGGGGGGATGGGAGGAGGAAGGTCCAAGAGGGAGGGGGATATATGTATACATACTACTGATTCACTTCGTTGTGCAGCAGAAACTAACACAGTTTTGTAAAGCAATCATGCTCCAACAATAAAATAAATCCATAGATAAGAGTAAGTCTGTGAAGTTCCCAACCAGTGACCAGCAGCTGTGACCTTCCCTGCCCTCTGGATGCTCAATCCCCCTTACTCTTTCTCTCTTACAGCCTCCAAGGTAGACACACAGGGCGGGTGCTTGCACATTCATTAAAGTATAAAACAGATGGAGGTGGGCTGTAGAGAATTAAAAACAAACAAAAACCCAGAAACGCCGTCTTTGCAATCAGGAAACCTGGACTCGTGTCCCAGGTCTGCACCTGACTTTCTCTTTGACCTTGTAGCACCTCCCTCCTCGCCTGGCCCCTGGAACTGTGTCAGTTTCGTGTTAAAGTAACAGTTGGACTAGATCTGTAGTTTTCAAATCTTTCTTTTCAAATTAGTAGAACGCCTTTGACAAAATCTGATCTGAGGTGTAAAAGAGATAGTGGGGGGCTGGTCTGATTAAAAGGTTGAAGGAATCCTGCACCACATAGTTCAGCCACCCCAGGCCCCAAGGTAGGTGGCTTGGTGTCCCAGGGCCAGTGACTCCAAGGTACGCAGCCTGAGCGGCTGGCCCAGACGCCTGCTGCTTGTGCCTCCTTGGCGCCCCCTGGTGGAGACGCCCAGCAGGTGCAACCCCTTATGGGCCCCTTGCTTCCTGGAGCTCACCTGGGCTGCAAGGCCCCTCTGGCTGGAATGCTGCTCTGTCGGTGATCTTGATGGATCCTGACAGCAATTAGCAGAGAGAGAGAGTTCCCTGTAGAAAGATGGGAACATTCATTAAGCACTTCATGCCAGGAGGCAGGACACAGCCCCAAATTCACTACTATTTAGGGCCAGCAAGCCACCCCAATCTCAGTGAAGGGTGAAAGGGAAACCCAAACTTCATAAATAAGGGGCTACGAGGACCGTCTAAATCTTGGCTTGCAATAAAGTGGAGTTTCCGTCTCTCTAATTTGCCATCTTATTCCCTGGGCATGTCAGGGCTGATACGAGCCAGGGCGGAGGGGGGTGCGGGTTATTAAATCGAGCACCTATCAGGTGGAAGCTGGTTTCACAGTCACTGATGTGGCCAAACCAGCCATGGGCGAATATCCAACAGGAACCCCAACTGCGAGGCTTCTGAATAGGCTGCCTCCTCTGGTACCCTAAAGGTTTGGGGTCATTTAACAAACCACGTTAGGGCTCTTAGCATATCAAAATGCTGTCACTTTGCTTTCATCTTTCGTCTCTCATTCCCACTTACATGAGTGGCTTTGAGTTCATCCGTGGATACACACTGAGCACTTTCTATGCAGGCGTCTGTGTGTCAGACGCTGGGGACATAGAGCTAACTATTTCTATCTAAGTGGTCCCTGCCCGCAACCCCCTCAGTCTACTGGGGGGCCTCCTATTAACAGTCCCCATGCACCCACCCCGCCCTCCCTTCATCTCTCTACCTGAGGATGTGCTCTGGCCAAGAGGAAGTCTAGACGTGCCAGGGACTCAGTGGTCCAGGACTCATCGAGGACCAACCAGGGAGGGAGACAGCAGATGAAGACCCCAGTCTCTTTGGTCTGCAGAGGGACGGTTCTGGGGTGTGTCTGAAACCATCTCTTAGAGGTCCCCGGTGAAAACACTTTTTGTGACTTTCCTTCCTTCCCCAGGGCCCTTCCCACTCTCGTGCCCGTGCTTCCTGGGATCACATCCCTAATAAATAAACTGCATCTAAAGACATCTTTGAGAGGAGCTTACCATGTAGTAAGAGGATACATGTGATAAAAACAAGCTCCTCACTTCCCACTTGAAGAAAAAGAGTAAGATGCTTTGAGATGTTCACTTTATCTCCGTGTCTGTAGGAGAAGCTTCCCAAAGGCTGAGATGATGCCTGTCTTCTGTCTCTTTAGTGTTATTGGGACACCAGACACAATGCTGGGCACACGGTCAGAGCCGAAGAGATGCACCCTGAGTTGAATTGAATAATAAATGCTGTGAGCTTCTCCCCCAGCCTTGATGGGTGCAGTAGGGCTGTTTCCTGGCGTGCTACTCCACCCAGACACGCGAACCTAAATTCCATCCATTCTCACCGTCCTGAATGCAGGGAAATGAGAACATCCAGCTTCATCTCAGGACAAAGAGACCTAAGTTTAAATGACGGTGTCTGACACCAGGCCCGTCACTTTCCACGTTAATTCCACAAGGCTTTTCTGAGCACCCGAGAGAAACCAGTGGGGACACAGCCGTGAATAAGATAAATAAGGTCACCACCCGCTTTCAGAGTAGTGTTAAGGGGTCAGGACATAAATCAGCTCTCATCTCTCTGCGTTTAGAGAGTCCAGAGGGGTCAGAGCCAGGGTCAGCTCTCAGCGGGGCTCTCCTCCCGCTTCCTCTTTCCAGCAGTTGGTCTCTCTTTCTCAGACAGGCGACCTGAGCCCACTCGGAGCCAAACACTACAACCCACAGCCTCTCTCTGCCTCTTTCTCTCTCCCGGGTTTCTTTTCCTCTGGGGATGGGAGCTTTCTCTATTTCAAGCTCAGCTCGCTCAGGCAAGAAAGCAAAGAGGTTAAAGAGAGAAACTCTGGGGCCAAACTGCTAGGCTCCACACGCACCACAGCTGGGTGGCCTCCAGCAAAGAGGGAGGGTCTCACGGCGGGATTCTCTCAGCCACCAAATGCGTGCAGCAAGAGTGATTTTCATCTCATGGAGTCTTGAAGCGGCAGGTCGAGGGCTGCATACTATGTAAAGCACCAGATGACTCCTGGCTCTTTCCGCTAGTTCTGGCCAAGGAAGAGCTTTCTTGGTTCTTGAGACCCAAACATCCTTCTTCATTTGCTAGCTTTCTGCACCAGGTTGTATGTCTCAGCGTTCCTTACATATTGCATTGTACAGAAAAACCCAAGTGCACTTTTTGGCCAACCCAATCAAGATACTGGCTTAGTCCTTGGTGGCTCAGACGGTAAAGAATCTGTTCCATCCCTGGGTCGGGAAGATCTCCTGGAGGATGGAATAACAACCCACTCCAGTATTCTTGCCTGGAGAATTCCATGGACAGAGGAGTCTGGCAGGCTATGGTCCATGGGGTCGCAAAGAATCAGAAAACAACTGAGCAACTAACATATTCAGCACAATAACAATACTGGGTTACTCTCTTTCCTTTTTCTATGTCGGTGCTCAACCCTGCTTATTCCTGGATCCCCTGGCCATGATATCATCAAAAATCGCCCGGCGTCACCCCACCGTCTCACACAGACCCTTCTCTGTGATTGCACAGGTTTGGCTGCGATTTCTTCTTGTGCTGAGACAATTCAGAGAAACGCTTTCTCCCACCAGCCTTCACCCTGACGTGCAGCAAGACAGAAAAACCGCTGCTTACCCCTTCCAGGCAAGGCCCCCAGCGCTGTTAGGAGCTGCCTCCCCCCTCACTCCCCTCTCCCTGCGGTTTTCCCCAGGCAGGAAGTAGGTGGTGGGGAGGGGGAATCTCCGACTCCTAGCCCTCCTTGGAGCGTGGCATCCACCGAATTAATCAGAGAGGCGGGCTGTGTCCATCCAACCTGAAGGCCACCTGTGTTCCAAATTTGAAAATCCATTCACTTGGGAGAAGCAGAGAGTCCCACAGTGAGTCAATGGATTTCACTTCACTGAACATTGCTTTGGGCAAATAAGCAATTTTATTTCCTCTTCCCTACCCCCCTGAAAAACATCAATGAAGTGTTTTGTGGTGTTGCTGACAGCACATGTCACTTCGAAGCTGGAAATAAAATCTTCTTTGAGCTATTTATAACCGACTGGCAAATGGAAGGTAGTGGGAAGGAAAGGGAGACCAAAGCAGGAATGATGGGGGGAGCTGAGTGCCAGCCCCTCCAGCTCCCAGCTGCTCAGCTCTGCAGGCATCAATCACTCAGAGCCCCTGGACCCCACTCTTCATCTGTGAAGGAGGCTGGGGGACCCCTACACCTGCCTACAAGGGGTATAGAGCAAGCATAGAGTGAGGACACTGCAAGCTCTCCCAGGAATGGGGGTGTGCTTTATAAACTATAAAGTGCTTCTGAGGTTTCAAAGAGACTGGAGGATCCAGTTTTTCAAAGCAGGGGTCTTCAACCTAGGAACCGGATTCTCAGCAGCTTTAGGGGTTCTGGAAACCACCCATAATTTTATGCAAAAGTTTCAAGTGCAAGGTGTGTCTCACTGGAGAGGTCTTTAACCTACATTAAAATATCAAGAGGATCTCTAACCCAGGAGAGGCTAAACCCAGCATCCCAGGTGCAACATGGGGCTACAAAACTAAATGCCCATGGATCCAGGCAGTTGACCTGAAAGAGAAGCTGAGTCAGTCTGCAAAACCGACAGATCCATGGGGACCGTGGCAAACTGGGGGGTCCCAGTGAAAGGGAGGGACCTCCACTCCGCTCCAAAAGATGATGGCCAATCAGGAATGGGATCCAGGGATGCCCCAGTCTTTTCCTTTTAAGAAAATAAATCAAAATCCAGATTTCTACTTATAATCCTGCACTTTTTTCCTTTAGCTAATTCACAGCTTTCAGTTTTATCTGGGTTCAACAAAACACATAGAGAAGCTAGCTTCAGCCCGAACACCACCACTTCGTAAATTCTGTCCTAGAGTTTTCCTGTGTGCTCACAGCTGCTTGGGAAGAACCCACGTCCGGGGTCACGACGCCTCCAGCTGCACACCGGAGTGACTGTGGCTCCCTCCCGAAGCCCTAGACGCCCCAGATGTCTCCCTGAGCCGGGGAACTTGCTCTCCAGCCCGCCTCCCGCAGGCCCGATGGGACCATTTCTGAGTTCCTGTCCATCACTCCTCAGAGTCTCTGCATCTCCTTAACTCTACCTGGTCTGTGTCCACCTGTCTGTCCATCATCACCACAGCTGCCAACTGTCCCGGCCACCAGCCTCTTTCCACTTTGTATCCAGGAATCAGGAGAGGGGCATTCACCTCTCGTCTCTGCCACACACAGGGACAGAGGAGGCCGAGTCACTTCCCTTTCTTGAACTTCAGGTCCCAACAGGCTCTAATTCTCCCTGGAGTCCCTACAACTCATCATGAACTCTGCTTCCTACCCAGTTCCTTCCTCCAAATTCAATCACTGAATCAGAATCACCTTTCCTTCTGTGCAGAGGAATTAGTGGGTTCCAGGCATAGTGAAAAAAAACATCAGCAATGGTCCTCCCAAACCTTTCCCTCTTGGAAAGTCGGATTTTCCTCCTCCTTCTAGAAATGCAAAGAGTTGGAACTAAAGGTTCCCATACAACACAGCCATTCATTCTTTATAGCAAGATGGGGGAAAAGGACGTATCCTTTTCAGACAAAGCCCAAAAGCTCTTGAGAATAACCCCGATACTTCTGTCATCGTTTGTAGGGGTTTTGCCAAGCTTGAAGGAGAGAAAGCAGCTGTGTATTTAACACCCTCCTCTCTCCTGCTGGACTTAAGACTCATGAGGCGCGGTCTGTGCTTGTCTGGGCACTTCTGCAGCCTAGTTCCCCATGTCCTGGCGCATTGCTGTGTGTGGTGTGCACTCAGTCCCTCAGCTGCATCCGACTCTTTGCAACCCCACAGACTCTAGCCCACCAGGCTCCTCTGTCCATAGAATTTTTCAGGCAAGAATACAGGAGTGGCTTGCCATTTCCTCCTCCAGAGGATCTTCCCCACCCAGGGATCGAACCCACGTCTCATGTGTCTCCTGCATCTCAGGCAGATTCTTTACCACTGAGCCACCGGGGAAGCCCTGGAGCATTGCTAGGGCTCAAGAAATGTTATTGAAATGAACTATATCCAGTAACAGTGATACTTGAAATGCCATCCCCTTGCCAAATCTCTTCATCTGGCCAAACACCATACAGAGTCTTCAGCCACTCTAGACCCCAGATCAGGAACAAGCCTGCACTTTATTGTAGGGCCACCCCTCCAACACAATGCTTCACGCAGGGTCCGAGCAACCCAGGGCCCCCAAAGCTGAGCCAGCTTCTCTCTGCGGACAGTGCCCTGCCCCAAAAGTGCCTGAGACACGGTTTGCATTTCTGACAGCGCCAAGGGAGCTCTGCACAGAGGAGGGACTGGAGCTGCCTGCGAACTGCTGCCAGAAAGACTCCAAGTCCACTGCTCACGGAGAACTGGCTCTCTTTACAGATGAGTAGACACAGATCTGGAGAGAGACGTGTCATCGCAGAAACGGGGGTGGAATTGATCGGAAAGAGAGAGTTCCCCAGAGGGATAAATGGTGAGCTGAGTGGTTGAAACACTGTGGTTTGAAAACAGACAAATCTCCAGAAATAGAAAGACAAGGTCAGAGCAAAATGAGACATTCGCGCCCAGAAGGCTTTTCATGAGCTCTGCCTCGGTGACACCGTAGGGTAATGAATGGAGAGGGAGCCTGGACTCAAAAGACGTAAGTCCTATGAAATCCAGGAAAACAGCCCCAATTTTCCCAAACCTACGTTTCCCTCTCTGTTGTGGCAGATTGAGTTAGGTCCAGTTCTTCACACCCCGGTAACAGTCTCTGCGCCTCGCCCTCCTTGCACACCCTAGCTTTGGCTTAACCACAAACCAGGATAGGAGCAGAGATGTGAAATGCAACTGGGCTTCCAATTGCTTCTGTGCTCTGGTGGTCTGCCGTGACCTGGCGGAGCCTCTGTTTCTTTAGCCCAGGACCTACATCTGAGCTCAAGCTGCAGTTAGACCCACGGTAAACAAGTGCCACCATCCGAGCCAGCCCATGTCAGCCTGGATCCCACAGACAACTGTCAGGAGGAAGACCATGGTGGGGGAGAGGGGAATGCCCATTGCTTTATCCCACTGGGACTCTGTGGATGTGTGTCACATAGCAAAAGAGACTGCAATGCTTGGAATATTACTCAGCTATTAAGAAGAATGCATTTGAGTCAGTTCTAATGAGGTGGATGAAACTGGAGCCTATTATGAATGAAGTAAGTCAGAAAGAAAAACACTAATATGGTATACTAACACATATATATGGAATTTAGAAAGATGGTAATGATGACCCTATATATGAGATAGCAAAAGAGATACAGATATAAAGAACAGTCTTTTGGACTCTGTGGGAGAAGGCAAGGGTGGGATGATTTGAGAGATTAGCATTGAAGCATGTATATTCAGTTCAGTTCAGTTCAGTTCAGTCGCTCAGTCATGTCCAACTCTTTGCGACCCCATGAATCTCAGCACGCCAGGCCTCCCTGTCCATCACCAACTACCATAGTCTACTCAAACTCATGCCCATCTAGTCGGTGATGCCATCCAGCCATCTCATCCTCTGTCATCCCCTTCTCCTCCTGCCCCCAATCCCAGGGTCTTTTCCAATGAGTCAACTCTTCGCATGAGGTGGCCAAAGTACTGGAGTTTCAGCTTCAGCATCAGTCCTTCCAATGAACACCCAGGACTGATCTCCTTTAGGTGGACTGGTTGGATCTCCTTGCAGTCCAAGGGACTCTCAAGAGTCTTCTCCAACACCATAGTTCAAAAGCATCAATTTTTCAGCGCTCAGCTTTCCTCACAGTCCAGCTCTCACATCCATACATGACCACTGGAAAAAACATAGCCTTGACCATGCAGACCTTTGTTGGCAAAGTAACATTTCTGCTTTTTAATATGCTATCTAGGTTGGTCATAACTTTCCTTCCAAGGAGTAAGTGTCTTTTAATTTCATAGCTGCAGTCACCATCTGCAGTGATTTTGGAGCCCCAAAAAATAAAGTCTGACACTGTTTCCACTGTCTCCCCATCTATTTCCCATGAAGTGATGGGACCAGATGCCATGATCTTAGTTTTCTGAATGTTGAGCTTCAAGCCAACTTTTTCACTCTCCTCTTTCACTTTCATCAAGAGGCTTTTTAGTTCATCTTCACTTTCTGCCATATTACCTTATGTGAAATAGATCACCAGTCCAAGTTTGATGCATGAAACAGGGCACTCAAAGCCGGTGCACTGGGATGACCCAGAGGGATGGGATGGGGATGGAGGTGGGAGGGGGGTTCAGGATGGGGGACACATGTACACCCATGGCTGATCCATGTCAATGTATGGCAAAAACCACCACAATATTTTAAAGTAATTAGCCTCCAACTAAAATTAATTTTAAAAAAAGAAAGACTGCAATGCTCATCGAATGTGGGCCGCGGCAGTTCTCATGACCTCTTTGCAGTGTGCTGCGAAGCAGAGACCAGTGCACCAGTGCAGATCTCACACACGTCACGCTGCTGCTCAGGCACCGAGTCAGGTCGGACTCTCTGCAACCCCATGGACTGCAACCTGCCAGGCCACTCTGTCTGTGGGATTTCCCAGGCAAGAATACTGGGGAGACCTGCTATTTCCTTCCTCAGGGGATCTTCCCAACCCAGGGATCAAACCTGTGTCTCTGGCATCTCCTGCTGAGCCACTGTGGAAGTTCCTCATACACTATAACATATGATAAAGGTAGGTGGTGGATACTGTTAATGGGTAAATAATCCAAACAAGTCTTAAGTGAGGTGAAAAGAAGAAAATGATTGAATGTAAACATAAAAACAAAGTGACTATATTATCTCACACTCCAATTCAGCCTTCTTACAGAGATCAGCTCACATCATTACTCTGTAGGGAGAAATGACCCCTGGAGACCCTCCCCCAGTATGAGATTCCATCCCCAGCCCCTGAGAGCCGCAGGCATTCTTGGACCCAAGATTATCTGCATCAGTCACTGCAAAGCTGTCCCCATCCTCACGTCTGCTTTTCTGGCTCTGATTCTCCCACCTCCCTTTTTCCTTGTAAGTGTCCTTGTGCTGATGTGGGGCCACCTGGATAATCCTAGGTCACCTCCCCATCTCAAGATCCCTTATGTAGTCATATCTGCAAAATCCCTTCATGTATATTCACAGGCCCTGGGGAGGAGGATGTGGACCTCTTTGGGTGGCCAGTACTCTGTCCATCACAGTGAATTTCTAACTTCTATCCTGGAAAAGTAGAATTATCTGGTGGTTCAGCGGTAAGGAATCCACCTGACAATGCAGGAGGCGTGGGTTCAGTTCCTGATCCAGGAAGATCCCAAGGACCCCAGGGCAATCAAGCCTGTGTGCCACAGCTATTGAGCTCGGGAGCCCACCTCCTGGGAGTCGGTCTAGAGCCTGGGAGCGGCAACTACTGAGCCTATGTGCCGTGACTGCGGAAGCCTGTGTGCCCTAGGGCCCGTGCTCCACAAGAGAAGCCGCTGCCGTCAGAAGCCTGTGCATCACAACTAGAGAGTAGCCCCCAGCTCACCACAACGAGAGAAAAGCCCACAGAGCAACTAAGACCCAGCACAGCCAAAAATAAAATAAATAAATAAAATTATTTTAAAAAAAGAAAAAGTAGGATTCAGAAACTAGAAAATTCTCTAAAATCAGGAAAGGATATGATGACGGTCATTGGCACATACGTGTTCACATAAATGATAGTTCTCGCTCCCGGTCACACGGTAATATTTACTTCCTTGCCCCCCTTGGAAACGGTCATGCCCTCGCGACTTGCTCTGGCCACTGAAACAGGAGAAGAGGCCGGAGCGCTTCTGGGTAATGTCTTACTGTGATCTGTGTAAGATGTATCTGTTTTTTCACTGCCCTCCAGCAGGATGGCTGGCAAACGGTGGCCTCTCTATCAGCCTGAGTCCTAGAGTGACTCGGACCCCAGTCCCCCCAGATGTCCCCTGATGGACACACAGCACTAATGAGAAATAAATTTTATTATTTTAAGCCACGAAGATTTGGGGGTCTAACCTAACCCACCCCAAAGGCATTCAAAGTTTCAGGGCAACCAACGGCAGGTCGACTATAATAGTACATTGTATGGGTTGGCCAAAACGTTCATTTGGGTTTTTCCATAAGACCTTCTGAATTTTTTTTGCCAATCCAGTAATTGCTTATAACCCCAAGAACTCCCACCCACTGGCCCCAGCTGAGCTGTCATGGCCAAAGTCCAGCAACAATGAAAGAATCCGGGGAGCAAGCTATGTATCCTTCTAGTACTCGCTGAGTGCATGCGTGCGTACACGCACAGAGAGAACCAAGCTGTATATTCTCAGAAAAACTGCCCCTCCCTTGCCTTCTTCTGGGTTCCCAGTTCCTTGCATAACGCCTGGCCCGGAAAAGCCAGTGGCATGGAGAATGGGGCCGCAGAGGGAAATAGCAGCACCGGGTCTAACGCGCTAGGTCTTTCCGAAGTCTAAGTGGGGATACGGAGCCAGGTTGACTGACACGGTCAAGAGATGCCCAGCTGAGCAAATAGAGTCGACGAGCTGGTTATGATTGCATCTGCCCCAAGTCCTCACTCCAGGAAATGCAAGGAGACAGAAATCCAGACAGCATGTGTCCTGGCGAGGCAAGCTAGTGAAGGAAAATCCTCCCCCACATATGTACTCACTAGAAAGGGCTTCACGGGTGATGGCTATTTGCCAGAGAGCCAGGCCTGGAAGACAGCTTGAAGGAAAAGGAGAAAGCCGTTGTGTGCGGGGGTGTGACTCGGGGGCCTGTGGATGTCAGTGTGTGGGTTGGGATGGGGAAGGAAAACAGAACACAATTTGTCTTAGAAATAAATCCAGGAACTTTCCTCCAAGGGTATGTCTGGTACGAAGGTGATTCTCTGACTGCAGAAGAGAGCGGCTCTGGGATTTGGGGGAGATTAAGTGGTGAACATGGTTTTGGGATCAAGCACATCCAGGTTTAGACCCTACCCACTGGGCGGGATGGCGGGATGGCAGGGGTGGAAGGAGGCTCCAGACGGAGAGGGTCTATGTATGCTGTTGTCGTTTAGTTGCTCAGTCGTGGCCGACTCTTTGTGACCCCATGGACTGTAACCTTTCAGGCTCCTCTGTCCATGGGATTTTCCAGGCAAGAACATTGGAGTGGGTTGCCATTTCCTTCTCCAGAGGATCTTCCTGACCCAGGGATTGAACCTGCATCTCCTGCACTGGCAGATGGAGCCTTTACCACTGAGCTGCCAGAGAAGCCCAGGATATATGTATATTTATAGCTCATTAATGGCAACCCACTCCAGTACTCTTGCCTGGAAGATCCCATGGACGGGGGAACCTGGTAGGCTACAGTCCATGGGGTCGCACAGTCGGACACGACTGAGCGACTTCACTTCACTTCATCGCTCATTCTCATCACCGTACAGCAGAAACTAACATAACATTGTGAAGCAAGTATCCTCCAGTTAAAATTAAATTCAAAACTAAAAAAATCTTAACCACTGAGAGTATGCTTAAGTCTCATCTACTTAATATATATATTACTTTTAATTAATATTACTTTTTAAATTTTTTTAAAAATTTAACATATCAGTTTTTGTTTTCTTTGCTTTTAGTATCATACTGAAATATAGATGTCGTTTCTCCATCCAGTCATGTATTCATGCATTTGTTTGTTCATTCATTCATTCATTCTGTATTGTAAGAAGCATAAACACAGCAGTAATCTTATAATCTTGGAAGACATAAATAAGGCACAATCTCTGCCCTTAAAATATCGTGCAGATAATACGAAAATACAAAAAGCTAACCATATCGGAGACCAGGGGTCTCCAAAATGGGAGAAGTGCACACTCACCAGCAGTGACCAAGACAACCACTAAGAAAGAAAAAGAAAATATTACAACGCCTATTTCTGTTTGTTTTTATCTCGCGTTTTCTAAATGTGTACTTTGTATGCTTTATAGCATATGATGAAACAATACAGTGGCACTTGGAACTAATAAACGAATAAGGAAGAACAAGGAAGGAATGTTTTAGAGTGTTCTGTGTCAGTCACGTGCTACTCTGTGACCCCGTGGACAATAGCCCACCAGACTTCTCTGCCCTTGGAATTTTCCAGGCAAAAATACTGTAGCAGTTTGCCATTTCCTTCTCCAGGGGGTCTTCCTGACCCAGGGATCAAACCCATGTCTCCTATATATTACAGGAAGATTCTTTACCACTACACCACGTAGGAAACATATGTGGTCAAAAAACATGTACTGATGAGATGCATAATCGAAAATTTAGGGGCAGCTATAAATTTTTGATTTCCTGGTTAAGAGAACAGCAAAATAACAGCACTGGATTCATCCTTATCCACCTTCCCCATTGAAATACTTCTGAAAACATACCCTGGAGAACTAAAGGTGCAATAATACTGAAAACCAGAAATAATGTTCCATTATCTACTAGAGCCCAAGAGGAATTCTACTAAGTGAAGAATTGAGCGCTGCTATGAAGCAGAACTGCTGCCCTGAAATTAAAAGATGCTTGCTCCTTGGAAGAAAAGCTACGATCAACCTAAACAGCACATTAAAAAGCAGAGACATTACTTTACCAACAAAGGTCCATCTAGTCAAACCTGTGGTTTTCCAGTAGTCATGTATGGATGTGAGAGTTGGACTATAAAGAAAGCTGAGCGCTGAAGAATTGATGCCTTTGAACTGTGGTGTTGGAGAAGACTCTTGACAGTCCCTTGGACTGAAAGGAGATCCAACAAGTCCATCCTAAAGGAGATCAGTCCTGGGTGTTCACCAGAGAGACTGATGCTGAAGCTGAAACTCCAATACTTTGGCCACCTGATGTGAAGAACTGTCTCATTGGAAAAGCCCCTGATGCTGGGAAAGATTGAAGGTGGGAGAAGAAGGGGACAACAGAGGATGAGATGGTTGGATGGCATCACTGACTCAATGGACATGAATTTGAGCAAGTTCCAGGAGTTGGTGATGGACAGGGAAGCCTGGCGTGCTGCAGCCCATGGGGTCACAAAGAGTCAGACATGACTGAGCAACTGAACTGAACCAATGAAGCAGAACAGGCTTCCCTGGTGGCTCAGTCAGTAAAGAATCTGCCTGCAACGCGGGAGACCTGGGTTTGATCCCTGGGTTGGGAAGATTCCCTGGAGGAGGACATAGCAACCCACTCCAGTATTCTTGCCTGGAGAACTGCATGGACAGAGGAGCCTGGCAGGATGTAGTCCAGGGGATCACAAAGAGCTGGACATGACTGAGCGACTATGCACAGCACAGCACGTGAAGCAGAACAATAACACCAGCCATAAGAAGAGAGATCTCTAACATCACCACTGTCTGCCCCTGCCTCAGAGACAAGAGCATCTTTCCCAATGGGGAGAACAGCAGGAGAACCATTTCAAGTGTCTAATGCTGGCATTTAGTGGCTTAAAACAACAAGAACCATGCTTTATCTCCCCAATTCTGTAAACCAAGGATGCAGGAGCAAGTTGGTTGGGCAGTTCTGACTCAGGCTCTCGCAGGATGCTCTCTGTTGGGCCTTGGCTGGAGTTCCAGTCTTCTACGTGATGGACCAAGGCCAGGAGCTCCACTTCCGAGGACGTTCACTCAAGTGGCAGCAAGCTGGGACTGCCAAGTTGGTTTGTCTTCATGGGAGCTCTCCGCAGAGCTGCTCGAGCGTCCTTCCAACACGGCAGCTGACGTCTTTCAGAGAAGATGATCCAAAAGGCCGAGGTGGAAGGTGCCATGCGTTTTCCTACCCAGGCTTGGGTATCACACACTGTCCCCTCCACCACATGTAAGGGATCTCACAAGCCAGCTCTGATTCAACATTGAAAAGGACTAGACAGGACACGGGTTCTGGAAGTGGGGACCAGGAAGCTGTAGCAGAGGCTGGCCACCACAGACGCTAACCCCTGGGGATCATTTCTGAGGCGGCCAGGGCCCTTTCCTCTCTCTTTGTCTCTCTCTCTCGTCTTGTTCTTACTCTCTTCTTTATCTCTTCTTGTATCCGTCAAATCTCCTCCACTCGTTTTCACTTGTCTACATATTTTCAAGAACTATAATATTCACTTATAAAAAGGTAAAATCTTTATAGATCTCACAACTAGCAGCAATGAAAGACTAATGTAAGCATGAAAGGAACATAGACAGCTCAAAATATCTCTGAGGAGAGCAAAGAATGGACTCCGAATCTATCAGATGCAAACACACTTGTGGAGATTCTCTAACAAAAATAGCACAACTGTCACTATGTAGCAAGTGTAATGACCAGGACCGGATGACAGAAATTCTACCAGCCCTGCCCCCAGGAACCAGACAACTCCACCACTTTCTGAATGAGGACCTTCCCCAGGCAGCCTGAAGCCTCACATGGTTCACCTCTGGTTCCAAGTCTTAAGCAAGTTCATCTAATTATAGGGATCTAGGTTCCCTGCTACTACACTGGCTGAAAACAAGCCTCAGGATGAAATTTTTCTCGATTCTACCTTGAGAAGGCAGGAGTCAAAATGTGAAAAATAATTAAGATATACAGAGGCCATTAAAGAGATACTGGACAGCTGCAAGCGATATATGTCAACTACGGAGATAAAATTAGCACAAAGAATATAAGCTAATGAAAAGGAGAAGGAAAAGGGAAGGTGTTTCCCACCCATGGCTACCCACCCACATTCTCCAGGAAAATGCCAAGACGGTGTTGGTGATTGTTACTGGAAATGTGAGTACCTTGCATGCGTGCTCAGTCACTTCAGTCATGTCCAACTCTTTTCAACCCTGTGGACTGTAGCCCACCAGGCTGCTCTGTCCATGGGGATTCTCCAGGCAAGAAGACTGGAGTGGGTTGCCATGCCCTCCTCCAGGTGATCTTCCGGACCCAGGGCTCAAACCCACATCTCTCATGTCTTCTGCATTGGCAGGCTGGTTCTTTACCACTAGCACCACCTGAGTACCTTAGGGTTATAGCTATTCAAATCTGTTATCTCACTTAATCTCACAAAACCCCAGTGAAGTTAACCAGCTTGGGGTTATGGGCTCAGAGAGAACAGACAAGACAGTTTGCTGGAGCTTTCACTAAACAACTAGAAACACAGAAACATAAACCTCCCTGGGCACTTGTATCTGCGTCTCTTCAGAGGGTTCCCCATTACTTGTCTTGGTAGAAAACCTCAGCTTTTGTGGACTAGAAATGGGTCCACCTTCATCTACAAGCACTCTAACGTCTTTCACATGGACTCCAGGCAGAGGTGTTTTTCTCTATCAAAATACATGTGTAGGTTCGTCTTCACATTTCCTTTCACCAAAGCCAGTCATAATTACCTAAAACAGCTGCAGCAGGACCAGAGTAACAGGTGCAGTTGTCTTTTATCATTTCAAGTCCAAAGTTTCTTCCTGTTTGGCAGAAATCCCCAAACTGCGTGATAATCTTGGTTGGACAACATCTATGGGAGCCTAGGGAAGCTAGGTAACTCCCCTCCACCACCCAGCACCTGGGCAGTCACATGACCCAGCTTGTCCAGTAGGACTTCCCATCTTGAACACTCAATCGCACCCGGGTTCTCAAACACCTTGCCTCCTGTGGTCTCCATCATTTTTTTGAGCTTGGTTTTCAGTCTTTTAACTAGCCAGCACCTTTCTCAAAGATTCCTTTCCTGGGACTTCCCTGGCCGTCCAGTGGTTAAGACTCCACACTTTCAGTGCAGGGAACATAGGTTCAATTCCTGGTCCGGGAACTAAGATCCCATATGCCTCAGGGCACAGCAAAAAAAAGTTAAAAATCCCTTTCCTGCCTTTCCCTTTTCTATACAGTGTTGGGTATGCAGAGACAATTTTACATCTTTAACGTAATGCTAGCCACTAAATAAACCAAGGTTCTTATTAGCCTGCCCAGCTTCATCAGGGCTAAAGGACAATTTTTGTTAGGCTTTCTGAAGGGCCTTATTATTTCAACAAACATCCATTGTTTGCACCTTTTGTACCAAACCCTCTTTGATGATGAAGACTCAGGGTTGACTAGGCAACAATCACTTCTAGGAGTTTGCAATTAAAAGGAGTCCAGAGCGGTTTTAATGCTATCCTCTGCTGGTGAAGAATCTGCCTGCAATGCAGGAGACCGGGGTTTGATTCCTGGGTCGGGAAGATCCTCTGAAGGTATAAGCTACCCACTCCAATATTCTTGGGCTTCCCTGGTGGCTCAGCTGGTAAAGAATCCACCTGCAGTGTGGGAGACCTGGGTTTGATCTCTGGGTTGGGAAGACCCCCTGGAGAAGGGAATGGCTACCCACTCCAGTATTCTGGCTTCAAGAATTACATGGACTATCCATGAGGTCACAAAGAGTTGGACATGACTGAGTGAATTTCACTTTCACTTTGTGGCTCAGCAGTAAAGAATTCACCCCCAATTCAGGAGACTTTCAGGAGACGAGGGTTCAATCCCTGGGTCAGGAAGGTCCTCTGGAGGAGGAAATGGCAACCCACTCCAGTATTTTTGCCTGAAGAATATCATGAATAGAGGAGCCTGGCTGGTTACAATCCATGGGGTCTCAAAGAGTCGGACACAACTGAGCGACTAAAACAAAGCAACAAAATGCCCACCACTATCTTTTCAGACACCTAGAAATCAGGTTAGAAATCACTGATCCATCCAAAACTACTTCTTTCACATTTAAAAAAAAAAAAAAAAAAAAACCTAAGATCCGGAGAGATGAAGAGATTTCTCCAAAGTCATAACAGCAATTTCCCAGCACAGCTAGGAGCAGAACTCAACTTCCCTGAATCCCAGGCTCGAAGCTCTTTCCACTTCATCACCTCACCTGCAGGAGATTTAAACAGCAGACCTCATCTGCCCTTTGGTTGGTTTTTGCCAAATGGTCAACCCCGAGATGCTGGCAGGCAGACAAGTGAATGCCCAGTTAAGCCCAGCTGGGGTCACCGGCAAAACGGAACACTACCTGAGGAGAGAAAGAGTCTCTAGAGGCCCCAGGGAGACGCCATGGAGGACAAGCTTGGAACCGGCGAGCCCGAAAGAGACATGGGAACAGCCCGGAGACATCCAAGCGTGCCAGTCTGCCTTTCCAGCACACCAGACCCGGGAGCATATGGCCCATAATTAACTCACCTGGGAGCCAGTTATTGAGCCACAAATGGAGAATTATGGCTTCAGGTGAGGATCAGCAGCAGGAAGCCAAGCCCTCAGAAGACCAAGAAAACCGCGTTTTCATGCAAAAATCTTCAGCAGTCATAAACGAAAGGAGACAGACAGGGGTCGAGGGATGATGGCAAAGTGCAAGGCTGCTGCTGCTGCTGCATTGGATGCTGCGTACATACTTCTGGAAGGTCTGTGAGACCCAGCGGAATCTCCCAGGCACTCCTTTTGGGCCCTGGGAACCGCCCCAGTTTACAGCAGGACAGCAACCTGGACATCCCCTCAGGGACACAGTTGAGCTTGGGCTTCCAACGACATGCTTTTTCCGGTTGGGAAGATCCACCTCGCACCTGAGAATTGGTAGAACAGAAAAAGAAAGTGAAGTTTGCTCAGTCATGTCCGACTCTTTGGGACCCCACAGACTATAGCCTACCAGGCTCCTCAGTCAACGGAATTTTCCAGGCAAGACTACTGAAGTGGGTTGCCATTTCCTTCTCCAGGGGCTCTTTCTGACCCAGGGATTGAACCCAGGTCTCCTGCATTGCAGGTGGATGCTTTACCGTTTGAGCCACTAGAGAATTGGTTGGAGTTCCTCTAAATAGGATTGCTTTGGACTCTTTGCCCACCATGCACCATTCCCTTCCAGACCACTTGGAGGCGGTGAAGCAGAGCAATCAGGAACACAGTCTGGTGGTTAAACGCCTGAGGCATCACACCTGGATGTGTAATCACAGGCTGGTACTGCACTTCTGTGTAAAATGGGGAACGTGTTGCTTGGAAAATATAAGTTACTGCACTGAAAGCTCTTACAAGAGTATTTAGCACATCATACGCATTCAATGGGCTTCCCAGGTGGCACTAGTGGTAAAGAATCTACCTGCCAATGCAGGAGACATGAGACCCAGGCTCAATCCCGGGTCAGGAAAATCCCCTGGAGGAGGACATGGCAACCCACTCCAGTATTCTTGTCTGGAGAATCCCAGGGACAGAGGATCCTGGAGGGCTACAGCCTGCGGGGCCACAAAAGAGTCCGACACGACTGAAGCAACTTAGCTTCACTCATTCAGTCAAGATTAGCAGTTCCTATGAATAGTCCTGTTCATAGTCACAGATCAGCGACTTCCCTGGTGGTCCAGTGGTTAAGACTCCACACTCCCATTCCTGGTCAGGGAACTAGATCTCACAGGCCACAACTAAGAGTTCACTCACATGCCACTGCTAAAGATCCTGCATGCCAAAACAAAGACCTGGCCCAGCCAAATAAAATAAATAAATAATTAAAAAGTAAAAACAGTTTAAAAACATTTGAAAAAAATAGAGGGGAAAAGAGTGTTCATACCATAAGAGGCAATCAACCAGGTCTGGCCCAGGGGCTGCAGTTTGCTGGACCCCGGGGTTGAGGGACAGGCACTGAGCTCGTTATCACAGCCGCACCCCAGCCCTGCTTCCTCACCTGACCCTCCTGATGGTGGCAAGTTACTCACTGTCTCTGGGTTTGTTTCCTCCTTGCCAAAAAAAAAAAAAAAAAACTGGAAAAATAATAACGAGCTGCTTACAGGATTGTTGTCAGTCTTCGCTGAGATACAGCATGAAATGGCTTTGGACACAATATCCCAAGTAATGTATCCTAAGTTAAGATAGTGCTGACTCTTTCCTCTCATGGAAGAAGAATCTGGCAGCTGGAAAGTATGAGATAGTCAGGGGAGAAATCAACTTTAGAATCGGAAAAGTCCTGGGTCCCACTCCTAACGCCACCGCTTAGAGCTGTGTGACCTTGATAGCGTTCCTCAAGCCCTCTTGCTTCAGTCTCCTCATCTATAAAACACAGATGATACCTGTGTTTCACAGGGTTATTCAATGGTATAAAAAGTACTTGATATATAGCAGACCAAAAAAAAAAAAAAAAAAGATAGCAATGATTTATCCTAATGCCATCTTGATATTTTTTTCTATTTCAAATTTCTTTTTTTGGAGAAGAAACCAATGTTTTTCATCAAAAGCCTGCCTCCTCTCTGCCTCCAAAACATCTCTTTTGATCATTCCCCTGTGCTCCATCAACACAGCGGGCTCCTGCCTCCCCGGGGGAAAACTTGTTGCAGGAAACTGGGGCAGCCCTTTGAACTGGCATTTTTTCCCCGTGCTGAGAAAGAACATTGCTTGGCGTGCTGGGAGTTGCTTGCTTCCTCCCCTTCATCCTTGGACTCGCCCTTTCTGGGTCTGAGGCTGACAATGGACTGGTCCAGGGAGGGGCGCTCTCTGCCCAGGCCTGGGATTGCAGCTGCAGGGGCCCAGGGCCCTCTGCGCTTTGTGGGCCAGGATGAAGGTCTGTTCCCAGCCTGACGTATCTCTGATCTGACATCAGCAGCCCTGACACAGACCAGGCTTCTGTTCTCTCTGAAAAACTTTTCTGGTGGAGGCCTGTTTACGGCTGGAAGGCTGGCCTGGCTGAAGGAGCCAAGATGGGTGAGCAGAGGGAAGGTGGAAGGCAGCCTCCTTCTGGCTGTCTGGTCCTCCTGCCTCTCGCAGGAGATGGATGCGCTGAGCTTTGCAGCCCGGAGGTCAGAGCTAGGAGAGAGGCCAGAAACAGGAGAAGCCAGGGTG
Source organism: Cervus elaphus (assembly GCF_910594005.1). Lineage (NCBI taxonomy): Eukaryota > Metazoa > Chordata > Mammalia > Artiodactyla > Cervidae > Cervus > Cervus elaphus. Next base: position 11,437,498 of record NC_057835.1, read on the forward strand.
AATGCAAGCCCAGAGAAGTCGGGGGGCCAGAAGGCTGGGTTTAGTCACTGAGTGTGATGAATGAGGGCAGAGCCTGAAGTCAGGACAAAGTCAGAGTCAGATGCCTTCAGTTCTCTTGTGTCGACTGCTTTCCCTGGACCAGATACTGTTATGTGCTACCCTCTGGCGAGACAGCAGAGAATAAGATGACTCCTGTTCTCACTGGGTTTATATCTGGTGAAGATCCATAGCACTTGTGTGCCTACAGGGATATCTGAGCTCAGAGAAGTGACGCAACCTGTTATAAGCCACACAGTACGCTGTGAGATGTAAGCCCATGCCTCTCTGTCCACCTGGGAGTGTTCATTCCTCGCAGACGTTCAGAAAAAAGGGTGGTTTTCTCCATCCTCTCTCAGAGCCATTGACAGAGCTTCTCACTCTTCCTCTTTAACCACTGGTTATTTAAAAATACCATTAATGGCAGTTAATCCAAATGCAACCGTAACCACTCATTAGCATCTAAAGAGCAAGTTTTAGATCATGGTTCTAATTAGATTTTGTGGGTTGCAAGCAACAGAAAGTAGCTCTAGCTAACCTGAGCCAAAAAGAATCTTATGGAAGGATGTAGGGTAGCTCCAACAACCAAGGGCAAAGCTGAACAGCCACGCTTCAAGAAAAGCAACAGTTGGAGTGGCCCTTAGGTGCTGGGTACCACCATCAGGAGAAACTGGCAGTCATTTCCTGTTCCTCGGTTCCTATTTCCACTTTGCGTTGTGTATATTCTGCTTCCCATCACTTCACTCAGGACTCAGATGCTTGGGAGAGACAATGTGACTGGCCAAGTCCCATGCCCATATCTTTGACACCCCCACTGACAGTTCACCACCTGGGGGAGCAACTTTCTCAAATGGGACTCTGGCTGCTGCTGAGAGGAGGGAAGTAGAATGTCTGCAGGGCAGGAGCCTACAATCCCTTCTGTGACGATAATCATTAGAGAAGCTGTGGGGTGGCAAAAAGAACAACGGACAGGAAGATGGACTCTTTCGTTCTAATCCTGGCTTTGCCTCTATGGGGTCCCTCTTCCTCTCCTAGGTCTGGCCTGCCATACGGGAGGCCTACTCTAACTGTGATAGTTCATGATTCTAAAGACTTTGACTCCAGTTTTTCACTTGCATTTCAGATGGTTCACATAACAGTTCTATTCATGTGCTTGGAAACTAGCTGTACAGTGGACACCATGATCAATATTTTCATGTATGTGTTTTAATGCTCTTAATAACAACAGGTCAGCTAGGTAGCATTATTCCCATAGTGCTGAAGAGTATTGAGACAAAGAGAGCTTCCAGGATTTACAGCCAGGTCCTCCTGACTCCAAAGAGCCTAAATCTTTTTATCAGCAGCTCTGATTCTCTGATGGTTTCTTTTGTTTTCTGAAAAGGCCCCACCAGTGGAGGCGTGGGATGGCCTGCTGCAGGGTCGGGGGCACTGAGTGTGGCACCTTTCGAAGGAAGTTGCAATTATCTTCATTACGTCCACCATAGTTTGGCCTCAGGTCAAACAACAGGGATGGAACCCGCCCATCAACAGAAAATTGGATTAAAGATTTACTGATCATGGCCCCACCTATCAGAATAAGACCCAGTGTCCCCCTCAGTCAGTCTTTCCCATCAAGAAGCTTCCATAAGCCTCTTATCCTTCTCCATCAGAGGGCAGACAGACTGAAAACCACAATCACAGAAAACTAACCAAACTGATCACGTGGACTACAAACTTGTCTAACTCAATTAAACCATGAGCCAGGCCATGTAGTGCTGCCCAAGATGGATGGGTCATGGTGGAGAGTTCTGACAACATGTGGTCCACTGGAGAAGGGAATGGCAAACCACTTCACTATTCTTGCCTTGAGAGCCCCATGAACAGCATGAAAAGGCAAAAAGATAGAACACTGAAAGGTGAAGTCCCCAGGCTGGTAGGTGCCCAATATGCTACTGGAGAACAGTAGAGAAATAACTCCAGAAAGAATGAAGAGACGGAGCCAAAGCAAAAACAACACCAAGTTGTGGATGGGACTGGTGATGGAAGTAAAGTCTGATGCTGTAAAGAGCAATATTGCATAGGAACCTGGAATGTTAGCTCCATGAATCAAGGCAAATTGGAAGTGGTCAAACAGGAGATGACAAAAGTGAACACTGACATTTTAGGAATCATTGAACTAAAATGGACTGGAATGGGTGAATTTAATTCAGATGACCATTATATCTACTACTGTGGGCAAGAATCCCTTAGAAGAATTGGAGTAGCCATTATAGTCAACAAAAGAGTCCCAAATGCAGTACTTGGATGCACTCTCAAAAACAACAGAATGATCTCTGTTTGTTTCCAAGGCAAACCATTCAATATCACAGTAATCCAAGTCTACGCCTCTACCAGTAATGCTGAAGAAGCTGAAGTTGAACGGTTCTATGAAGACCTACAAGACCTTTTAGAACTAACACCCAAAAAGGATGTCCTTTTCATTATAGGGGACTGGAATGCAGAAGTAGGAAGTCAAGAAACACCTGGAGTAACAGGCAAATTTCGCCATGGAGTACAAAACGAAGCAGGTCAAAGGCTAACAGTTTTGCCAAGAGAACGCACTGGTCATAGCAAACACTCACTTCCAACAACACAAGAGAAGACTCTAAACATGGACATCACCAGATGGTCAACACCGAAATCAGATTGATTATATTCTTTGCAGCCAAAGATGGAGAAACTTTATACAGTCAGCAAAAACAAGACTGGGAGATGACTGTGGCTCAGATCATGAACTCTTTATTGCAAAATTCAGACTTAAATTGAAGAAAGTAGGGAAAACCACTAGGTCATTCAGGTATGACCTAAATCAAATCCCTTATGATTATACAGTGGGAGTGACAAATAGATTCAAGGGATTAGATCTGATAGACAGAGTGCCTGAAGAATTATGGACGGAGGTTCGTGATATTGTACCAGAGACAGGGATCAAGACCATCCCCAAGAAAAAGAAATGCAAAAAAGCAAAATGGCTGTCTGAGTAGGCCTTACAAATAGCTGTGGAAAGAAGAGAAGTGAAAAGCAAAGGGGAAAGGAAAAGATATTCCCATTTGAATGCAGAGTTCTAAAGAATAGAAAGGAGAGATAACAAAGCCTTCCTCGGTGATCAATGAAAAGAAATAGAGGAAAACAATAGAATGGGCAAGACTAGAGATCTCTTCAAGAAAATTAGAGATACCAAGGGAACATTTCATGCAAAGACGGGCACACATAAAGGGCAGAAACTTAGGTATGGACCTAACAGAAGCAGAAGATATTAAGAAAAGGTGGCAAGAATAAACAGAAAAACTATACAAAAAAGATATTCATGACCCAGATAACCACGATGGTGTGATCACTCATCTAGAGCCAGATATCCTGGAATGCAGAGTCAAGTGGGCCTTAGGAAGCATCACTATAAACAAAGCTAGTGGAGGTGATGGAATTCCAGTTGAGCTATTTCAAATCCTCAGAGATGATGCTGTGAAAGTGCTGCACTCAGTACGCCAGCAAACTTGGAAAACTCAGCAGTGACCACAGGACCAGAAAAGGTCAGCTTTCATTCCAAACCCAAAGAAAGGCAATGCCAAAGAATGTTCAAACTACCTCACAATTGCACACATCTCACATGCTAGCAAAGTAATGCTCAAAATTCTCCAAGCCAGACTTCAGCACTATGTGAACTGCGAAATTCCAGATGTTCAAACCGGTTTTAGAAAGGCAGAAGAACCAGAGATCAAATTGCCAACATCCGTTGGATCATCGAAAAAGCAAGAGAGTTCCAGAAAAACATCTACTTCTGATTTATTGACTACAACAAAGCCTTTGACTGTGTGAATCACAGCAAACTGTGGAAAATTCTTCAAAAGATGGGAATACCAGACCACCTTACCTGCCTCCTGAGAAATCTGTATGCAGGTCAAAAAGCAACAGCTAGAACTGGACATGGAACAACAGACTGGTTCCAAATAGGGAAAGGAGTCCATCAAGGCTGTATGTTGTCACCCTGCTTATTTAACTTATATGCAGAGTACATCATGTGAAATGCTGGGTTGGATGAAGCACAAGCTGGAATCAAGATTGCCAGGAGAAATATCAATAACCTCAACCTCAGATATGCAGATGACACCACCCTTATGGCAGAAAACAAAGAGGAACTAAGGAGCCTCTTGATGAAAGTGAAAGAGAAGAGTGAAAAAGTTGGCTTAAAACTCAACATTCAAAATACAGAGATCATGGCATCTGGTCCCATCACTTCACAGGAAATAGATGACAAATAGCGAGAGACTTTATGTTTTGGGCTCCAAAATCACTGCAGATGGTGACTGCAGCCATGAAATTAGAAGACGCTTGCTCCTTGGAAGAAAAGCTATGACCAATCTAAACAGCATATTAAAAAGCAGAGACATTACTTTACCAACAAAGGTCCATCTAGTCAAAACTATGGTTTTCCAGTAGTCATGTATGGATGTGAGAGTTGGACTATAAAGAAAGCTGAGCGCTGAAGAATTGATGCCTTTGAACTGTGGTGTTGGAGAAGACTCTTGACAGTCCCTTGGACTGCAAGGAGATCCAACAAGTCCATCCTAAAGGAGATCAGTCCTGGGTGTTCATTGGAAGGACTGATGCTGAAGCTGAAACTCCAATACTTTGACCACCTGATATGAAGAACTGTCTCATTGGAAAAGCCCCTGATGCTGGGAAAGATTGGAGGTGGGAGGAGAAGGGGATGACAGAGGATGAGATGGTTGGATGGCATCACTGACTCGATGGACATGAGTTTGAGCAAGTTTTGGGAATTGGTGATGGACAGGAAGCCTAGCATGCTGATGTCCATTGGTTCCCAAAGAGTCGAACACAACTGAGTGACTGAACTGATGTTGCCTAATGGAATCAGCTCTAAGTTTGCTTGGAAAACCAGGGATTAAGACCCAGCTCTGCCCAGAAGTCACCATGTGAGCATGACCTTCTGTGGGACCATTTAATCACCAGGAGGAACCACAAGTCTGGCTCTGAAAACTTGCAGCGGGGATGGGGAGATCAGATGTGATTCCAGATAGTAAAATGCCTTAGAGAGGGAAACCTTCCAACCAATATAAGATGATGCCTATCCTGCATGCATCAGACCTCACTGAGAGCAGAATTCTGAAAGCACCTGAATTCTCTAAGCATTCAGAACTTGTGAAGAAGAAGAAATCGGTGTGTAATTTTTGTGTTATTGGAAGCTCGAAGAGGGATTGGGAAATTGTGACTTCCAAATCTCACAGCTCTGAGTTTCTGTGGACAGCTGGGCCTGGAGATGTCATCTGGCATGAGTGAGAAAGCCTCCCTTTAGCAAAAAGTGATTTGCAGGAAAGGAATTTCTGAATGCAGCATGTGGGCACAGGACAACCAAATGTTCCCTGGCATTCACACTTCATCACCGGTAAAAATGGGGTCCCATCCTTAACTGTCCACAGGGAAAAAAGAATATGAAACCACGTAAAACTATTTCCACTCTAATGTGAAACTGAGATCTTCCATATGAACACACTTTGGAAAGCAGAATATGAGAAAATAATTTGTTGTGTACATAAAGATATGTACACACGCTTGTTACATCATGTTTGACAGTACAAAAAGTAGACACAGGGCTAAGTTGCTTCTGCCATATCTGACTCTTTGTGACCCCATAGAATGTAGATCACCAGGCTCCTCCATCCATGGGATTCTCCAGGCATGAATACTGGAGTGGGTTGCCATGCCCTCCTCCAGGGGATCTTCCCCACCTGTGCATTGAACCCGGGTCTCTTATGTCTCCTGCATTGGCAGGGGGGTTCTTTACTACTAGAATCACCTAAGAAGCCCAAAACTACACAAAAGTGAACTGGTTAAGTCAATGTTATGGTAGATCCACTAATTAGAATATTGTGACGCTCTTAAAGGGATGTTTTCAAAGACTTGTTAATGGAGTGAGGAGAAGTTAATAGTGTGACTGTCCACATGTCCATGGCCAATCTCCAAAAGATACACGACTAACTGGGAACAGTGCTTTGGGAAAAGGAAGTGTGGCCCAGCAGACAGGGTTAGGGAAGACGCTTTGCATTGTTCACAGTCTCATAACTTTCGAATCTTCAAATGGAAAAGGGCCATAAATGCTCAGCACAGGAAAGGAAGTAGGACCCACACTAAGACACTATTATAGGATCCTAGCAACTTCCAGACAGAAAAAAAGAGGTCCTATGCAAGGAAATTGGAATCAGAACACCATCAGGCCATTTCCATCTGAATAAGCTAAATAAAGGCTTTTACAGATAGTTGCGGAGTCAAAAATTATCTTCTCTGTATCCCTTCTTGGGAAGTTACTGGAAGTTGTGCTTCAGCGATTCACGAAAGTAAATCAAGAGAAAGATGGAAATCAAGCAAGTCAAGAAGAAGACGGGAGATGTAACACAGGCCAAGGAAAGGTGTAGAGAGAACAGCATCCTAGCCCACAGGACCTCCACTCCAGAACAGAGAGGGGCCAGGGTGCTCCTGGAGGGAGGAGTCCAGAAAATAAAACAGACTGAGGACCTGTGTGATGTTACGTCCCTTGGAAAAAAGTAAGTCATAGCTCCTTATAAAGGTAAATAAATGAAACACATGAAATGCTTTTTTATTATAGGAAAACACAGTACACTATTTAACTCAGGGGTGGATTTATTTAACTCAGAGTCATCACAGTGGATGTGTTAGTTCGGGTCCTCTGAGAAGCAAATACTGTAAGACGCACACAATACTTAATAGAGGAAACACCAGCAAAAGACCAAGGGAGGGAGCCGGCGGCAGAAGGCAGAGCCACCACGCCGCCCGGACCCTGGGGGAGGAGAGAAAGTTAACTTAAGAAAAACTCGGCCAGGCTGTATTGTACAGAGTGAAGCAAGTCAGAAAGAGAAAGACAAATATCGTATATTAACGCATATGTGTGACATCTAGAGAGAGGGTCCTGATGAACCTTTCTGCAGGGCAGCAGTCAAGACGCAGACACAGGGAACAGACTTGTGGACGCGGGGGGAAGGAGAGGGTGGACGGATGGAGGAGAAGGGTGGAAGCCTGCATGTTACCGCACATAAAATAGACAGCCAGCGGGCATCAGCTGGAGGACTCCGGAGCTCAGAGCCAGCGCTGGGGACAACCTGGGGGCGGGATGGAGCAGGATGGAGCGGGAGCTGGGAGGGAGGTTCGGGGTCGGGGAGCATATGTGTACCTATGGCAGATTTATGATGCTCTATGGCAGAGGCCATCACGACATTGTGGAGCCATTGTCCTCCAGTTAAAAAATAAATAATTTTTTTTCAAGTTGGCCAGGCTGATGCGGAGCCTTCTAGCCACGGCCCCATATCTAGTCCGCCCAGCACTGCTGCTCTTCTCCAGCTCCAGGTCCCGCTGCCTCGGTAACCCACTCACCTTCTTCTCAGCAGCCCAGCAATTTCTATGCTCTTTCGCTGGAACTGTGCCCCTGTTTCTCTCCCCTCTGAAGATTCAGCCTCTGCCCCCAGCTCCACCAAGAAAGGACTGAGCCTTCATCCACTGGTCAGTTCCACCCCGGGGCAAGGGAGGCCCGTCCCTCTAAGACATGAAGTCTCCCACTCTCTTAGGAAAGGGAACATACTCTCCTCCCCACTCAGAGACAGCCAGGGCCCCAGGGAAATGTTGTACAATGGTCCACTGTGTCGGTCCAGGAGTGCCATTCGTAGCAATAGCCATCATAGATGGAAATGCTTATTAAAGGCCATTTCTAGAAGATCAAAATAAACTGAGGAAGGGGAGGACTTTCTCTTGGGCTAGAGGTGGGGCTGAGAGGAATCCACCCCAAAGCAAAGCGGGAAAAGACAACACACCCATTAGTCTCTCAATAGCCCATCCTGTGAACATTGAGCACCAACCGTACCCAGGGACACCGCTAAGGGCATTCATGGTGTCACAGTGTCCAAAACGACCCTGTGAAGTAGACAGCATGTCATCTTTGTGCTCAGTCACTCAGCCATGTCCGACTCTGTGTGACCCCAAAGACTGTAGCCGGCCTGCCTCCTCTGTCCATGGGATTCTCCAGGCAAGAATACTGGAGTGGGTTGCCACTCGCTTCTCTAGGGGATCTTCCTGACCCAGGGATCTAACTTACATCTCTAACATCTCCAAGACAACATTAGGATTCTCCGTTTGTAATAAGGAAATCAAGAATCAGTTGAGTAATTTGTCCAAAACCATACACCTAGTAAGTAGAAGAGCTGGGTTTGATTTATTTATTTATTTGGCCACATCTTAAGACATACAGGATCTTAGCCCCCCAAACGGGGATCGAATCCTTGCCTCCTGCATTGGGAGCATGGCGCCTTAACCACTGGTCCACCGGGCAAGTCCCAAGAGGGGGATTTGAAGCCATGTCTGCTTGACTTCCCAGACCTCACACTTTCTTTTCCTTAATGTATATATTTTATTGAAGTATCGTTTACTTACAGCGTTTCAGGTTCACAGCAAGGTGACGCAGTTTTACATATAGACATACATTATTTTTCAGATTATTGTCCATCGTAGGTTATTACAAGATATTGATGATAGTTCCCTCTGCTATACAGTAGAATTTTGTTGCTTGTTACATGTATATTTTTAAAAAATAGAAATCTAGCATTCTATTCATACTAAGTCAAACAAGTGGAATCAAAATGTCACAAATGTTTTAGTTAGGCAAAAATTCTTAAGCTTTCTAAAATATATATATTATACATATTATATATATATATATAATATATATAAACTAGGCTTGAGAAAGAACTCTAGAAAAAAAGAAGAGATGGATAAATAATAAACTATAAACTAAATAAAATGGGAGCACTGAATATGAAATAGGAAAAATGAAACAAACTAGAGAAAAGTAAAAGATCATCATATAGTCCAGGTGTGTTTAAACATGGCTGATAATTAGAAACATATCTGGAACTTTGAAGAAAAGAAGCAATACCTGCTGGAGAGGGCGTGGAGAAAAGGGAACCCTCTTACACTGTTGGTGGGAATGCAAACTAGTACAGCCGCTGTGGAGAACAGTGTGGAGATTCCTTAAAAAACTGGAAATAGAACTGCCATATGACCCAGCAATCCCACTGCTCGGCATACACACCGAGGAAACCAGGTCTGAAAGAGACACGTGCACCCCAATGTTCATCGCAGCACTGTTTATAATAGCCAGGACATGGAAGCAACCTAGATGCCCATCAGCAGATGAATGGATAAGGAAGCTGTGGTACATATACACCATGGAATATTACTCAGCCGTTAAAAAGGATTCATTTGAATCAGTTCTAATGAGATGGATGAAACTGGAGCCCATTATACAGAGCGAAGTAAGCCAGAAAGATAAAGACCAATACAGTATACTAACCCATATATATGGAATTTAGAAAGATGGTAATGATAACCCTATATGCAAAACAGAAAAAGAGACACAGATGTACAGAACAGACTTTTGGACTCTATGGGAGAAGGCGAGGGTGGGATGTTTCGAGAGAACAGCATCGAAACATGTATATTATCAAGGGTGAAACAGATCACCAGCCCAGGTGGGATGCATGAGACAAGTGCTCGGGGCTGGTGCACTGGGAAGACCCAGAGGGATGGGATGGGGAGGGAGGCGGGAGGGGGGATCAGGATGGGGAACACATGTAAATCTATGGCTGATTCATGTCAATGTATGGCAAAAACCACTACAATACTGTAAAGTAATTAGCCTCCAACTAATAAAAATAAATGGGGGGAGAAAAAAGAAGCAATACCTGCCAGCCCTCACTCTTAACCTCGATGGGTGATAAAGTTATGCCAAGATTCAGCCTTGGGAGAGAAGGGGATCAAAAGAAACCTACAAATGTGATATGAAATCAATTTTTGCATAAAAACCCTGCCGAGGTCTCTTCCCAGAGTCCCACAGTGATGGGACCACACAGAGAGAGGCGGGGTCTGCATCTCAGAAGTCTGATTGGGGTCCAGGAGCAGCAGCTGCCTGTGCAGCTATGGGCACTTTGCTTAAGGTACCAGAGCCTCTTGGTAAATGTCACATTGCTCTTGAAAATATGGGGGTTATTTTCAAAAATCTTTTGATATTGATTTCTAATATAATTACAGACCCTGTATGATTTCAATATCTTTGTGTTAGTCACTCAGACATGTCCAACTCTATAGCCCACCAGGATCCTTTGTCCACAGGATTCTCCAGGCAAGAATACTGGAGTGGGTTGCCATTTCCTCCTCCAGGGGATCTTCCCAACTCAGAGATTGAACCCAAGTCTCCCACATTGCAGACAGATTCAATACCTTTAGACCATGAAATGTTTGCACCTTGTTATATGTCCCTGGATATGTTCCAGTGTCTCCTAGTTTACAATCCATGAGAACCTGAATAGAATTTGTATCTTACTACTGTGTGAAAATTGTATAAATCTTAATTATGTTGAATTGGTTCATAGAGCTTTTCAAGAATACTATATCCTTCTACTTTCTGTATATTCATTCTATTAATTTTTGAGAGTTTTATATTGAAACTCCAACTATAAAATCTTTATTTATCTACTTTTAACAATAATTATAATGTATAGTGGAACTACATGTAACCTAGTTCTATATTTTCCAAGTCTCCTCTAAGTGCGTTGTCATACTTACATAATTTAAAAAAAAAATTTTTTTTTAAGATATCAGAGCCTCAAATTGTCTCCCTGCAAAACTAAGGCTGATGCTAACTGCTTTGCAGGAGGGAGGATAAATGATATATCCTATATAAAGTATTTAGGATGTCTTCTACGTAAATATGATTTTCTCTTCTTCCAACTACAGATTGGCACTTGCCATCTGCTTCTACAAGGATTAAATCATGAACTTCTGGAGCTGCTGACCTTCAACATCCTCTGCAAAGAGTTCAAGGTAGAGATCAGGAATGAAGGTCTGCCTCAATAGTTAGATATTTTCAGATTTTATGAGCCCAATTTTTGCATCTCCTCATATCTAGAAAAAGCACTAAAATCATTGACAGTGACATCTATTCTTTGTGATGAGCAGTGAGCCTCTGTCAAAATGTGTACTTGGCTGCATGTACCCACCTCACTAGAATCATATGTAACACTGATCTTCTGCCTGCCTCTCTGGAGCTGTTTCTCAGAGCTATCTGAGATGCTGTCTCCCAGGCTATAGTCCTCATTTTGCCCCAAATAAAACTTTTCCCACAACTCTCACATTGTACTTCTTTTTTGCAGCCAAAACTCCCCATCACCAATTCTCCCCTTTCCTAAAATCCCCACCACTGAATTTGCAAGGAACCTGCCTTTTCAGTGAAATTCCTGGAGTGAGCTTTTAAAGAGAGACTTGAGCTGGGTTTTATTATCCGATGCAGATAACTTTTTTGATGTATATCAATCATTTTCATTTGTAAAGTGGACGGATTTTATATATCTATATCTAGCTGCTGCAAGAAAAATCTTTAAAGCTTCAAGATGGGATTTTAAAACATCTTTACAGATGAAAAAAAGCAAAAGTTTAACCTTCAAGGAAAATAAAAGAGAACATGAACTCTATACTTGAACACACATAATACAAAAAAAAAAAAAAAAGACTGAGCCTGGGATTGCAAATGTATGACCTTGACATCCATTGTTCGAGCAGCAGAAAAAAAGGATTATTTTCATCTGACTTGGTAGAAGAGGAAGCCCAATGCATCAGATGATTCCTAAATCCATCCCCATTCACAGCATGGCCAGGGACCCTGAAACCCATTATTAGAAATACCTCATTCATTTATTCATTTGTCAATTCTCTCTCTCATCTACTCTCTCCACTCATTTATTCATCTATAAATCTCTTCACAAGCGATTACCCTGTGCCAAATCCTGTGCTATCTGTTGAGAGCTCAGAAATTATTGGCAGTCTCATTACAGATGTTTGCTTTACAGACAGAGAGACAGGCATGTACATATAATCATAAAATCAGGTGTTTTATCTAAAATATGCTATGTTGATGCTTTTGAATTGTGATGCTGGAGAAGACTCTTGAGAGTCCCTTGGACAGCAAGGAGATCAAACCAGTCAATCCTAAGGGAAATCAACCCTGAATATTCACTGGAAGGACTGATGCTGAAGCTGAAGCTCCAATACTTTGGCCACCTGATGTGAAGAGCCGACTCACTGGAAAAGACTTGATGCTGGAAAAGATTGAAGGCAAAAGGAGAAGGCGGCAGCAGAGGATGAGAAGGTTAGATAGCATCACTGATTCAAGGGACATGAGTTTGAGCAAACTCCGGGAGATAGTGGAGGACAGAGAAGCCTGGCATGCTCCACTCCACGAGGTTACAAAGAGACGGACACGACTTAGCAGCTGAACACCACCACCACTGTGCTACAAAAGCAATAACAAAGTCAGACTCAATTCAAAGACAGACACGTGTCTTGAGGTGCAATGAGCATCATAGAGTCAAAAAGCCTTCACATTGTCTAGGGATACTAGAGAAGGCTTGGGGGCCAGGGGTGGTGGTTTCTGAGCTGTGATGGTAAGACCAGCAGACCAGGAAAAGAAAGGATCACGGACATCTTTGTCTCCTGATAAAAACCAAATTATACAAGAGGAATAAGCCAGGCATCCTAATTACCCATTCATGTATTTGCTTCCATAATTCTTTAGTTTACCTGGTTGCTTTCCAGGTCAGGGCTGTGAAAGTGTAAAACACAAGACAGGTAGATTTTATAAAAGGTTGGAATGGAAAAGGTTTTCAGCGTCACCGGTTCCAACCTTGTCTTTTACAGATCAGCAATTTCAGGTCCAGAGAGATCTGCCCAAGACCACGCAGCAAATTAAGACCTAGAACCTGGGTTTTTCTAATCCTCTAAAAGCCTCCCACTGCAAAGGCAGATCCACAGTTATTTGCAGAGCCTTCACACACTCGATAAAACAGGTATTAACCCTCCATTTTGCAGACGAGGAAACAGAGAGTGTCTAAAGGACAGGAAGCAACCTGCCCCAAACCACACTGCAGAAATTCTAGGCAAAAGCAGCGTTAGCTAGAACCCCAGGGCCCTGCCCCAGGCTCCAGAGCGCTCCTGGTTATGCCATGCTGCCGCCTAGGGGCGAGAGCTCAGAGCAAGGTCCCCAGAGGGAGGCAGGCCGTCCGGGCGAGGGCAGGACCACAGAGGAGAAGGAAGGATGCTGGAAGCCGACTCATTCTCCTCTCATCCACCGCTCAGTCTAGCTGAGGACCGCCTCCTGCTGCTGCCCGCACACTGAAAACTTCCTGCACATCTCTCCAGAGGGGACTGTTACAAGTTACACAATCTAATGTTGCTAAACTAAAATCCAGACTGGAAATAGGTGCGGCTTGCAAAAGGATCATTTTCCACCCTCCTCATGATGAGCATATGGAGCGAGGAAGGCATATCCCTTTGAAATAGTTTTGGCAGCAACCTGTGGGTTTTCACATGGAATCTGTGAATCTTTCAGAGCGTAGACAGCGTGATGCCGACCCTGCAGGTACCATGCCTGCCCAAAAAATTAAAAAAAAAAAAAAAATCAGGTACAAGGGAGCCGGGATGCAGCTAATCACCTGCCCCACCCCATTCGTTATTGATCATTTTTACGAGACATTTTACATTGTAAGTCTAACTGTTGGTAGCAACCATCCTTTTGAATGATGCGTTGACACAGAGATGGAGACAATGGAGGAACCCAACCGCGGGCCAATAGCGCCGCCTAGTGGTTAACTAGAAGACGACACTTTCATCTCCCTATGAGCAGAGATTCAAAGCACAAGAGACCGACCTCATTTTAGATGGGAAATCGAATTCTAGAGAAAGGCCCGCTGCTTCCCAGATCTAACAATTTCACTAACATATTCACATTCCTGCTATGTGCCCGACACCAAGCCACGCTTCATAGAATCTATTATGAGTAGAACACGGCCCCTGTCCCATGGGAGAAGAGCCATGTGACAAAGGATTCAACACGGTCTGATAGCAGCTAGAAAAAGAGGGCGCGGAGCCCGACAGTTTGTAATCAGGTCAATTCATCTTTAGCAATCCTGCCCCCTTTTTGCCACATAATCAAAATTATTTCCTCTCTCTGGCAATTCTGGGGAGTAAATTATATCCATTAGGATAATTCTTGGCAGAGCCAGTTTCAATTGTCTGAAGCCATTGTTCTTAGCTTTTCTAAGTCCACATACTGAGAGTCTGGTGAAGTCTGTGCATTTGCGCTCCCAGAAAGTGCACCAGTGTTGTAGGTAGCAGCACGCTATAGGCACATCAGTCTAGAATTTTTCCTCCGAGCACCCAACCAAGAGTTCCTGATCTCAAGAATCTTCCCTCCTGATTACTTGGAAATTTGTGCTTTAGAGCAAAGTGGTAACTCTTTCTGCTTTAGGGAACTATGTCATTGACTTAAATGCAAGTCATTAGTGAAATAAGAGAAATTATGGAGGGCCCGAAACATATGCAAAAAAAAAAAAAAAAAAACCCTCTACAAGTTGGCAAAATGCACAGAAATATAACCTATAGCCATTCCCATTGAGAATTTGGACACCCAGATGTTCAGGGCCCAAGCTTTGGGTTCACATGCTGGCTTCAGCCTCAGGACAATAACCTGACCTCTCTGAGCCTCTGTTTCCTCATCTGTCCAATGGCAGTAATGACTGTGAGTTCCTCGCACAGCACTGGTGGTTAAACAGTGAAGAACCTGCCTGAAATGCAGGAGACGTGGGTTCGATCCCTGGGTCCGGAAGATCCTCTGGAGGAGGAAGTGGTAACCCACCCCAGTATTCTTGCCTGGAAAATTCCATGCACAGAGGAGCCTGGCAGGGGTCACAAAGAGTCAGACATGAGTGAGTATACATACGCACACATACAGCACTAGTTAGAATTAATATAAATCACAGTGACTAACAGATACCAAGAACACAAACATTGGCTTTTATTATCAACATTATAATTAGGTTGAAGTAATTCGTTAATCCATCCAGTGAAAATTTAGCTATTACCCACTGTTTACCAGGTGACAAGTACTAAGTACTGGGAACAGATTTGGTTAAATGAATGATTATGTAGCCAGTTTCAAAGTTTCATCCAAGGACAGTCACCAAAGGCATCTTCCAGTAGCTTATTGGGTTTCTTCCATGTCTTGGTTATTGTAAATAGTGCTGCAATGAACAGTGGGGTGTGTGTATCTTTTTGAATTGTGGTTTTCTCAGGATATATGCCCAGTGGTGGGATTATATGGCAGTTTTATTCCTAGTTTTTTAAGGAACCTCCATATTGTTTCCCATGCATGCTAAGTCGCTTCAATCATGTCCAACTCCTTGTAACCCCAAGAACTGTAGCACCCCCAGGCCCCTCTGTCCATGGGATTCTACAAGCAAGAATACTGAAGTGGTATCGAACACACATCTCTTACTTTTCCCGCTTTGGCAGGCAGGGTCTTTACCACTAGCTCCACCTGGGAATCCCCGTTATTTTCCACAGTGGCTGTATCAATTTACATTCC
Organism: Cervus elaphus; assembly: GCF_910594005.1. Taxonomy (NCBI): domain Eukaryota; kingdom Metazoa; phylum Chordata; class Mammalia; order Artiodactyla; family Cervidae; genus Cervus; species Cervus elaphus. The sequence continues at coordinate 11,453,048 of NC_057835.1, forward strand.
CACCAACTGTACAGGAGGTTTACTTAACTCCACATCCTCTCCCGCATTTATTATATGTAGACTTTTTAATGATGACCGTTTTGGCCAGTGGGGTTGGGGAGGGGCATGGTACCTCATTGTAGGTTTTTTTTTTTTTTTTTTTTTTTGCCTCATGGCTTTCAAAAGCTTAGTTTCCTGACCAAGGATGGAACCTGGACCCTTGGCAATGGAAGCACAGAGTCCTAACCACTGGACCACAGGGAATTTCCCTCAATGTAGTTCTGATCTGATTTGCATTTCTCTAATTACCAGCAGTGTTGAGCATCTTTTTTATGTGCCTGTTACTGACCCACTTTTTTTCCAGGCCTTCCCATAGCAAACAGCAGCACACAGGTCCCCCTGGACAGCACCTCACCCTTAACTCTACCACGTAGCTCATTTTCTGTATCAGCGTTGCTTTTTCAGCTTCTTGTGGGGCCACATTTGAAGACTAACTCAGCCATCCTGTGTGTGTGCAAACCTGGAAGATGCACATGGATGCCCCTGTGTAGACCCTTCATGCATGGGCGGTGAGAGCCGATAATGAAGACTCTCGTTCTTATCTCTCAGGCGAAAAATTCCGGAACGCACTCAGTAGAGTTCTCCTGAGGGTCCTCAGCAAAACTGAGCTCCACGTGTCTACAGCCTCAACCAACTCAGTTGCTCACCTGCTTGCTTTCCTCTCTTTCCCTGATTCACTCTTCTAAATTCCCCCTCTGCTTCCTTGGGGTCACTTTTCTAAAGAAACCACACAAACACGTGCTCAGGTAGGTTCTGTGTTGGGAGAAAGTCTAAGGCCAAGGAAAACTTTCAAATGATGATGAACATGTGCTCCTGAGTCAGTATATTATTATCTTCCATCGAAAAGATCTTCTGGGGTACTTGTCACCATTCAAAGGCCTGGTTATTGCTGGGGATTTCTGTGCCAGGTTCTAAGCTCCTCTGTTTCCCCAGCACAAGCAGCCTGCAGGAGACCATGAGCAGACATGTCCAAGGAGCAGACAGAAAAGGCACATCAATTCTGCCCCCTCTGCCCAGGGGCGTCTGTAAGCAGTGGCCCCTTCCTACGTCACTAGCCTGGAGTAGCCCCTGCTCATTCAGAACCCTTGGGTATCAGGACTATGCAAAGGATGGAGTAGATAGATTCTCTCACTGCTCCCAGCCCCACAGGGCTGGGGAGACAGGGTAGGCTGCAGGCTAGACGAGAACAGAACAACTTGGAAAGGGCCTCTATATGGGGTCGCTAAGAGTCAGACACGACTGAGCAACTTCACTTTCACTTTTCACTTTCATGCATTGGAGAAGGAAATGGCAATCCACTCCAGTGTTCTTGCCTGGAGAATCCCAGGGACGAGGGAGCCTGGTGGGCTGCCGTCTATGGGGTCGCACAGAGTCGGACACGACTGAAGCAACTCAGCAGCAGCAGCAGCAGGCAAAACTCAGCCTCATAAGAACCTCAGCAGCATCCCCCAGCCGGCCTTTCGCCTGAGTTCCCTAACGTGCATAATGCAAATTGTCGGTTTATCTTATCTACCGTAATGTTAAGTGTGAATCTGATCAAACGTCTAGTTCTATTACCAGCTTATAGTAAATATGGAAGACAAAGAAATATGTTATATCCATCAAATCCAGAACATGGAAAAATCTAGAAGATAATTGACCTAGTTTCCTTAATAAGAAATTGACAAGTAAGAGAGAGCAAAGGAGTGAGAGACTGAGAGAAATTATCTGAGGTTTAATGAAGCTTAGAAACACATCAAATAAATACAATATATGGACATATTCAAACAAAAGCCATTGTGAAAAGAGTTTTTTGTCAATCAGGGAAATTTGAAACCTCTCTGTCTATTTGATGATATTAAGGAATCATTTTTAAGTTTTAGGACTGTTGATGGTGCCATTATTATATTTTTTTAAAGACTTTGTCTGTTATACATACTGAGTCATTTGTAGATGAACTAATGTGATGTCTGGGATTTACTTTAATACGTCCCAGCATGGGGTGAAAAACACAAAGAGGGACGGAGTGCAGATAAATGAGATTGACAAAATCGTGATAATCGGTGCAGTTGATTGATGGATCCATGGGAGTTCATTATATGTCTCAGCTGTCACACAGGTTTAGAAATTTTCCATATTAAAAAAAAGGGAATAATAAGGGGTAGGGAGAAAGGGATAGAGCGATAAAGACAGACTGAGAAAGTTGCCATTTTAAAACTATTTAATAGGAAATTCCCTGGCAGTCCAGTGGTTAAGACTCTGCACTTTCACCGTAAAGGGTGTGGGTTCACTTCCTAGTCAGGGAACTAAGAGCCCACAAGCCCTGTGGCACAGTATATATATGTATAATTTATACATATATAACAATTTCATATGTGCATGGAAAGTGAAAGTCGCTCAGTCGTGTCCAACTCTTTGTGACCTCATGGAATACACAGTCCATGGAATTCTCCAGGCCAGAACACTGGAGTGGGTAGCCATTCCCTTCTCCAGGGGACCTTCCCAACCCAGAGATCGAACCCAGGTCTCCTGCATTGCAGGCAGATTCTTTACCAGCTGAGCCACCAAGAAAGCCCAAGAATGCTGGAGTGGGTAGCCTATCCCTTCTCCAGGGGATCTTCCCAACCCAGGTCTAGAGCATCGCAAAGAGTTGGACAGGACTGAAGCGACTCAGCACGCAAGCTCAAAGACCTGTCACAAAGTGGGGGTGGGGGAGGCGGAGACCTTCCTGGCTGGTAAATGCCGAGGAAATGACTGGACATTCATAGTTGGGTTCCTGTCTTTCTTCCTCTCCAGAGTGAACTGCCCCGGGGAACACACTCAAGCTTTTGAACCAGATTTTGAAGACATAGGGGAGTCACTGAAGGATTTTAAACCAAGAAAGGAGAGTTGAATATCTTTTCTTTCTTGCCTTCAGCACTTTGCATCTTCTGCTTCTTCCCTTCCTAGGAGTTGAACCAGGATCTCCTGCATTGCAGAAGGATTCTTTACCAACTGAGTTACCAGGGAAATACCTATATATATGCATGTATATGTATATATATACATATATAATATATGTAAACATATATATATATATTTTATATATGTATATACATATACATCATTATTGGGCTCAGATGGTTAAGCATCTGTCTGCAATGCAGGAGACCTGGGTTCAATCCCTGAGTTGGGAAGATCCCCTAGAGAAGGAAATGGCAACCCACTCCAGTATTCTGTATACATATATATATGTTTTATATATGTATATACAATTATATACATATTATATATTATATATACATAATTATATACATAAATTATATAAATTAATACATAAATTATATACATATTATATATATGTTTTGGAGGCTTCCCCGGTAGCTCAGCTGGTAAAGAATTCCCCTGTAATGCAGGAGACCTGGGAGACCTGGGTTCAATCCTTGGGTTGGGAAGATCCCCTGGAGAAGGGAATGGCTACCCACTCCAGTATTCTGGCCTGGAGAATTCCATGGACAGAGGAGCCCGGCAGGCTACAGTCCATGGGTTTGCAAAGAGTCAGACACGACTGAGCAACTTTCACTTTCATACATATATACAATTATATACATATGCAATTATATATAATTGTATACATATAATTTATATGTATATAAAAACATATATAAACAAATAAATATATACATAGAAATTATATTGTTTTTATAATATAAACATAATTATGATTATGATATATAATATAATTTATATGTATATAAAACAAAACAGAAATAGACTCACAGATACAGAGAACAAATTAGGGGTTACTGGTGGGGAGAGGGCTGGAGGGGCAAGACAGGAGAAAGGGATTAAGATGTTCAAACAACTGAATACAAAATTCAAAAGACACAATGCACGACCCAGGGTATACAGCCAGTGTTTCGTAGTAACTTTAAATTGAATATAATCTATATCAAATCAAATCACTAAGTTGTACACTTGAAACTAGTACTGTAAATCAGTGATACCTCAATTAAACAAACAAATGAATCTTTAAGTAAAACTAGAAGAAATTTAGTTGTTGCTTCTCCAAAGATGGCATCTGGTAGTACTGGTGTAGCAAACTGCTGCCAAATGATAGCAGCAATAATAATAATAATAATAACAATCATGACGGTGGCGCCTGTGCTAAGCTAGGACCAACGCCCTACAAATTCTGCAGGAAACGGGGAGTGAGGAGCCAGACTGCTCCAGTGATTGTCCTCATCAGGAAAAGTGTCGCACCTCTTCCGGTCCCGTCTGTTTGCACCTGGACCCCACTGTCCCTGAAAGCGTTGTTTGGGAGGGCTGGGTGTGTACCCTCTCCACGTCAATCTCTGTAGAAGACGAGGGATTACAGAAGATGACGTCAGGAAGCCAGTGGGTATAGAGGGCTTCTGGAGGACCTCTGAGCTTCCCAGATGGCATGAGTGATAAAGAACCCACCTGCCAATGCAGGAGACGTAAGAGACACGGGTTCAATCCCTGCATCGGGAGGATACCCTGGAGGAGGACATAACAACTCACTTCAGTATTCTTGCCTGGAGAAACGCATGGACAGAGGAGCCAGAGGGGCTAGGTCCAGAGCATCGCAAAGAGTCGGACACGACTGAAATGACTTAGCACACAAGCTCAGAGGAGATCTGCCACAAGGTGGGGGTTGGGGAGGTGGAGAACTTCCAGGCCGATAAATGACAAAGACATGACTGGATCCTCATAGTTGGGTTCCTGTCTTTTCTCCTCTCTAGGGTGAACTGCCCGGGAAACACACTTAAGCTTTTGAACCAGGTTTTGATGACACGGGGAGTCACTGAAGGATCTTGAGCAAGAGATGAGTGTTGTATATCTTTTTTTTCTCTCCTGCCCTCAGCACTTTGCATCTTCTGTTCCTTCTGCTAGAATGCTCATCCTCGCACTCTCCGCCTCCTCTCTCAACTTCCGCTCATTCCTTAGGAGCCAGATGAGGTGATGCTTCCTCCAGGAAGCCTTCTCTGACCACTAGCAACACTTAAAGACTACACTGTGTCCTGAGTCCATGTCCACTTGTCTCTGCACCAGGCTGTGAATCCGTGAGAACTGGGAACACCTGCCCTGTGTGTCCCTGAGGCCTAAGCCTTAGCTCCATGACACATCATAGTGCTTAATTAATCATTTTCATATGAATTACTGAGTTGACTCTAATATCCCAACAATGTGTACAAGGATGGGGCTGGGGTCAAGGGTCCTATACCAAGAAATGTGGACAGGAGGTGATAAGGAGGGACCAAACAGAGCACCTCCACCAGCTCCATCAACATCCACCGAGTCAGTCTGACTTCCTTTCCTTCGGTTTCTGCTTCAAGAATCAGCCACAAGCTTCTTCCTCAAAGAAGATGCCCTTGAACTGGCATCCATTTTTGTTGTTGTTTACTCACTAAGTCGTGTCTGACTCTTTGCAACCCCACAGGCTGTAGCCCGCCAGGCTCCTCTGCCCATCGGATTTCCCAGGCAAGAATACTGCTGTGAGTTGCCATGTCTTCTCCAGGGGATCTTCCAGGACCAGGAATTGAACCCGCATCTCTTGCTTTGCCTGCACTACAGGGGGGTTCTTTACCACCGTGCCACCTGGGAAGACCTGGCATCCATTACACCTATGAGAATCTTCTGGCGTTTGGAAAATAGATGGTGATGGAACGTGATTTTGCTGTCAAGGGACAGTCTGGTGGGGACAGGGCTACACTGCGGTGGGTGGATAACTTCCCAGCCCACTTCCTCACCCCATTTGTGATCCATTCATTCATCCAAAAAGTCTTTACTAAGAGGTACCATGCATCTGGTTTCCCAGGTGGTGTAGTGGTCAAGAATCTGCCTGTCAGTATAAGAGACACAAGAGATGCAGGTTCAATCCCTGGATTGGGAGGTTCCCCTGGCATAGGAAATGGCAACCCTCTGCAGTATTCTTGCCTGGAAAATTCCATAGACAGAGGAGCCTGGTGGGCTACAGTCCATGAGGTTGCAAAGAGTCAGACATGACTAAGTATGCTTGCACCATGCACCTGGCACGACTCTAAAGTCTGGAGATAGATCAGGAAACAAAATGGGCAAAAATCCCCACCCCGTGGACCTAACACCTAGTGGAATAGACATGAAATGTGAAGTGTTAGCTGCTCAGTTGTGTCCAACTCTGCGACCCTGTGGGCTGTGGGCTGCCAGGCTCCTCTGTCCATGGGATTCTGCAGGCAAGAATCCTGGAGTGGGTTGACATTCCCTTCTCCAGGGAATCTTGCTAACCCAGGGATCAAACCCCAGCTTCCTGCATTGCAGGCAGATTCTTTACCATCTGAGCCACCAGGGAAGCCCCTCTCTTTCGCAGCACCTGCATCATCTCCCTTAATCATACATCTTTATGTCTCCCCTGAATTCTGAGATACTCAAGAGCAGACTCTGTTTTATCCATCCCTGGATACCCAACCCGGGACACACTATATGCTCAGAAAATGTTCTTTAGGGACATCTCAGATATCTGCCTTATTCTGAGTTTTTTGAAATGTAAATGAAATTATTTTGAGCCCCACATGGGGACAATCTCTCCCAAGAATTTGAGAGAAGAAGCAAAACAGAAAAATGGGAGAAGAGTAGCTTTTATTTTCTTCTTGCCCCTGTTTTAAATCCTCTTGCCCCAGACAGAACCCTAGACCCTTTTTGCCTTGTATTCCATACGAAGAAACCTTCTAGCAGAAGGCCTGGGGGGTTCTTGCAGGACGTTTGAATATGTGAGGAAAGCAGAAAGCAGTGATCGCACCAGCACAATGCAAATAGCTTAGATTGACTGTTCCTGAAATGGCTTGGGAGGATGGTGTCGGTGGAGGGAGGAGGGAGCACCTCCAAAAATCCACTCCTCCATAAACGCAACAGTCTGGGGAGCATTTGTTTAAGGGGGAAAAAAGGCTTAATCTGGTTCTTTTTTAAAAAAAATAAGCCATGTAGCATCTTAACTTGCTTGTTCTCCTCCTTCTTCTCCAGCTCCACAATAGGCTTGACAACCACAACCCTAAGTCACAGTGGAAACCACTGGAGTGGGACGGGGAACTATACAGCAATGAAAAATTTTAAATTAAACATAGAAAAAAAAAGAAGTGTCTATACCCTTTTGTGTAAATAGTGTCACACACACCCCTCTTGAAGGTATAAGTGGCCACCTTTGGATTGGTTCTAATTTGTGTTCTCCCCCTCTCTCAAACACAGAGAGACTCAATTTGATTCTCTACCTTCCAGAAGCTTCTGTTCTGCCAGGCAAGATAGAGAAAGGCTCCCAGGTGCCTCAAATGCAGGGCAAGTTGAAAAGCCCATCATATAGTTTCTCAACCAGTAAGTAAAAATTGCATGGATGAGTAATAAGGATGGAGTAGGAAAAGGCAGAGACGTTACTTTGCCGACAAAGGTCCGTCTAGTCAAAGCTATAGTTTTTCCCGTGGTCGTGTATGGTCGGTCCAGTGGACCATAAAGAAAGCTTGGCACCAAAGAATTGATGCTTTTGAACTGCGGTGTTGGAGAAGACTCTTGACTGTCCCTGGGACTACAGGGAGATCCAACCAGTCCATCCTAAAGGAGATCAGTCCTGACTATTCATTGGAAGGACTGATGTTGAAGCTGAAGCTCCAATACTCTGGCCACCTGATGCGAAGAACTGACTCATTGGAAAAGACCCTGATGCTGGGAAAGATTGAGGGCAGGAGGAGAAGGGGATGACAGAGGATGAGATGGTTGGATGACATCACGGACTCGATGAGCATGAGTTTGAGTAAGCTCCGGGAGTTGGTGAAGGACAGGGAAGGCTGGCGTGCTGCAGTCCATAGGGTCACGGAGAGCTGGACACGACTGAGCAACTGAACTGAACTGAGGTAGAAATTATTGCCAATGGAAATATAGGAGAACATCATGAAAGAGACGACGCTGGCCAAGTCTGCAAATGGTGGGTGCATGAGTCTGAAGCACGATAAATACATTTATCACTAAGCAGAGTAGAGAACAATCGGACAAGTTTTCTTCTGAGACCAGCGGGATTGTCATTTCCCCTTGCACCACCAGAGGGCGCTATAACACTCATTGGGATTTAGGGAAGAAAGTAGGTTTCGGTTTTTCTTTACCAGGTCCAGTTGTCAGCAAGGTCTTCGTAAGTTTATAGCTGCTGGGAAACTTGGCTAGTTCTGAGCATTTCTAACGCCCCTCCCCATAAAAAGGTGTTTGCTGAAGTGTGAGGCTGCAACATTTGTCGGAAAAGATAACAGGAATTGTTTCCAAATTTGACCTCAGCGTGCTCCCTAGTGTGTGCCTGCCCGGTAGGGTCTGACTCTGCGTGACCCCAATGGACTGTATGTAGCCCACCAGGCTCCTCTGTCCATGGGATTCTCCAGGCAAGATACTTGAACGGGTAGCCATTTCTTCCTCCAGGGGATCTTCCCACCCAGGGGTCAAACCTGCATCTCCTGTGTCTCCTGCATTGCGGGGAGATTCTTTTACCGCTGAGCCACCAGGAAAGCCAAGAGGATCCAGAACACCTGGGCCAAGCCCCTCCTTCTTTCTGCTGAGATTCCCCTCCCTCCAGCCCTTTCTCCTCCTCATCTCCAAGGACCACCTTCTGTCTGAGTCCCCAACATCAGACAAACATCGTGGTTTTATTAGTATTGATTCCATTGGAATGTAAGGATTCGTGTTATTTTAATTAAGGTTTTTTAACAGAGAGATTCAAGGGATCAGATCTGATAGAGTGCCTGAAGAACTACAGACGGAGGTTCGTGACATTGTACAGGAGACAGGGAGCAAGACCATCCCCAAGAAAAAGAAAGGCAAAAAAGCAAAATGGCTGTCTGAGGAGGCCTTATAAATAGCTGTGAAAAGAAAAGTGAACGGCAAAGGAGAAAAGGAAAGATATCCCCATTTGAATGCAGAGTTCCAAAGAATCACAAGGAGAGATAAGGAAGCCTTCCTCAGTGATCAATGCAAAGAAATAGAGGAAAACAATAGAATGGGAAAGACTAGAGATCTCTTCAAGAAAATTAGAGATACCAAGGGAACATTCCACGAAAAGATGGGCTCAATAAAGGACAGAAATGGTGTGGACCTAACAGAAGCAAAAGATATTAAGAAGAGGTGGCAAGAAAACACAGAAGCACGATACAAAAAAAGATTTTCATGACCCAGATAACCACAATGGTGTGATCACTCACCTAGAGCCAGACATCCTGGAATGTGAAGTCAAGTGGGCCTTAGGAAGCATCACTATGAACAAAGCTAGTGGAGGTGATAAAATTCCAGTTGAGCTATTTCAAATCCTAAAGGATGATGCCGTGAAAGTGCTGCACTCAATATGCCAACAAATCTGGAAAACTCAGCAGTGGCCACAGGACCGGAAAAGGTCAGTTTTCACTCCAATCCCAAAGAAAGGCAATCCCAAAGAATGCTCAAACTACCGCACAATTGCCTTCATCTCACACGCTAGCAAAGTAATGCTCAAAATTCTCCAAGCCAGGCTTCAACAGAACATGAACCATGAACTTCCAGATGTTCAAGCTGGATTTAGAAAAAGCAGAGGGACCAGAGATCAAATTGCCAACATCTGTTGGATCATCGAAAAAGCAAGAGAGTTCCAGAAAAACATCCAGTCTGCTTTACTGACTATGCCAAAGCCTTTGACTGTGTGGATCACAATGAACTGTGGAAAAATCTTAAAGAGATGGGAGTACCAGACCACCTTACCTGTCTCCTGAGAAATCTGTGTGCAGGGCAAGAAGCAACAGTTAGAACTGGACGTGGAACAACAGACTGGTTCCAAATCGGGAAAGGAGTATGTCAAGGCTGTATAATGTCACCCTGCTCATTTAACTTATATGCAGAGTACATCATGAAAATGCTGGTCAGGATGAAGCACTAGCTGGAATCAAGATTGCCAGGAGAAATATCAATAACCTCAGATATGCAGATGACACCACCCTTATGGCCAAAAGCAAAGAAGAACTAAACAGCCTCTTGATCAAAATGAAAGAGGATAGTGAAAATTTGGCTTAAAACTCAACATTCAGAAAACTAATATCACGGCATCTGGTCCCATCACTTAATGGCAAATAGATGAGGAAACAGTGGAAACAGTGACTACTTTATTTTGGGGGGCTCCAAAATCACTGCAGATGGTGACTGCAGCCATGAAACTAAAAGACACTTGCTCCTCAGAAGAAAAGTTATGACCAACCTAGACAGCATATTAAAAAGCAGAGACATTACTTGGCAAAGGTCCATCTAGTCAAGGCTATGGTTTTTCCAGTGGTCATGTATGGATGTGAGACTTGGACTGTGAAGAAAGCTGAGTGCCGAAGAATTGATGCTTTTGAACTGTGGTATTGGAGAAGACTCTTGAGAGTCCCTTGGACTGCAAGGAGATCCAACCAGTCCATCCTAAAGGAGATCAGTCCTAAAGATTCATTGGAAGGATTGTTGCTGAAGCTAAAACTCCAATACTTTAGCCACATGATGTGAAGAGCTGACTCATTGAAAAATACCCTGATGTTGGGAAAGATTGAAGGCAGGAGGAGAGGGGGACGACAGAGGATGAGATGGTTGGATGGCATCACCAACTCAATGGACATGAGGTTGAGTAAACTCCATGAGTTAGTGAAGGACAGGGAGGCCTGGCGTGCAGCAGTCCATGGGGTTGCAAAGAGTTGGACACGACTGAGCGACTGAACTGAACTGAACAGTCAGAGAACTACTGTTTCTAGTTTGTCTTGGGTGGCTCTTGTGAAAGACCTCTGTCCTGTACCCTTCACAGAAGCTGGCTTTTAACCTCTGCCACCCAGCCCTGGGCTGACAGCTTCCTTGTGTCCTGTAGCAGTAGCTGCTGGAGGCCAGGATGTACCCCAGGCCACTCTCTATCCTCGGTGCCAAGCAAAGTGCTGGGCCATGATCAAATGAAGAACAGGAGGATGAATGGAATAGCCATTCTCATTGTGTGACCCGAGCTCTAACCGTTGGGCCACACTACTGGCCTGGGAGGCTTCCACGGGCACCCTAGCAGAGGGGCCAGTGTCCGCGAAGTGCCAGCATCTCATCTGACCCAGTCCCTGCAGTGTTCACAGCTTCCGTGGCTTCCTCATGCACTTAAGTGAAATCCCAGCTCCTTGCTGCGACCTGCGAGGCCCTGCACCCCGCCTCCCCGCCCCACCCCTCCCCCTACTCCACCCCCGGTCCACACACACCCGTCCTGCCCCCACGGTGGGGCCCTGGCCCACGTGCAGGTTCCTCTCCCTGGAAGGCCTTCCTTCTCGCTGCTGTTGTTGCTGTTGAATGGTATCTGTTAATTAAGAGCAACAGAGTAAGCGCATCTTAACTATACAGCTGAACTAACAAAATTTGATATTTAGGCTATTAAAACCTAAAATCCAGGTCAATCATGGAAAATAAAATTAGACACACACAGAAAGCAAAAACATAACATAGAAAATGCAAGTGGCTACACAGAGAAGAGAAGGCATTAGGTCCCCTGGATTATCTTTCTTGAGCTAATTATGTTGAATAAACATAGGTCTCTTGATTAAACCAGGATGGTTTTGGCATTTGCGGGGGATCAAAGAGGGAACTGGGCTTCCCTGGTAGCTCAGAGGGAAGGAATCCACCTGCAATGCAGGAGACAACCAGTTTGATTCTTGGGTCGGGAAGATCCCCTGGAGAAGGGATAGGCTACCCACTCTAGCATTCTTAGACTTCCCTGGTGGCTCAGCTGGTAAAGAATCTGCCTGCAATGTGGAGGACCTGGGTTCAATCCCTGGGTTGGAAAGATCCCCTGGAGAAGAGAAAGGCTACCCACTCCAGTATTCTGGCCTGGAGAATTCCATGGACTGTATAGTCCATGGGGTCGCAGAGTCGGACACGACTGAGCGAGTTTCACTTCACTTAAAGAGGGAATTGGGTCCATTAGTTAACATGAGGATGGCCGTGGCCACTCACAGGTGAGCCCCATCATAAAGGCTATGGGAAAGCCCTTCCTTCTGATCACCCCATGGCTGGCTCATTTGGGGGAATTTCCTGGTGGTCCAGTGGGTAGGACTCCAAGCCTTCACTGCTGAGGGCCCAGGCTCAATCCCTGGTTCGGGAGCTAAGACTCTGCAAACACTCAATTTCAGTTTCAATGTCACTTCTTGGAGAGGCCGCACCTGGTTATCCAACTCAAAACCCATCGCCCGTGAGCCAGTTGTAGCGCTCTGTAGAGCGCTCACCCATGTTTCTGTGAGCTGACTTATTGTCTGAGTCCCCACGTAAACGGCAGGATCCTAAAGGCCAGGTGCTTCCCAGTGGTAAAGAACTGGCATGCCAATGCAGGAGGTGTAAGAGATGCAGGTTTGATCCCTGGGTCAGGAAGATCTCCTGGAGGAAGAAATGGCAATGCATTCCAGTATTCTTGCCTGGACAATCCCCACAGACAGAAGAGCCTAGCGGGCTACAGTCCATAAGGTTGCAGAGGATCGGACACAACGGAAGTGACTGAGCAAGTGCACGCAAAGGCCAGGTATATCCCCAGTGCCCAGCAGAGAGCCCGGCTCAGAGCAAGCTCCCGGGTGCCAAGCCGATGCTTCTGCGATGAAGCCCACAGCTAGCCCTGGACCAGACGCTCTGCCTACTCACCCCAGACCCTGCCCTTCAGCAGCGATGAGGTGAGTTCACACAGAGGAAGAAGTGAGTCTATAGACACAAACTTACGGTTACCGAAGGGGAAATTTAGGGATAAATTAGGAGGCTGGCATTAGCATATACACACTATTATGTATAAAATAGATAACCAACAAGGACCTACCGTAGAGTACAGGGATCTCAACTCAATATTATGTAATAAACTGTAAGGGGAAAGAACCTGAAAAAGAATACATATGGCTGTAAGTGTATGAAGTGAGTGAAAGCCGCTCAGCTGTGTCCGACTCTTTGTGACCCCGTGGGATTCTCCAGGCCAGAATACTGGAGTGGATAGCCTTTCCCTTCTCCAGGGGATCTTCCCAACCCAGGGATTGATTGCATAATTGTAAATCAATTATATATTGTAAATCAATTATATTGTAAGTCATTTTAATTATATAAAAATGTAAATTATATATAAATTATTATATATTATAATATATAATTATTACATATTATAAATTATAATTATTGTGTATTATAAAATGCAAATTATATATTGCAAATCAATTCTATATTGTAACTTATATATTATAAATCAATAAATTATAAATCGATTATATAACTGTAAATCAATTACACTTCAATTAAAAAATTTTTTTAAAAAGGAGTCTGGAGAAAAGTACAAGTTTACCAAACAGGGATCTGGGATTTAAGAGCCAGCAAACGTGCCACTTACATCTCTGGGAGTTGTCTGGCTTCCCAAGATGAGCAAGAGACAGAAGCAAAGAGCGTTAGGAACATGAACATGGGTTCCAGAGAGCATGGGTTTGAATCTGGCTCCTCTTCTTACTGAGAGATGACCTTGGACAAGTCACCTCATTGCCCTGTGCCTCAGTTTTCTTATCTGTAAAATGGAGATGAAAGAAGTATGGAAGAGTCAGTCACTCAGTCGTGTCCAATTCTTTGCAACCCCACAGACTAGCCTGTCAGGCTCCTCTGTCCATGGAATTCTCCAGGCAAGAATACTGGAGTGGGTAGCCATTCCCTTCTCCAGGGGATCTTCCCGACCCCGGGATCGAACCCAGGTCTCCTGCATTACAGGCAGATTCTTTACCTCCTGAGCCACCAGGGAAGCCCAAAGATGGGGATGATAATCATAATATCTACATCACCAGGTTTTGATGAACTTAAAGTACCTAATGCTTTTAAAGCACCAGTGTCCAGTATGTTAATCAGTGGTGTCTCTCTGGTCTCCGATGAAAACTAAGGGCTCCTTGATCCAGGGGGCCTGCCTGTGCAAGAAGAGGCGCTGGGTTCTGCTTGAAACGAGCTTCTGTTTCTCTTTGCATCCTTACCTTTAACAAAGCCGTTCGCAAGTCCCCTTGTTTTCCAAAAGGAGCCGCTTCACAAGAGTGGGCTGGACCCATATGTAGGAGACGCAGCTCTGCAAAAAAATTAAAATAGACGCCTTTCCCTTTAGGTTATTTCTGCTTCCCCACCCCCCTTGTGAGCGGCATCGCTCCGTCCTGAGGCGCTCTGGAAAAGCTTCTCTCTCCGGCAGGGATGTAATGGATGTCCCGTGCAACTGCCAATTCTGCAGCCGATTTCGCGGGGAAATTGCCTCTATCCATCACAGCAGCCTGGAGCCAGACGCGCACTTGCTGCAAAGACCCCAGGCCAGCCTCTCCCGAGGGTCTTCTCAGAGGCAGCGAAAAGAAAGCCGCTGCTGCAACAAAATAAAATGAGAGAAACAAGGAAGGAAATGAAAGCCACTGGAATCAATAGCTGTCCCCCCTCCAGGTAGACTCCCTGCCCACCATCACCGAACCCAGGACCAGAGAGCAACTTGGCATCCCCAAAAATGAGTTTCCCAAACCCTCCTCCGGAGGGGGCGCTGACAGTGGAGACCTGGGTCGCAGTTTGGAGGGCTGTGCAACCACGGCTGCGTGGGTGGCTGTCCCCAGGGCCGGGCTCCTTCCTGCAGGGAGACCCCCGGGGCGGTCTGCACTCCCCTGTCATCCATCAGCTCCATGCCGGCCAAGCGGGCAGGGCACATGTCCCCCTGGGGAGGCTAACGATGAACAGTTTGGGCCGCTAAACCCACTCCTCTGGGATCCACGCAGGCATTTCCCCTGGGGTGACCGAGCCCACTTCCTCTTGAACCGAGCAGACGGCCAGCAGAGAGGCAGCACCTGAGCTGGCCCCCACAGGGCTGTCTGACCTGCAGGACCACCGAGGGTGCTGCCCTGACCCTTCCAGCCTCGGGTTCTCCCTGGGCTCACGGCCAGATGAAAGCTGAGGCTCTGAGACGCTGCGGAGAGCGCCCGAGGTCACAGGCGGAGGAAGGGGTGAGGACTGGGTTGGAAGCCACGTCCTGGGGACCCCGCCACCTCCCAGTGCTCTGGCCTCTGCGTCTGCAACTGGATTCCTGTCCATGCAGCCGGGAGAACAGCAAGGATGGGGGTAACATGGAGACATCTGACCCAGGCTCCCACCCCCTGTTGTGAGTTCTCCAGCATGTCTTTCCTGCTCAGCCGCTCGAAGAGAGCAGACACTTCTGATTGTGCCGGCTCCTCCTCGGCTGGTCACCGGCCAGAGTTTGTCCTTCCTGGAGAAGACACTCCTGGCTGACTCTGTGTTCCTGCCACTCTACTCAGGGCTTAGACACAGTGGACACACAGTCAGGGCTTCTGGGGTTGAGCTGAATTTGCTGGACCTACCATGAGCGGGGAGGTGGCTTCCCAGATGGCTCAGATGGTAAAGAATCTGCCTGCAGTGTGGGAGACCCGGGTTCTATCCCTGGGTCAGGACGATCCCCCGGAGAAGGGAATGGCTACGCACTCCAGGATTCTGGCCTGGAGAATCCCATGGACAGAGGAGCCTGGTGGGCTACGGTCCATGGGGTCGCAGAGAGTCGGACACGACTGAGCGACTAACGCACACACACACCATGAGTGGGGAAGGTGATGAGGATGAAGGCTCTGCTGAGACGCATAATAATAAAACCCAGGAGGCTTCCCTGGCGGTCCAGTGGTTAAGTCTCTTCGCATCCAATGTAGGGGACATAGGTTCGACTCCTGGTTGAGAATTTAAGATCCTACTTGCCACGCCGCACAATGAGGCCAGAAATAAAAAGATAAAAGAATGTTTTTTTTAAAAAGTGGATGCTTACCAATTATACACAATAGAAAGATTTTTAAAAAATAAGTAAAGAAATAAGACCCAGGTCTCTTCAAGCCCGACAGAAAAATGAATATATGAACTCAAGGAAGATGCTGGTCCCAAAGCCCCTGCTCTTGACTCCCTCAGGCTGCAGCTTGGGACACATTTTCTCTCTTTCCTTTGGGAAAGAGATGAGCAATTTGCAGTTTGGCTGGAATCAGGGGCTTCTCCAATTACTTGCTTATCTGGATGGAAAATTCAGAGCAAAGCTGCCAGGCCACTGTGAACCACCTCTGCAACAACTTGAGAACACAAGTGATGGACGCCTTCCAGACGTGAATACCCGCAACTGGGAACTGAGGATGAAAGCCCGCCGAGCGCTTCCTGCCGTCACCCAGCAAAACCCCAGGAAGACGAGGAGAGGTGTTCACGCTTCTCTCCCTCATGCACGACCTCAGCTTCATTCAGGAAGCTCTTGGGGCAGCCAGGGTCCAGACTGAGTGCCGTGGGGAATGCTGAGGCTGGGTTACAGCCGGAAGGGTGAGTGCTGGAGCCTAGTGCTTGGGGATGGATTCCAGACCTAGTGGCTCAGCGGGAAAGAATCCACCTGCAATGCAGGGGTTGCTGGTCTGACCCCTGGTTGAGGAACTAAGATGCCCCAGGGCAGCTAAGTCCACTTGCTGTAACTACTGAGCGCTCACGACACAACTAGGGAAACCACACAAAGCAATGAAGATCCCCAGTGCTGCAGCTGAGACCCGATGCAGCCAGATAAGTAGTTTTAAATAATAACAACAGTCATCGAGAACAACAGAACACACAGTGTGATGGACCATGTGCAGTATGTGAAACAGTTAACACAGGATGTCCGGAAGTACGCAGGCAGCATTTTACAAATAACACAATATGTGGGATGCACTCCACCCCCTTCTCCGGAAGGAACGTAAAAGCCCCAGCTGAACATGAAGACGGGCACTTCATGCTGCCCTGCTTCTGCCCGGGTGCTTTACTCAGAAGGCATGACCCAGAGGACTGCTCTCTGAAAGACGGAGCTGTCCGGGACAGCACTGCAGCGAGGCATGTACGTTCGAGACACTCAGACAGGGTGTAAATCCAGACCATTTGTGGTTGTTTGGCCCTGCCTGAGCCACAGTGATCTCATCTATGAAATGGTCATGTTGTTGTTTAGTTGCTAAGTCATGTCCGACTCTTTGCAACCCTGTGGACTGTAGCCTACCAGGCTCTTCTGTCCATGGAATTTCCCAAGCAAGAATACTGGAGTGGGTTGCCATTTCCTTCTCCAGGGGATCTTCCCGACCCAGGGATCGAACCAGCAGCTCCCGCCTGGTTTCCTGCGTTGCAGGGCCAATTTTTTTTACTGTTGGGCCACCAGAGAAGCCCATTAAACGGGCATCAGCATACTAACTCACAGAGCTATAGAGAGATTTCCAGGAAATATACTGAACGCACTCAACACATAGACCTTCTCAATAAATGAAAATTAATCTTCCAGTCTGTTAGTGGAGAAGCCTTCCCGGGGCCGGCTCTGCTTAGCTTTGCGGAGTCAGAAATCTGATTTTTGTCAGTCTGTGGAGAGTTTAAACCACATACGCTGAGACGGAAGCATAAATCAAAATGCCAATTTATTCATTTACGTCGAGAAATCACTGCCATGGTGTATTAGGTTCCTCTTGCTGCTGTAACAAATCACCACACACTGCGTGGCTTAAAACAACAGAAATTTATTATCCTACAGTTCAGTAGGCCAGAAGTCTGGCCCCCAACTCACTGGGCTAAAATCAAGCTGTCTGTCGGTGGGCTGCATTCCCACGGAGGCTCCAGGAGAGACTCTGCTTCCTCGCCTTTTCCAGCTCCCAGAGGCAGCTGCGCTCGTTGGTGTGCCGCCCGCTGCCTCCATCCGCAAAGCCAGCAGCACTGGCTGAATCCTTCTCACCTCTCATCACTCTGACCTCACATCGCTGCCACCTCCCTCGTTAAGGACCCTTGTGATCTCATTCAGCCCACCCAGACGATCCAGGATAATCTGCCTCTTCTAAGACCAGTTTAACACCATCTGCAACCTCAGTTTGCATTTGCCATGTAACATAACATAGTCACAGCTTCTAAGAATTGGAACATAAATATCTTGGGGGGAGAGCCTTATTCTACCTACCACACGTAAGAACAGGAATACTTGAGTCCAATAGAAGCAACCAAAATGTCCATCAACAGAGGAATGGATAAAGAAGATGTGGTATGTACATAGAGAGGAATATTACTCAGTCACAAAATGGGATGAAATTGGGTCATTTGTAGAGATGTGGATGAATCTAGAGAGTATCATATAGAGAGGGAAGTAAGTCAGAAAGAGAAAAATAAATATCATATATTAACGCATGTATGTACTTAACAATAACCTAGAAAAATAATAATGATCTAGAAAAATGATACAGATGATCTCATTTGCAAAACAGAAACAGAGACCCAGACAGAGGACAAATGTATGGATACCAGCTGGGGAGACGTGAGGGTGGAAGGAGTTGGGAGGCTGGGACGGACATACACAGACGACTGCGTATAAAATAGACAACTGATGAGAACCTACTGCTTAGCTCAGGGAATTCTACTCAGGGCCTTGTGGTGACCTAAATGGGAAAGAAACCCAAAAAGGAGGGGGTACATTTGTATGTAAAGCTGATCCACTTTGTTGTACAATAGAAACTAGCACAACATTATAAAGCAACTATTAATAAACTCTGATAAAATTAATTTTTAAAAAAAAGAATACTTGAGGAGTTCATATAACCAATACATTATTTCCCTGTAGATAGGTCTATGAAGCAGGTTTAATGAGCATGAAAGTGGAACCACAATGGTGTCAGACTTACACAGTCTAGCATGCCCACCTCCACCGTGGACATGGGTTAAGCAATAGACCCAGGTATGACTCCTTCCCTGGTCCTGACATTGTCTGGCTCTGTAACTCTGTTTTCCACTCCTCCAAGGCTGAGTAAATACCACCACAACCAGTAGCCGAGGCAACCTTCTGATGGACACACTTTTCCTTTGGGGGACGGTAGTGGGGTCTGCAAACTCACTGCAGACAGCAACTGCTGCCATGAAATTAAAAGACACTTGTTCCTTGGAAGAAAAGCTCTGACAAACCTAGACAGTGTATTAAAAAGCAGAGATACTGCTTTGCCAACAAAGATCTGTGTAGTCAAATCTTTTATTTTTTCCAGTACTCATGTACAGATGTGAGAGTTGGACCACAGAGAAGGCTGAGCGCAGAAGAATTGATGCTTTCGTATTGTGGTGTTAAAGAAGACTCTTGAGAGTCCTTTGGACTGCAAGGAGATCAAATCTGTCAATTCTAAAGGAAATCAGTCCTGAATTTTCATTGGAAGTACTGACACTGAAGCTGAAGTTCCAATACTTTAGCCACCCGATTCGAAGAGCTGACTCATTGGAAAAGATTCCGATGCTGAGAAAGATTGAGGGCAGGAAGAGAAGGGGGTGACAGTGGATGAGATGGTTGGATGGCATCACTGACTCAGTGGACGTGAGTTTGAGCAAATTCCAGGAGATAGTGAAGGACAGGGAAGCCAGGTGTACTGCAGTCCATGAGGTCACAAAGAGTCAGATACGACTTAGCAACTGGACAACAAACAGGTCCTGGGCTTCCCAAGTCGCTCAGTGATGAAGAATCTGCCTGTCAATCCAGGAGATGCAGGAAACGTAGGTTTGGTCCCTAAGTTGGGAAGATCCCCTGAAGGAGGAAATGGAAACCCACTCCAGTATTCTTGCCTGGAAAATTCCAAGGACAGAGGGGCCTAGTGGGCAACGGTCTGTGGGATCACAAAGAGTCAGACAAAACTTAGCAACTGAGCACACACGCACTCAGGTCTTAGGTGGCCTGGGTGTCTTCATGCTTACATGACCACATTTTGTGATCCATCGTGGGTGGGATTTACAATTGAATGCTCAAATTGTAAACATATCTCCTAGCGTTTAGGGAACGTCTATGTCCTGAAAGTGCTCACGACAACATGAATCTAATTCTCTGGGGACTCAGAAAGGCCTTCTTTGCGTCAACAGCACAGTGACGAACTAGAGGGTGAATTGGCCCCCAATGTCAGATGTTATATCCCAAGGCTTCAAGAGGGGCTCGGGGCTTCAGAGGGGAACAGGGCTTGTAAGCTGGATGGAGCCACAAAGAGGACCCAGCGCTGGGGCTTGGCCGCTTCCACACTAAGTGAATCATCTGACTGTGGAAGGCTTTGTACTGTGACCCATTTTCATCAGGCTCAGACTTGATTGTGGGCAATTTTCCCTTAATTTTGAATACTAACCCAAAGGGAAAAGAACAAGTTGTTTGTTCTTATGATCACACAGTAGGTATGAAACCATATGCTGTGTTTCAGTTGCCAAGATTCTTAATTATGTTCTTTATGTTCCGCATAATGATGAGTATGTATTGGGTGTTTTTTTTAGGATCACTGGGGTAGGTGCTATCTTTTATCAGGTACCAACAACAGCTGACATTTACCAGGTGCTTCCTCCTTGCCAGGCACCAGCGCTCAGCACCTTCCACGTGTCCCATCCCTCAATCCCCCCAACAATGCTAGAAGCTGGGTCCTATTATTATCCTGGTTTTTGCAAATGTGGCAGCTACACTCAGGGAGCTTAAGTAGCATTGCTGAGAGCTAACCACTGCATCACACAGCTAGAGTCCGGATCTGAACCCAGCTAGTCTCCCGTCAGAACCCATGAGCATAAGGTAAACAATGCTTTGTTCACCCTTGACAGGAGGGTTTGCACTGCAAGGAGGTGAGACATAATCTTAAACTGTGGGGAAAGACACATGACATAAAATTTACCATGTTAAACATACGACTTAGTGCTACCAAGTACATCCCCATTGCTTCGCAACCATCACCCTCCATCTCTAGAACATTTTTCATCTTCCAGAACTGAAACTCTGTTCCCATTGAACACTAACTCCTGGGACTTCCCTGGTGGTCCAGTGGTTATGTCTCCATGCTTCCAATGCAAGGGGCGTGGGTTTGATCACTGGTCGGGACACTAAGATCCCACATGACTCAGACAACCAGGATGAGGCACACACTCTGTGCGTCACCCTGCCCAGTACCTGCGGGGCTGGCCCATGCTGGCAGCCCTCTGTCAACGTAACACCGAAACACCGCGATTGCACTCTCTACAAACTTGGATCAGCCTCGCTTTCTCTCATTGTTTTAGAGATTGTGTAACGTTTCTATACGGGCAATTGCACATGCAAAAAAAAAAAAAGAGTGAACTTGGAAGTAGGATCGATGTAATGAATAAGAGCAAGAATTCTGGAGCCAGGTATCATGGGGTCAAGACCTAGCTCTCATATCTGTCAGCTGTGTGACCCTGGACAAGTTACTTAACCTCCTTGAGCTTAATGACATCAGTTGAAAAGATAATAGTACTATCTTGGGGCTGTCATGTGTATGGAAATTATGTAAGTAAATATACATGAGGTACTTAGAACAGTGCTGGGGATCTTGTAAATACCCTGTGAGCTTGCCACATTATTTTAACTTTTTGAAAATTAATTAATTTATTTTTGGCGGCGCTGGCTCTTCGCTGCTGCCCACGGGCTTTCTCTAGTTGCAGTGAGCGGGGGCTACTCTCGTTGCAGGGTGCGGGCTTCTCTTTGTGGTGGCTTCTCTTGGTGCAGAGCACAGGCCCTCGGTACGCTGGCTTCAGTAGCACACACAGGCGCAGTAGTTGTGGTACACAGCCTTTAGTTCCCCACAGCATGGGGTCTTCCCGGACCAGAGGTGGAACCCATGTCCCCTGCATTGGCAGGCGGATTCCTATCCACTATACCACAAGCAAAGTCCCTATTCTAACTTTTTTAAATGGCCAGTCAACGTAAAGATTACAGTCACTCCAACAGAATGTTCAACTAGGGAGAACCTCTGATCCCTGGTACAATATTATGGATAAACCCACATTTTCTTTATGCACTCCAAAACTCCTCTAAATACAAGACGTATAGAAAGGCGCACCACTAAAATAACTTGATGTAAAACATACAACCATTACAATGTCATGTAGAGAGGAACAAGAACTAAACAAGAAGGTACATCATTTTCACAGTAAAGTCCTTGCAGAATTGTAAGCCTCATAGAATAATCCTATTTTTTTAAGATGTCTTCTTCCGTTTGGAATTTATCATGGGCACTTACTAACAAATTCTAGTTCTTGCCTTTTTATTTCCAAGGAGTGTATTCCCTAATGTATAGGTTTTATAATGCTTGTAACAAGGCACATAATAACCTCAGCTTCACAAGTCAAGGTGGGAATCCTGGATTTTTCCCTTGTAACTAGGTCAAGCAGCCAGGCTTCAGAAGGACATGTAGTCAAGTTCTGGCCCCACCAATTACTACCTGAGGGGACCGAGATGCCTGGCCTTAGTTTCCCTGGGAACATGAACAAGTCCTGCTTCATGAGAAGGGAATGAGGACCAGGGGAGAAAAGGGATGCAAAAGGGCTTTTTAAACTATACTTGAGATTAAGAAGTAGTACAGTAGAAACTAGGGCTTCCCAGGTGGCTCAGTGGTAAATAATCTGCCTGCCAATGCAGGAAACACAAAGGAGGCAGGTTCGATCCTTGGGTCAGGAAGATCCTCTGGAGGAAGGCATGGCCAACCCACTCCAGTATTCTTGCCTGGATAATCCCCAGTCCCATGGACAGAGGAGCCTGGTGGGCTACAGTCCCTGGGGTCGCAAAGAGTCTGACATGACTGAGCACACGCAGCAGAAACTAACCCAAGATTGTCAAGCAACTCCGTACATGTTCGGTCGCACAGCCTTATCTGACTCTCTGCAGCCCCACAGACTGCAGCCCGCCAGGCTCCTCTGCCCATGGAATTTTCCAGGCAGAAGCAACTCTACCCCAATAAAAAATGAAATAAGTAGAAGTAGTACATCTCAGGGTCTCATCAGAAGACAAACCTTCTACCAGTCACTTTAACAGAGAGATGCTGGTATAATCATCAGCCAAGTATGAGAGAACTGAAAAGAAAAAAGAGGGGGTGGGGGCGGGAGACACTGAGACGTCACAGAGTCACAACCGCAGAAGCAGCCCGCCCAGAGCCGGGACACGGAAGCAGAGGCCAGGGTTACTAACCCTTTGAAGCTTCTCCAAGGGCGAGGAGGAGCCCCATGGGGCTGGAACACGAGCGTCTAAGGAAAGCGCTGCAGCTGGCTGGTGGGGGCCTTTCTTTGTCGAGGGTATGCTGAGGCTGCCCCTGGGGTGTGGAAACTATCACCTGAACCCATGTGACTCTTGGGGTCAACTGTCTTGACAGCTTCGAGGTGGAACAGATGAAGAATACAGTCTTCCTGTATCTTCACCAATGCCCTCTGGCACCTGCTGCTGAAGAACTTAATCCGGAGTGCCCAGGAAGGGGCAGGAGGGGATAGAAATGTGCTTTCAGGGTCCCAGTCCCAGCATCCCAGAGCAGAGAACAAAAGGCTGGGTTTAGGGCCGAGGGCCAGTGCGTTAATGCTCAGTGCTAGAAGGTGGAGAAAAGGCATTAAACCCGTCGTCGGGGGCAGCCCCTTCCAGTTGGGAGTGGGGTCCCGTCCCTCTCTGCACCAGGATTCCACCTGTAAAACTGGACCCTTAGACTCGGGCTCTGGAGGCTTCATCCCTGAGTCTGGGGTTTCTGAGCGTGGGATGTTGTAAAGACTCCAGCAGCCTCCTCTTACAGAAAGGGCCCTGCCTTGGTTTCTTCTCCTTTGAGAGAAAGAGAAAGGCAGACGGACTGGGTTTCCTGGAGGTGGAAGGTGGGGGTATCTCTCGGAGAAAGAGAAACTTGAGCTGAGATCTGAATCACAAGCCAGGCTCACAAACTAGTCCTCGAAGGGGATTCCAGACCGAGGCTGGTGTCAAGTGTGTGAGGCAGGTGTGCGCTCGGCGAGCTTGAGGCTGAGGCAGGAGGTCAGGGGGCTGGATGGTGGTCAGCTGGAGGCAGGGATGGAGGCTGTGAGGGCCAGCCCCGCGGTGGGCTCAGGGGTGCAGCCGTGACGTCTTCAGATGCCAGCCCCTGGCAGTGCCTGGCGTGTACCCACAGGACTGGGGGTAGGCAGTCAACTGAAATCATCCATGAGAAGGACTGGGTGCAAGCCCCAGTGCGGTGACTATTCAATAAAAGTACGACTGACCGAGTGTAGGTAAAAATAAGAAAGATTAGTACGGCAGACACCTACACGATACTGTAAAGTAATTGTCCTCCAATTAAAATTAAAATAAAACTTAGAAAAAAAAAAGAAACAGGAAAGATTAGATAAGAAGTCCACTGATCGGGACTTCCTTGGTGGTCCAGTGGTTACGACTCCACACTGGGCACGACGCTTCCAATGCAAGGGGCCCAGGTTCGATCCCTGGTGGGGTAAACCATGCAGTGCAGCCAAGAAAGTTAAAAAAACAGCAAACACTGATCTTACCTGCAAAGTCCAGGAGATGGCCGAGTGGGGGTGAGGTGGGAAAGGCAGGCCCCTGAGGGTGGGTAAAGACCCTCATCTTCCTCTTGGTGCCTATAGACACCCATCCCTCTGTGTCCTCCTGTCTGCCTGCTTTCCTCCCCAGATCTCTCTTCCCCACTGGACTGTGACCTCCTGGCGAACAGGGACCCCATGGAGGGAAAGAAGAGCTGTCACAATGCAAGGGAGTCACTGTGGTTGTTATGGGGGCAATCCTACAGAGTCAGCTCCACCAGGCCTGCTCTCCTGTCTCAAGACTGGAGTGATTTTTTTTTCCCTCTTGGCCTTGCCTCAAAGGGACCCTGAGGACACGTGTCCAGTGTGGAGCCTTGAGATGGAGGTGGCTCTGTTCTCAGCCAGGACCTCCCCTCCTCCTTCCCCCTCAGTCCCTTCATTACTTCCCCCCTCCCTTCACTACATCATTTATTTACTCGTCTCTCCTCCTAGATTTTAGACTCTGTTAAGAGCTATTAAAATAATGTCATCCATCCTTGTAACCATGCAATAAAAATGAAACAGAAATCAGCCCAAGAAAAGAATGGGCGTTGGTTCATAATTCGGTGTAAGGAAACGCTTACAAATTGCTAAGGCTTTCAACAGAATGAGGGGCAGCTGTGGGAGACAGTAGGCCCTACCCCTCTCCCTCCCACCTTCACCCCTCCCCCACCCCACCCCACCCCCCGGGAAATTTGCAAACAAGAGCTGCAACCACCTGTTGGAAAAGTTGCAGCATTTCCTGCAATGAAAGCCGGATGTGACCTTGGTAGGTACCGCATGACTTCCCTGGGCTCCTCCAAGGAAAATGCTCTGGGCCCCAAGGTGTCTAAGCCCTGCTCTGAAACCCCAGTCCCTCAAGCCTGCACGAAGACAGAGAGAAGCTGGCCAGCAGCCACTCCAATTCAGAGGGTCCCCGTGGACCCTGAACGTTGCCCTCCTCCAGCCTGGCTGACCCACTCTCTGGACGCACTCCGAAGGCCAGCTCCACAGAAATGCCAGTGCCAGGCTTGCAGTTCTTAATTGGATACTTGGCAGAGAATGAGGACAATTCATCAGGTCCACTGCCTAAGGCTGCATGTACGCAGGCAAGGGAGAAAGAGTCCCCGGCCGGAGCACAGGATGCCAATTTCCACTTGGCAAAGCGGAGGGTGTTTCAGTGAGGATTACAGGGCAGTTCTAACCAGCTGTCACGAGGGCCAAGTGTTGTTCTTACCAGCTGCCCCCGTGTGACCCCGGCTCTCCAGTCAGGCCAGTGTGGCCTGTCCTCCGAACACGCAGTGACCGGCCCTTGCCTCACCCCTGCACACACTGTGTCCTCCCCCGAGGTGGCTCCCCACCCCTCAAGACCCAGCTGAAGCCCATCTCCTTTCTGCACCCTGCCCAGACCCCCAGACAACGGGGCCCTCAGCACCTCTAGACCCCCCGTTTGGGTAGTGGAATAATAACGACCACAGCTGGCCTGTCTTAAGCTCCTACTGTGTGCCAGGATGTTGCCAAGTATTGTGCTAATTCCTAAAACAGGCCAGCAAGGAAGGAAGTTGTCTTAAAGATGAAGAAGCTGAGACTTCACACTGCTAGCTAAGCTAGTGGACAATAAGCCGGGCTTGCCTGCCTCCAAGGCGCACAAGCTTTCCACGCAGAAATCAAATGTAACTACCTTTCTCATGGGCTTCCCTTGCCCTTCAGACAGAGCCTACACTCCTTGAGATCAGAGTCATAATCCCATATTCCCCCAAAGTTCTTATCCCGGGATATGAGTGAAAGTCTTTCTAATACATTTTCCCCTGTGCCTGATCCATTTCACATGGGCTTTCTGACACTCATCACCATCCTAGAAAATGCAGTTTGGAAATGTCCTTCTCACAATTATAGATCTTTGAGGGACAGTGAGGACTCAGAAGGTCACCTGCAGCAGGTAATAAGGCCACATCCTGGGCATCCTCATACAATGAAGAGCTGTCCCTAAAAAGCTGTGTATGAATTGCCAGTCCATATCCCTCAAATTTGAATAATCGTAGGAGACAAACAAAAACTTCCCAAACTCTTCTTTTTTAAACAATATAGTCTCTTAAAAAGTCTTTATTGAACTTGTTACAATATTGCCTCCATTTTATATTTTGGATATTTGGCCCCTTGTCATGTGGGATCTTAGTTCTCCAACCAGGGATTAAACACACACCCCCTGCATTGGAAGGTGAAGGCTTAAACGCTGGACCACCAGGGAAGTCCCTTCCCAAACTCTTGAAGGTGTCGAGATGCATATTAAAAATCATGTCCCATTAGAACTCGTAGGACAGTCAGAAAATGAGAGAAAAGTTACTTCAGTGCTGTCCTGGTTGGGAGCCAGCAACCGACCGGAGAAGGTGGTCCTTCTCCCTCCTCCCTCCCCGCCCTGGGTCGGCCCCAGCCCTGTGCTCACCCCACTCCAAGGCTGCGCAGGGACTTGGATTGTTGCCTCTGAGATGCACGGCAGGTAATAGAGAAGCAGCAATGTCAGCCATGCTGCTCAGGGCTGCCTCGTGGCCGCCTGCAGCCTCTCTGCCACAGAGGAGAGAGCCCATCAGCTTTGGCCGGCTGCCCCGGCCACCCGGCAAAGTCAGGCCCGGACTTGTTAGCCCTTTGCAGTTTCTCGTAGAAGCCATTTTTTGGTGAAATCTATCCACTTTTTTTTTTTTTTTTTAATATTGGCCATTTACTTGTTTAGTCACTAAGTTGTGTCCAACTCTTTGCAACCCTGTGGACTGTAGCCCACCAGGCTCCTATGTCCATGGAGCCTGAAGTGGGTTGCCAGTCCCTTCTCCAGGGGATCTTCCCAACCCAGGGATGGAACAAACTGCTTTTAAAAATTGACCTGAATCAATTAACCCCACTGCAGCCTGGATCCTACCTACCGATGGCCACTTGCTGACCATCAAGGACCAGCAAGGGCTGAGTCCAGAGGCAACCTGCCCAGGGCACACAGCCTGCTGGTGGCAGAGGTGGCACAGGGACCAGACCTCCTGACAGCCAGGCTCCAGTCCAGCCCTCCTCGCCCTGCAGGTCTCAGCGGGTGGGGATCCCTGCCAGGGTTGCTCTGATGAGACACACCTGCAAGGTCATGGGGAGGCCACACCTTTGCCCAGGTCCCTACAAGTCACTGCCACGTTCACCTCCCTAACCCACAACTCTGCGAGGATTCCCAGTTATTTCTGAGACTCACGTCCACTCTTCTGGGCTGAGCATAACATTCTCTTTCCTGGCTTCCGCCGAGGTCATCCTGGGAGCTTTAGAATCTGACTCATTCATACACGTGCGTGTCCCGAGTACTCACTGCACGGGGCGCAGCATCCAGCTGTGGGAACAGAGTCAGGTGAGACTCAGGCTTGGCTTCAAGAAGCTCCAGTGGTCAGTCTTATGAATCTGCTTGGCTGGGCCATAGTGCCCAGATGTTTGGCCAAACATCGATCAAGTTGTTGCTGTGGAGGTATTTGTTAGATGTGCTTACTATTCAAATTAGCAGACTTTGAACAAAGTCGATGACCCTCTGTAATGTGGGTGGGCTTCATCCAATGGAGACAGAGAAAAGACTGAGGTTCCTGTCAGAAGAGAAAATTCTGCCTCTAGATGCGTTTGCACTCAAGCTACACTACTGACTCTTTCTTGGATCTCCAGCCTGCCTGCCTGCAGGCTTTGGTCTTGTCAGCCTCCACAATCACATGAGCCAATTCATTAAAATAATACTCCACCTCCAGAGAGATAGACAGGTAGGCAGGTAGGTAGGTAGATAGATAAAGCCAGAAAAATAGATAGAGATAGGCAGAAAAATAGAATGACAGATAGATAGACAGCTAGATAGAGATAGATAGATGAATGGATGGAGGTACACACACACAGACCCCTTATAAGTTTTTCCTCTAGAGAACCGTGACTGAGATAGGAACTCATAGTCTAGTAGGAAGTACACTGTATTACTTCCTTTCATTATACTAAATTCACACTTGAGGTGAAGGCACAAGGAAATGAGGGAAAGGGTAACTTTACCCCAGACTTGTTAGCAAGAATTTGTGTATCTGTGCGATGTGCATTTTTTCAGAGAAAAGTGTCAAAGAATGTTGGAACCTCTCCCCAGAACTCGAGGACCACTAAGTCTCCAGTCTGATCTTCTGCAATTCGGTGGGACATAAAGCATCTCTGTGGTCTATTTTGTTCTCATTAACCAGGGACCTAGAAGGCATCCAGGGCTGATTCCAAATAAAACCACTGAGGAACCACTAAGGAAGGATAGAAAGTGTCTTAAATCCAGAATCTGACGTTTGTGGATCCAAACCCCATCTCTGCTGTTTATTATCTCCATGATCTAGGACATGTCACTTAAACCCCCTGAGCTGCAGTTTCCTCATCTGTTAAGTGGAAATAACACCATCCCACAGAGTCGCTGTGAGTCTTAAAGGAGGAGGCAAACATGCCTGAGCGGTGCAGGGCCTCACTCACAGAGACTGCTCAGAAAACGTCCATTTATTAATAATTCACACAATTAAGCTCAAAGCCCGAGAAACCACCACCCTCAGCTTGCAGGCCTTCAGCGTAAGTTGACCAAGGTCAAGTTGCTCTCCTTTCTTGCCCGCTGACTGGGTTTCAACCCAAACCGTAAGGAACAGCATACACAATGCACCTGCTCCAAACTCCTAAGACGGGACACATACTTTTCTCATGTAGAGGCAGCTTCACTTTTCTCAGCTGCCAATCAGGGATAATTATACCCCTCTCAAAAAACTGTCACAATGCCAGGACTCGAGCACTTTACAAATGCCTGTCTCTCGTTCCTCAAACCCAGAAGGCAGAAGAGTGGAGGCCTGAAACCTTGGGTTTGAGAATCCAGCCTTGCAGTTCTATCTGATGGCATCCTGGTCATAAGGCTTTGGTTGATGCCAGTATCAAGTATGATTGATAAAATATGGTATCTCGTAGTTTACCAGGATTTAATGAGATAAGTCATACAAGTCTTGGGCTTCCTGTCTAGTAGGAACTGGAAGCAAATCCTATTATTATTATTATCTTTTTTTTTTTTTTGGTCATGCCAGGCAGCATGGGATCTTTGTTCCCTGACCAGGGATAGAACCCACATCCCCTGCATTGGAAATGCAGAGTCCTAACGACTGGCCAGCCAGGGAAGTGCCAATTATTACTCTAACTTTTGCAGGGAAAGGTTCTCATTGCTGATACCAAGTTCTGGCTGTAAATTTTCCCTTTACCTAACCTCTTTTCTTTTGGGGTTTTCTTGTTCTGTTCTCGTTTGCTTGCTTTTAAGTATCTATTTTCTTTGGCTGCTCTGGGTCTCTGTTGCGGCATGTGGGATCTCTGATCTCAGTTGCAGCATGCAGGATCTTTTATTTGTGGCATCTGAACTCTTAGTTGCCAAATGTGGGATCTAGTCTCCCAACCAGGAATTGAACCTGGGCCCCCTGCATTGGGAACACAGAATCCCAGCCACTGGACTACCAGGGAAGTCCCTGCCTTAGCCCCTTTCGAATGGGCATTCTATCACCTGCCAGCCGAGGAGCCCAGGCAAACGCGTTTTGGGAGCGTACTCTCACTTTACATGTTGGATCACTGCGCTGGGCGGGCAATGACCTCTTATCCCCTTTTCTCGATGGGCTATCTGAGGTCTGAAAGATGAAGCCACTTGCCCAGTGGGCCGTGGTTAGGGGTCAGTGGAAGAGTTTTATTCACCCCCAATGTTTCTACCTCATCCTGCTGACTGCATGGGGGTCAGAAGGTTGATAGAGCAGCCAAGAAATTTGGCAAGAGCTTCTCAGTCAAGGGGTCACAGAGCCGGAGAAAGCGTGGAATTTTGCCCTTAATTACGTCCTGTTTAACTTGGCTTTCCCAGTAGCCGACAAAGCCAGACTGTCAGCTGAGGTCTTGTCCTTGGGTAGCCGTCAGGAACTCTGGCTTCTAATTCGGGCTGATCACTCTGGACAAGTTGTCCAGCCTTCCTATTCTCATCTTCCCATTTATAAGTCTGGGGTAATAATAGCTTCTTCTCTTTGGGGAACGTTTCAATGGCTTTTTTTTTTTTTCCTGAACAGGGTTACATCATTTGTTCTCCTTAATTTGCTTTGTTTGGGTAGGCAGGAAATTATTTTCAGCCAGCAGCCAGTAATTACTAATCACACTGATAATTTGTTTTAAAAAAAAAAAATGAACCACCAAAAACTTCAAGACTAGATCTCTATTTGCTAATGAAATAGTCCCCTGGGGGTGGGTTTTAGATGACGTTCAGCCACCACTTGGCTGTGATTCCCGGCTGGACCAGACCGGAAAGAGCACTGGACTGAGTGTTAGGGAGCCCCAGGTGGGGCTGGGAGACCCTGGTGAAGTCACTCTTCCTGTCTGAGTCTCTGATTGATTCTTCAACCATAAAAGGAGGGCATAGGACTAGTAGATCCTTAGGGTCCTCTTCTGCAAAACCACTCTGATTCCACCAACAATAATCATGTAATAAAAGTAGCTCTCAGTCACCCTGGTCCCTCCCAACCTGCTACCACTCTCTTGACAGCTACCAGCATTAATCTAATCATGCCATTCCCTGTTCAAAATTGCTCTGATAGCAGAGGAATGGACACGAAGATCATGGCATGTCCATGCAAATGTATCATAAGCAGTCATTGAAACTAAAACATAAAGAGGAGCTTTGGGGACTTCCCTGGTGGTCCAGTGGTTAAGAAAGACTTCTCCTTCCAGTGCAGTGTGTGCAAGTTTGATCCCTGGTCAGGGGGCTAAGATCCCACATGCCACTGGGCCAAAAAAACATAACATAAAAAAGAAGCAATATTGCAACAAATTCAATAAAAACTTTAAAAATGGTCCACATCAAAAAAAATCTTTAAAAAAAAACAAAACAAAAAAGAGCTTTCAGTAACATGGAGACATGAAGAGCTTAATTTAGGTGAGAAAGGCAGGACGCAAAATTATGCAATAATATCTCAGTAATAAAAAGTGCATAAGACAAAGATTAGAAGGAAATATCACAAGATGTGAACAGTGGTTAACTGACCCAACCTACTAAGTGCCAGAGCTGGGACTCAAACCCACATCTCTGAGTGGGGATCGCGTGCACAAGTTGCTAGGGAATTGGCATAAACAGTAAACATCCAGTACTTTGAAGAATTCAAAGAGTACTGGAATTGCGTCACGGACCGAGAGACCTTATTTAGAGAAGTCATCACTGTTTTCTACCATGGACATTACCATGGATTATAATAAAAGTCAGTTAACGCATTTCCTCCCCCCCAGATCATTCACTTTATTCCTTTCCTTCAGCAAAATTTTTGCACACATTCAGAAGCCATATTTTGTTCACTCTTCAGACCATCCTCTAAATATCTGTAGAAGCTGAGCAACAAGTCTTTGGCAACTTAAGCAGTGAATCTTTATTAATCTCATTAGATCATCATTGTGTGTGTTAGTCTCGCAGTTGTGTCTGACTCTTTCCGATACTGTGGACTGTAACCCGACAGGCTTCTCCATCCATGGGATTCTCCAGCCAAGAATTCTGGAGTGGGTTGCCACTAGTACTGTACACAAAAATGTCTGATGTCTTGTCTTATATATTGTCGCTGTCTGAGAGCTTTGCCCCATCGAAACAAACAAAAACTACCCTAACTCTAAGATGAGGTACAAGATAAAAGGCCACTGTCTCTAGAAAAACAATTCCGCCTAAATGATCAAGAAGGGAATAGTCATTCAAGCTAAGCAGTATTCGATTGGGCAAATCTCTCAAAACAGTGAAAATATGTGAGATGAGACATCAGACACTTTTGTGTACTGTACTAGTGGCAACCCACTCCAGTCTTCTTGCCTGCAGAATCCAATGGACAGAGGAGTCCATGGGGTCTCAAAAGACTTAGCAACTAAACAATAGCAAAAACTACAGGATCCACAGCTGGTTGAATCCATGGATGCAGAACCATGGACACAGAGGACTGACGTGGGGCTTGAGTATCCCAGGATTTGGTACACGTGGGGGCTTCTGGACCACATCCCCATGGGTACCAGTGGCAACGGCTGGAGAGGAAGACATAGACATAGACAGAGATAGAGATAAATGGAATATGATTCAGCCACAAGAAAGAAGGAAGTCCTACCTTTACAACATAGATGAAGTAGAGGGCATTATGCCAAGTTGGGCAGAGAGAGACAAAGTTGTACGAGATCACTTTTCTGTGGATTCTGTAAAAACCGTACTCACAGAAACCGAAAGTGGAGTGGTGGTTACCAGGCACTAGGGATTCGGGGCGGGGGTGGATGTTGGTCAAAGCAGTCCAGACTTGTAGTTATAAGATGAATAAGTTCTGGGGAACTAATGTACAGTAATGTACAGTATGGCGCTTACAGTTAATAATACTATATTATACACCTGAAAGTTGCTCAGAGAGCGATCTTAAATGTTCTCATCACAGAAAGGAAATAGTAATCACTTGCTGTGATGGAGGTGCTAACTAACGCTAGGGGAATAATCATTTTCAACATATCAGAGTGTCAAATCAACACACCGAGGGCTTTACACTTACACAATCTTACTTGTCAATTACATTTCAATAAAGGTTAAAAATTTTTAAGACTTTAAAAATTCTCTTTAAAGAGTGTAATAAACAGATAAGTTTACCCCCTGTGCTTTTCAAGACACCTACTAACTTTGACTAGGCTTATTTTTACATCACCCTTTGGAAATGGTCCCACCCTGCCTACACTCCATTCTTCTCCCATTACAGGGACCGTGGTGTGTTATGACTTCAACTCAAGAAGCATATACTAATCCACTCCGTCTTAGGCAGCAAAAGCTTCCATAATAAAACACCGTAGACTGAGTGGTATCAACAACAGCCATTCATCTGCTCCCAGGTCTGAAGACTCACAAGTCCGGGTTCCTGGTGAAAGCTGTTTCCTGGCTTTTAGAGTCACTTTCCTGCAGTGACTTCACATGAAGAGAAAGAGAGAGAAGGGGTGGACTGGGGACTGGGAAGGTGGAGTCAGTGTGCTGGTGACTCTTCTTAAAAGGACATTAATCCTGTTGGGTCAGGGACCCATCCTTATGACCTCAAGTAACCTTTTCTACTTCCTCAAAGTCCCCATGTTCAAATACAGCCCCACTGGATGTTAGGGCTTCAGCAAATGAATTTAAGAAGAGACACAAACATTCAGTGTACAACAAGTTCCACATGAATATCTGAGGATGGAAACAATGAAAAATAATATCAAAAAGGAAAAAAACAAAACAATTGAAAAATGGGAGACTTCCTTGGTGGTCCAGTGGCTAAGACTCTGAGCTCCCAATGGAGGGGGCCTGGGTTCGATCACTGATTAGGGAACTAGATCCCACATGCCGCAACGAAAGATTCTACATACCACTGCTTAAAAAAAAAAAAAAACCCATATGCCACAGGGCTTCCCAGGTGGTGCTAGTGGTAAAGAACCTGCCTTCCAATGCAGGAGACATAAGAGATTCAGGTTCAATCCCTGGAGGAGGGCATAGCAACCCACTTCAGTACTGTTGCCTGAAGAACCTCATGGACAGAGGAGCCTGGCGGGCTGCAGTCGATAGGGTTGCAGAGTCAGACATGACTGGACCAACTTAGCACGTACCCACACATGCCACAACTAAGAACTGGAAAAACCTAATAAATAAATAAATTTTAAAAAGAAAGAAAGGAAAACAAGCCAACAAGTAAATAAGATAATCTTAGGAAGTGAGAATGCTATGTGAAAATACAGCAATATAACATGCTAAAGGGAGCCTGGCAGGATTCCATATGTACGTGATAATACATGATATTTGACACCTCAGATGGGTGTCTGTGAAGGTCCTCCGAGCAAGCTATGTCTGAGCTGAGACTTGAGGGGCAAGGGGCCAACCTTGAAGAACATGAAGATCTGGGGGAAGAACATTCTAGGGGGAGGAGAGAGCAAGGGCAAAGGATCTGAGGTGGAACATGCTTGGTTTATTTAAGGAAAGGGCCATATGCCAACGTCCTTGAGCAGAGTGAACGCAGAGAATAGTGGTACAACACGAGGTTGGAGGTCCATGTTTCTTCTGTTTCATCTCTTACATTTTTGTCCCCTGTTTCTCCATCTGTAAAATGGAGTTGGTAATCATTGACAGCTTTTACCTCCTAGGATCTCTGCAAGAAGTCTGTGCAAAAGTCAGGTATTAACATTCTCCACTTGATGGGTGAGGGAACTGAGATTTGAAAAATGACTTTTTCCCAAATCACACATTTTGATTCAACAGAATCAGGACTCAAGTTCAGCTCTCCTGATTGCTATCACAAGGCCCTCCCCACTCTATTATAACCTCCTCCATCTCACTTGTACGTCTCAATAACAGCAACCACAAATTCTGAGATTAGTCTTTATAACCTCCAGTTCTTTTCAGAGGTGTTTAGCCCCAGTGTTGTAATAATAGATAAATTGAATTCTTCAGCCTGCAGCATGGAGCCACCCGTGGGTTCATGAGTTTTATTTTCAATATACTTTTGCTGCTTACATGTTTATCTCTCCCACTAAAGTGTGAGAGGTCAACATGCTGGAATGATCCATGTGGTAGAACTTGGGGAGTCCAGGCTACACACTCAAAGTCACCCAGCTTTTAAATTGTGAGACCAGGGTTTATGCTGATATCTATCCAAATGCAAGTGGGTGCTCTTATATTTACAATAGCTAGGACATGGAAGCAACCTAGGTGTCCATCGGCAGATGAATGGATAAGAAAGTTGTGGTACATGTACATGATGGAATATTACTCAGCTATAAAAAGGAACACATTTGAGTCAGTTCTAATGAGGTGGATGAACCTAGAGCCTATTATACAGAGTGAAGTCAGAAAGAGAAAGACAAACATTGTATATTAACACATACATGTGAAATCTAGAAAGACAGGACTGACAACCTTATGTGCATGGCCGCAAAGGAGACACACGTAAAGAACAGACTTTGGACTCAGTGTGAGAAGGACAGGATGGGATGATTTAAGAGAATAGCGCCGAAACGCATACGTTACCATATGTGAAGTAGACAATCAGCGGGAGTTTGATGCGTGATGCAAACCCAGAGCCAGAGCTCTATGAAAACCTAGAGGGATGTGTCAGGGAAGCAGGTGGGAGAGGGTAGAGGATGGAGGGGATGCCGATTCATAGTGATGTATGGCAAGAACCATCACAATATTGTAAAATAATTATCCTCCAATTAAAATAAAGCTTTTAAAAAAATTGTGGAAATAAAGTGGGTGCTCTTTATAATAATTGGGACAATGCTGCGTGTGAAGGACCATGCAGAGATCCTGACATGTGGTAACAGCTCACTCAATTGCAGTGGCTATTAGTGTATTGCAGGGTCTTCTTCAAAGGGTCTCTCCCTAGTCAGCAGTCATCCCGTCTAAAGACAGCAAAGCCTCTACCCGGAGATGCTTGGGACTTGAAAGATCGCCTTGTGAGGATTCCAGATGATTCCAAGGGCTGTGAATCCTCCCTCCATAATTCACACAAAAGCCTGACAGTCTCGCTTCATTTCTCAGAACAGAATCTGCTGGGGACTGAAAGATTAATCAGACTTCATTAATTCTGCAAAATAAACCGTGGCATGTTTACCCGCGCACTCAGAGGCATTATCATAAATCACTGAAATTAAAGCTCACCTGTCTTCGGCCTGCACTGGGGCCCTGTGAGCAGAAGGTCACGGCATCAGTGGTTTTTCCCAGTGGCTTCATTTCTTCTGAGCTTCCATGTGACCAGCAAGACCAGCTGCACGGTGCTCCAGTTTGATCATTAACAGAGTCCTGACCGCTTGCCCAGCAGTGAAGGGGCTCTAAAGCGTGTGTGTTTTTGCTCAGAATAAGTAAAGAGACTAAGCTACATTGAAAGGAGATTAGAAGTTTGAGAGGCAGTGACTTGTTTTTTCAAGCCATAGCTTCGTAAGCCCAAAGCCTGAATAGGTCTCAGAGATCCGGAAAGGATTAGTAATGTGTCCAAGGTCACACAAACCATTAACAACAGATCTGGGCCCAGAACTCAGGACTCCTGGTTCTCAGCCTGGTGCTCGTTCCACACCAGTGCATCTGCCTACAGGCTTGGGGGAGATTAAAATGCATTCCAAAATATTTACTCCCTTGTGGGACGAGTCTACCGCTTACCTCTGTCTTGGTCACACGACTTTCTTTGGCCTTTGAATAGAAGCTGACCCACTGCAAGCAGGGGTTGGAATGTACTTGAGAGATTGGTCACAAGACCTTCACAATCTCATGGGCCCAAGCGTTACTGAAAGCTCGGCCTCTCTGTGCACCTATGCTGAAGCAAATCCCAGAGATAGAGTAGAAAAGGATAGCTTTAAAGAAGGCTGAGTGCTGAAGAACAGATGCTTTCAAACTGTGGTGCTGGAGAAGACTCTTGAGAGTCCCTTGGACTGCAAGAAGATCAAACAAGTCAATCCTAAAGAAAATCAACCCTGAATATTCATTGGAAGGACTGATGCTGAAACTGAAGCTCTAATACTTTGGCCACCTGATGTGAAGAGCTGGACTCATTGGAAAAGATATTGACCCTAGGAAAGATTGAGGGCAGGAGGAGACAGGGACGACAGAGGGTGAGATGGTTGGATGGTGTCACCAACTCAATGAACATGGTTTTGAGCAAACTCTGGGAAATAGTGAAGGAAGAGAACCCTGGCATGCCTCAATCCATGGGGTCACAAAGAGTTGGACACAATTTAGTGACTGAACAATTGTTTTGCCAAGAAATGGGGGACACAGTGGGCTCCTGCCTTAAAAAAAACTACGTGTCCCAACTCAGGAGGATTTGGTGAGTTTTATAGGAGTACCTCCAGGGTGGGATTTTGGACAAGATTAAGGTGTGTGCAGGGCCTCAGTTTCCTAATCTCCATGAGCTTCTCAGGTCCCTTTAATCTTGCCTCATGGTTTTTTGGCTTTTCCTGCTTTGATTAGCAGCTGTTTGGAACTCACCCTTTGGAACTCAGGGAAGGACATGGAGGCTGCAGTCTTGCCTACAAGAAAAAGGAGACAAAAAAAAAAAAACCTTTCGTGCCCAGGAGCCCACAAACTCCCCCGCCCAGTTTAACTAGTGTGATTTGGCCAAATGACCAAGTTCTTCTGAAGAAGATATAAGTGGAAATGCCATGGACTTCTGGAACACATCCTTAAAAAGAGTGGACTCACCACCTTCATCATTCTTACTGACTTGAATGTGGACACAATGGCTGGAGCTCAAGCAACCATTTTGCAATAGGAAACTGCATGCCATGTACAGCAGAAAAGAGACAGGAGGAGTCTAGACTCTGACACCACAGTACCAGCCCCGAATCAGCTGCCTATGGATTTCTTTAACATAAGAGAAAATAAGCCATTAACTTGATTAAGCCACTATTTGTTATTGTTGTTCAGTCACTAAGTTATGTCCAGCTCTTCATGACCTCATGGACTGCAGCATGCCGGGCTTCCTTGTCCTTCACTCTTTGCTGGAGTTTGTTCAAATTCATGTCCATTGAGTAGGTGATACTGTCTAACCATCTCATCCTCTGCCACCCCCCTCCCCTTTTGCCTTCAATCTTTCCCAGCATTAGAGTCTTTTCCAATGACTCAGCTCTTTGCATCATGTGACCAAAATATTAGAGCTTCAGCTTCAGCATCACTATTTAGGCCAGTCCTATTCTGCGCGATCTCTACACAGATTCTCAGTCACCAGTACAGAGCTGCTCTGGGGCCCGGGAATCTGTTTTGACAAGCTCTCCAGGTAATTCGTATACTCAATAAAGCTTGAGAGGCACTGATTTAGAGTTTCCCACCACATACACCTAACCTGATAACTGATAGAGTAGTCCTAAATTGCAGGTTTTGTCAAGGGCTTGGTGAAAGCTTAAAAGGCAGGTGATATAAAGCCAGAAAAGACGGCAAAGGCAATAACTGACAATGTCAAGATTTAAAATGATTTTGACAGAGTGGAACGCTGGACCAAAGCCAAGCAGATGAATGCAATAGAGATATAAAAAAAGCAAATCTAAATGTTCTTTTTTTATTGAAGCAAATATAAAATGTTCTATCTTTGACTTCATAAATTAAAAAGAAGAAATGTAAAATTACTTATTTTGAAAGACCGCAAATAATGCTATAAGTCAATGCCAATTACGGCTAGTGCAAGGGACAAAAGAAGGAAAGGCGATCCGGAAAGGGAATGAGAACAAAACCCAACGTCATGAAGAGATATAAAGTCAAGGACAGAAAGGAAGAGAACAGGGGCCCCAGTTCAGCATCACTCTATGGATCCTTAGACGCTCTTTGCATCTGGAGGTGATCATGATAAAGCATCAGATTATATTAAAACTCACTGTGCGCCAGGCACTGTGTGTTATGCAAATGTATCCTCTCAGGAACTCTATGAGATAAGATCTATTATTATCATTGCTTCTCAGATGCAGAAACTGAAGCAGAGAGAGGCTGAGTCATTTTCTAACAGCCACACAGCTAGCACAAGGTAGAAGCAAGCTAGGCACCCAGGTGACTAGACTTCTGGTCTGTGACCCTCAGCACCCCTGGCATGGACCCTACCCTTTGGTGCTACTGCACACTCCTCATTGATCAGCCTGGCATAAACACAAGGAAATCCATTACCTCCTGTAACTGTAAAGCCAGAAGTTGAATGGGAATCTCGATGCAGTCTGATTACAAGCACAAAGACAGCATCACCGATAGACTTTATTTCCATTCCTATGTGCTACTGTCCTCAGCGTCTGTATTCAGCCTAAGGCTGGTACCCCTCACAGTTCCAAGATGGCAGGCAACAGTCCTGAAACTGTGCTTTCTTCTTCATGGCCAGCAAGGGAGAGAAGTCTTCAGCCCAAACATGGAATATACTGGAATATATACTCCTTAATTCAGTTTATTATACCGATGTAGGCAAGTGACCATCCTTAGACAACAGAGGTCATCCGTGGGAATACTACGTACGAGTTAAGTGGGATAGATAACTCCTTGTGGTCAGAGATGGTCTCGCCAAGTCAGGGCTTTGTACTACTCAGGACAGATGGGTGTCACTATTGTGATTCTTTTTTCTTCTAAAGCAAATTGAGTTTGTTTCTGTGTTCGAATTCTGGCAAAAGAACAAGTACTGAGAAAATCATACACTATTCATTAGAAAGCATCTTGGGTAGAAATCAGTAAACCCCTCTTACCAACTAGGTGCTGGTATCAGGTGACTTAGGAGAGAACGTGTACTAGACACCAAGAATGATGCTTCAAGCTTTATTATTTCTTTTAATCATGACAAGGAAATCACATTATATGCATTATGTAGATGAGACAACCAAGGCCCAGAATTTGCATGCGAATTGCCCAATGCCATTCAGCTTGTCAAGTGGCAGAGGTTCAAACTCAACCCTATAGGATTCTACAACTCAAGTTCTTTCCCTCCTACTATACTGACCCAGTACAGGGTCATTTCCATTTGTGAAATTATTAGAATTGAATCTTTTCTTTTCTTTTTCATTTCTGACTGCACACTGCAGCATGGGGGACCTTAGTTCCCTGACCAGGGACTGAACCCACACCCTCCGGCATTGGAAGGCAGAGTCTTAACCCCTGGACTGCCAGGGAAATCCCAGCATTGAATCTTTTAACTGAGATTTCTTGGCTACTTCTTATCTGCTTTCTGGCCCATTTTTCCAAAGAACTACTCCACTTTGCTAAATGCTTTATGTGTACAATCTCAGTTTATCCTGCCAATAACCCTATAATGCAGTTTATTATAGAGAATGCTTTTAGGTGCCAATGATAAAATCCCAAATCAAATGTTGTGTGTCAATAGCCACATCCCCAGTTCTTTTCTAGTTATGATTCTCTCTAGGCTTAACTGCAAGTATTTTGAGTTTATTTTTCTTCAGTGGCAGACCACACTTATAATCTCTTTTCCCCTGGAGTCATTTTGTCCAGTTGAAAAGATTTATTTAATGGGTGCCACCTTTGTCCATTGAGAGGTTTCCACAAAGGGACCATGCCTTCTGTTGGTCCTTTGTCCAAGACTGAATTTTAATCAACCTTTGTCACTTAATCAAACCAGTCAATCCTAAAGGAAATCAACCCTGAAGATTCACTGGAAGGACTGATGCTGAAGCTAAAGCTGCAATTTTTTGGCCACCTGATGCAAAGAGCCGACTCACTGGAAAAGATCCTAATGCTGGAAGAGACTGAGGACAGATGAACAATGTTGTGGTAGTTTCAGGTTGACAGCAAAGGGACTCAGCCATACATGTGTCCATTCTCCCCGGAACTCCCTCCCCAGCCACACTGCCACGGAACGCTGAGCAGAGCTCCCTCCGCTCCACAGCAGGTCCTGTTCGTTATCCATTTTAAACACAGCAGTTTATACAGGCAACCATAAGTTCATTCTCTAAGTTGACAGCAGATATTTTTGAGCAAATGATACAATCTACCCAGTAGTGTTCTGGTGAATGTTTAACAACTACCTCTTGGGGAATAAAAGTTCTGATTTATAGCATTTGCCAATTTACATAAGGTAAATACTCCCGCAATGGCTGATTTCAAAATACCAATGAGATGTCACTAAATGCAGAATTAGGAAGCGTTGTGTGCAGTCAGCTTTGTGAACAAGTTATGAGCAGGCTGTAGCACGTCTATGAACTTGCCCCATTTTAATTAAATCAATTACCATCGACCTCCAGACCTCCTTAGCCACAGGTTCTGAATCGGGGATTAAACCAACCATATGTTGAAAATATTTTGGAAAAAAAAAAAAAAATTTCAGAAAGCTCCAAAAGGCTAAAGTTGAATCTGCCGTGCACTGCACTATTTACATAACATTTACATTGTATTTGCAACTATTTACATAGCATTTACATGGTATTAGATATTATAAGCAATCTAGAGATGATTCAAAGTATGTGTGTAGGTCAAATGCAAATGAGATGCCGTTTCATATATGGGACTCGAGCATTCGTGGATTTTGGGGTCCGTGGACATCCTAGTCCCCTGGGGTCCTGAAGGACTATTAAGTGTGTGTGCTTAGTCGCTCAGTCGTGTCTGACTCTTTGCAACTCCATGGACTATAGCCCACCAGGCCCCACTGTCCATGGGATTTTCCCAGCAAGAACAGGTAGTGGGTTGTCATTTCTTCCTCCAGGGGATCTTCCCAGCCCGGGGATTAAACCTTTGTCTCCAGAGTCTCCTGCATTCACAGGCAGATTCTTTTCCACAGAGCCACCTGGGAAGCCCTAAGAACTGCTATACTAAATGTAAATTTTCTATACTTGTTCCACAGCTTGACTATGAAATCCTGCTGTGGACTAGAGCTATTGTATGGCAGCATATACCTGCATAAACCTGTCTTAAGCCTAAACTAAGGATTTCCAATAGAGCAAGTAGGACCTAGACAACTCAGACTTCATCTCCACATCATTTGCTATTCCTGCATTAACCGGCAAATTCAAGAGGAGAGTAAGACTGTGAGGTTGAAATAAAAATAACCCTTTGCCTCTATAAATAAGATTCAGCCCCATGTTCCTCCTCTTTTGCAGACATGCTTATTAAGAACTTGGCTCTTCTCTAAGGAAACTAAGGTAGAGCTCATTCTAAAACCCTTTCATTCGAAATTACTCATGATAGCAGTTGCTGAATGAAGCTACCTCTTGATTTTTAATCTTTACCATCGTAACTTTTTTCCCAGTAAAAAGTTTGTTTAAAATGTCCCTGAGCTTGTAATTAACTTTTACAAACAGAAGTTTTCTGTGTTTTTTTTTTCATTATTATTATTTACTTATTTTTGATCATGTTGGATCTTCATTGCTGCACAGGCTTTCTCTAGTTGCAGAGAGCAGGAACTACTTTGCATTGAGGGGCAGCGACTTTTCACTATGGTGGCTCCTCTTGTTGTGGAACATAGGCTCTAGGTGCATGGATTTCAGTAGTTGTGGCTCACGGGCTCTAGAGAATGGGCTCAGTTGTTGTGTCCGGGCTTAGCTGCCCACCGCATAAAGGATCTTTGCAGATAAGGGATCAAACCTGTGCCCCTGCATTGGCAGGCAGATTCTCATCCACTGTATCACCAGGGAAGTCCCATGGAGGAGTCCTGAGTTTTTTTTTTCCCCCAAAGAATATACTTTAATCAAATTGATATCATCACTGAGGTGACACTGAGCATGTGCCCTGAATTTCTCTTTCCCCATCTATCAGATGGGATAACAACTCTTATTTCTGGCTACTCCTTATAACCTTGCAAGGTTGTTATGAGACAAGTATCTCGGCACACCTAAAGCACTTGCAAGAGAACCTTGCATGTGGTAGTAAATCAATAAATAATCATTACCATGCATTACAGATAAGAATTTTCATGATTACTATTCAGGCATGGTACTAGAGGGTTAGAGCTACCATTTAAATAGTACAGGGCTGTATTCAGTAGCCCAGAGCATTTGGCAGGAGTAATTTGGCTGTTGATTTTTAGTACATCTGACGGGAATGACTTTTGCAGCTTCCCTGGAAGCGTGGATGTTATTGTAATTTAACAACACTCACCTTCCTAGTTTTTAGTCCATTGTGGCTGTTGGCCCCTAGCTCCACTCAAACTGCCAGCCCAACAGAAAGACTGAACAGCCTGCCCCAGGGCAAAACTGTGGCCTGGGTGGGGGCAGGGGATGGGTGGGGGTTATGGAGGGGAACCCTGAGCCCCATCCCCGGGAGAATAAACAGTTCACTCAGCCCTGCTGCAGTCTTTCATCACAATGCACACAATATCTCAGGAGCAAACCCTGCCTCTAGCTAGCTCCACAGTAGTCCTAGAGGAGCTGGAGGGCCATTCACACATAGAAGTCTGGTTCAGTGCTGCATGCCACCTGAGGTCACAAGACAATCAGTGCAGAGAGACTGAGATGATGATTCATAAAAAGGATACCCCCCTCCCTTCCTGGGGTCACCTCGTTCATTCTTCCTGAGTTGCTGTAAATAGTCAAGATTATTATTTCAGATTTCTTTAAGCCTCTTGACTTAAATAATGATGAGGGGACTTCCCTGGTGGTGCAGTGGATGAGAATCCGCCTGTCATTGCAGGAGACACAGGTTCAAGCCCTGGTCCAGGAAGATTCTTCATGTGGCAAAGCAACTAAGTCTGTGCATCACAATTACTGAGCCTGTGCTCTCTAGCCCAGGAGCCGCAGCTACTCAGCCCACGTGCCAGAACGATTGAAGCCTCTTCACCCTAGAGCCTGTGCTCTGCAACAAGAAAAACTACTGCCATGAGAAGCCCGCGCACTGCAACTGGAGAGTAGCCCCAGCTCTCCACAACTAGAGGAGAGCCTTTGCAGCAAGGAAGACCCCACATAGCCAAAAACAAATAAATAATTTTTAAAGCTAGCTCTAAAAAAAAAGCGCTGATGTGGATAATGACGATAGTTAAAACAGCAAAAGTTACCTGAAAGTCTACATAGTACTATGTGTGTGTCTGTGTGTGTGTGACACTATGTATGTATGTATGTGTGTGTCTACTGGTTCCTCCTGAGTGACTTTTTTTTTAAACTAATTATCAGCTTCGGGAATTGAACATAATGATTTTTTTCCAGCAGTTGACAGTCACACATAGTTAGGCCATCAAAAACTTGGAAGCAAGGACTCAGAGCCATTCTTAATGGGGTTCTGGAGAATGGAATGTTACTTGTATGAGCAGCTCAATAAATTTGGGGTGTAAATATGACCACATGGTCCACTTTTCCAATGAAGCCATAGAGTAAAGCTCACTGTTAAATAACCCCCCCCCCCAACATTTTCATTTATTTCTTGCCCATCTAACAGTCCAAATGAAATGTCTAGGTGAAGATCAGCATTCTTCCACAGAGTGATTCAGGAATCCAAGTCTGGTTATACTGTCTTTTCTGGACAATGTAGTCACGAACTTATTTTACAAAAGGTGGCTTCTCCAGTACTCCCAGGAGATGTTT
Source organism: Cervus elaphus (assembly GCF_910594005.1). NCBI lineage: Eukaryota > Metazoa > Chordata > Mammalia > Artiodactyla > Cervidae > Cervus > Cervus elaphus. The sequence goes on from NC_057835.1 coordinate 11,497,385, forward strand.
AAAGAAGCCAACTTACCTTTCTGGCCCTTCTCTTGATAGAGCTAAGGCGGGGGCGGGGAAACGTATGTTAAAGCTTTACATTCACTGGGGCATCCTAGTATATTGGATTCTTTGAAATGCAAGAGTTAGATGTCATTTCAAGGTTTTAGTAGATGAGAGTCTATCTACTAAAGAGAAATAAGGAGAATTTGGAGACTATCTTCATATGTAAAGGGGCATAAAGAAACTGAAAAATGCATACGTTTTTATTTAGTTATTTATTTAATAATTTACCTTTGCTGGGTCTTAGTTTCGGCCCTCAGGATCTCTAGCTGCGAAATGTGAGATCCAATTCTCTGATCAGGGACCGAACTCTGCACACTGGGAGCTCAGAGCCTTAGCCACTGGACCACCAGGGACCACCAGGGAAACCCCTATAAACTCTTTATTTTTGAAGGACTCAGTTAATATTTACAGTTTTTTATAAGACCTAGTTACTGTTCAACACATTCGTTGAATCCAGTCTCTTGAATCATGCCTGGAACTTGGCTGCTCAATTGTTGCTTATTAGAAATAATAAATGAATGGTAATGCTATTAGTCTAGTAAGCACTTCAAAATATGTACAGGTCCTTAGAAATAACTCTACACAATAAAAGTCATTTAAGTTTTTGAGATGAAAACTGGTGGGCATTTGATAAATATTTATCCATTTGTATTATCAAAAGTATAATTGGGATCCTTTAAATTGCCAATGTAGACAGAGATGTGCCTTGTATATATCACAATCAGGGCAGCTACACGTTGCGTACGGTACAGAGGAAGTCATTCGCAGAAACACCCATGGAAACAGCTCCCCCTATGGTTGTGCACTGTGCATCACCCACACAGTAACTTCAGTCTATCAGTCTGAACAGGCTATGAAGGTGCAAGAGCAGGTTCTCCTTGTTCACCACCAGGACCCATTGAGTTTCTCGGCTAACTGGGTAGTCACAGACTTTCACTTCCCACTTCTTTCTCATTCACCACCTTTCCCTACAAGTCTCTGTTCTCGTCAAAGATGCTGACTCTCCCAGAGAGGGGAGAGAGTCCTGCAGTAGAGAGTGTGCTTGCAACTCTGCGGGAGCCCCACTCCACCTCCAGGGGCCTCTAAAGCTTGGAGCAAGAGATCCTTCCAGATAGGAACTGAATGTTCTCCTCACTTTCTAATGAGGTACTTACCCAATGTCTTTTTTCCTAACCCAACATTTTTAAAAAATGTGATTTTTTATTTATTTGGCTGCACCGGGTCTTAGCTGTGGCACAAGGGATCTTTGATCTTTACTGTGGCATGCAGGATGTTTAGTTGCATGGCATGTGCAGGGATCTAACTCCCTTACCAGGGGTTGAACCTGGGCTGCCTGCATTGAGAGCTGGGAGTTTTAGCTACTGGACCACCAGGGAAGTCCTGCAGTAGGTACTAGAGTTACATACAGGAATGAAATATACCAAAACCCCTGCCCTCAAGTAGCTCACAGTCTAGTGAAGATAAGACATGTGAACACATAGGGCATACTCAAAACACTGAATAAGAGCAATGCCAGAGGGATGAAACATGGCTGTCCTCATAGACGTAGCAAGCACAAATGCAACTAACTTGGTGGAGAGGGTGTGGACAGAGAATCCAGGTAGGTGAACCTTCATATACACAGAACAAGGTACGTATGAGAAACTACAAGTATTCAACATTCCTGGAGCAAGAGTTCTTACAAAAGTAGTGGGAGACCTGGCTGAAGAAACTGGCTGAGGATGAAACATTAAAAAAAAAAAAACATGGATGAAGTTTGATCATTTTTCCTGAGGAGGAACAGAGGAGTCATAGAAGATTTTTAAGCTGTTCGATGACTTGGTCAATTCTCTGCCTTTTAGAAAAGTCTCTCTGGACTCTAGGGTACAGTGGAAGTTGGGCTGGACCAGTCAAGATGAGGTGAAGAGACCATTTAAGGAGAGTTTTGTCCAGATAAGGGATCCTGTGAAAACTGAGGGCATGGGGAGCAGTTCATGGCTATCCCCGTCACTGGAAAGGATGACTTTATGGAATTAAAAGACTGACAAGATGGAGGTGGGGATAAACTGAGAATGACTTGTGCTACTGGATACCTCCCAGGTGGTGCTAATGGTAAAGAACCCACCTGCCAATGCAGAGATGTGGGTTCATGCCCTGGGTGGGAAAGATCCCCTGGAAGAGGACATGGCAATCCACTCTGATTTTCTTGCTTGGAGAAGCCCCATGGACAGTGGATTTCCTAGCGGGTTACGATCTATAAGGTCACAAAGAGACACCACTGAAGCAATTTGGCATGCACTGGGTGTTTGGGCTTCCGTGGAGGCTCAGACGGTAATTCAGGAGACCCAGGTTTGATCCCGGGGTCGGGAAGATCCCTTGGAGAAGAAAATGGCAACCCAATCCAGTGTTCTTGCCTGGAGAACTCCATGGACAGAGGAGCCTGGTGGGCTACAGTCCATGGAGTCGCAAAGAATCAGACACGACTGAGCAACTAACTCTGGCAGTGCCACTCACATCAGGAATAAGAGGACTAGGCTTGGTAGGGATCCACTCACACACACGTATTGGGAGTTAACAATACAGCAAAGGGAGGCCAGGACTACACACAGCAACATCACCAGGCTTTCATCAGGCACAGAAGCAAATGCCACCAGTACAGAGTAAGCAAACACTGCTTGATCTCTTTCTCAAGGCTCCTCTTCGCATAACTTTTCTCCTTTGTGGGAGCAGTATCACTTGGAGGAATCTGCCTGTTATCCTTAACAACATTTGAAAATCTTTCTAGGTCCACAGCAGCAGTTAGTAAGAAACCACGACCTCTTCTGGATTTCCTACTTCTTGTTTGGAGGTTTTTTTTTTTCTTTTTTTAAGTTATTTTAGCTGCGTGCAGGCTTTCTTTAGTTGAGATGAGCAGTGGCTACCCTCTAATGCTGATGCTCAGCCTTCTTCTCTTGTTCCAGAGCACAAGCTCTAGAGGGTGCAGGTTTCAGTAGCTGTGGCTCGTGGGCTCAGTAGTTGTGGCCCATGGGCCTAGCAGCCCTGCAGCATGTGAAATCCTCCCATACCAGGGATCGAACCCGTGTCCTCCACATTGGCAGGCAGATTCTTAACCACTGGACCACTAGGGAACTCTGTGAACTTCCTACTTCTTGCTCTGCTCAGCATCTTGTGCTACTGCCAAAGCCTTCCTTCATTGCATGAGTGTGACCATGTAATTTCTGGTGCATTTTAGAGTAGTCAAAGATTTATAACTTCCCAGAAAATATCTGGTTCTGAGATATAAACACAAAGCAAAGGTTGCCCCTAAGAACTTTGTGAAGTAGGCAAGGAGCCATTTAGCCATTCAATAGTTAGTCATTCTGTAGTTATGGTTCTGAGATTAATGCTGAAAATGCAAAGTGGAACTAAAAAACATTGCTTGCCGTTAGAGACTTTTACATTTGATGGAGAAGGTGAATAAATCAAACCTTAAAGGACTGGGTAAGGCGTGATTTATTACAACTTAAGATGCTATGGGAGCAAGGAGTGGGAAGAGCCAACTCGTCTGTGGAGGTCCAGAGAAGTTTTCTCCAGGCGAGGGATGCTAATCACAGAATACAATGTCTACCAGGAACAATGCCCCAAGCAAGGAACGCACCAAGTGCTCAGAAAAAGGCACTATTTCACACTAAGTAGAGCCAGCAAAACTTTTTGGACAGAAGTATGCTTCAGTTGAAATTTGAAAGGCTCCAGTGAATTGAGTTCCGGAAAGTGGGGAGTATAAGAGCATGTTTGAGAAGCTGATGATGTCCTTTACCAAGATCAGACTTAGGTATTTTGGGGGGGGGGGGGGGGACTCTAAGACAGGGAGGGAGACAAATACTTTTAAACACTTAACAGCAAATCTAGTGTTAAATAGTATTATAGCATTCAAGAAATACCACGAGGCAGTTAGTGATTAAGAGCGAAGTCAGAGAAGGGACTAGAAGCACACGGAAGGATGAGGTCACCAGTGTGTTTGACTGAATCACAAGGTACCCGCACAGACCTGAGGTCACAAGTCTTTCGTAGGCTGGAAAGGCATTCTCACCTACTCAGTGGACACAGGGTAAATGTTGGTTAACTGAGTTAATCTTTCCTCGGGTAGCCAGAAATTGTGGGGGACCTTGCTACTGTGTTTACACTTTAACCAAAACTTTAGGAAAAACTGAGGCTCCCCAAGAAATCTGAGGAAAACGCCATTCTGACGCTTATTCGGGCAAATTAATAGCCAGAGAGCTGCCCTCCAAAAACTGCACCAAAGCTGCCAGCTCTTTTTTCTAAAGTTCTAAACTTTAGGCGGGCGATGAGAAGAGCGTTCGTGTGGATTAAAAAGATTCACAGAGAGCAAAGGAAGCTTTTCACATGCTTTTCTTAGTGGTCCACCTCCCCCCGACCCCTACCCTGCTTCCTTGAAGGAAAGCCATGTAGGCAAGAGTATTGAACTTGAGGCCTGTGTCTCTGCCACTACCTGACAATGAACAGGTCACTTAATCTCATCTCCCTGAGTCCTCTGTCCCCATTCATGGTTGTGGGCTCCATACTACTATTTAGGGTCTACGATATGAAAGGTGAGGCGTTTTCCACGCTCTCTTTTAATCCTCACAACCTTAATGGTAGATTTCAGTAACCCCATTTGACACAAGACATTCAGTTCAGAGTGTGTAAGTAATACGCCCAAGGTCACACAGCAATAGTGGCGGGGCCAGACTGCAACTGGGGTTGTTTGAGTCTCTCACTGCGCAGTCCCAGCTCGGCATCAGTTGACCAGCCCTACACTCGTTCCCTGGGTCCCCATTCCAGAACTACCGGACCGCCTCCCCTCCGCCCACCTAAAACCCCAGGCTAAGCGCCCCTTGCACCGCCGGGCATGCTCAGTCGCTCAGGAAGAGTTTTCACTCTGCCTTGGGAAATTTTTCACGCCGCTCCGGCAGCCGAACCCGCCCCGCCCACGGCTTCTCCTCACCGGATTGGTCGAACTCAGGGAAGCTACAAGGAGGCCCCGATGACCTCCCAACTACCCCTCCCAACGATCTGGGCGCGCGCGTTCCGAGCCTGCGTGCGTGCGTGCGTGCGTGCGTGCGTGTGAGTGAGCACGTGAGGCCCCGGAACGTGCACTGGGGGAGGGGGGCGGGACTGGAAAAACCGGAGGCAAGGGGCGGGGCTGTCGTTGCCATAGCAGTGACGTCAGGCGTCGGGAGCGAAGCCGGCCCCTTCGCGCGCGCGCGCGCGCGCGTACACACACAGAGAGACAGGCACACACGCGCGCGCACCGCCGCTCTCCGTCAGACACACTGGAGGGAAAGGTCAAACTAAAGGCGAGGGAGCCGGGAGGCCGGAGGGAGCCGCCGCCGCGCGCCATGACGAACGCGGCCGAGGCGGCTTTCTCGCCGCCGACGCCGCAAAGCCGCTGCTCCCGCCGCGTCCCCGGCCCCCCTTCAGCGCCCCGCGCCCCCTCCCCCGGCGCTCGCGCGTCCCCGCGCCCCCTCCTCCCCGCTGCGCTCCGGGCGCGCGTCGGGCCCCGGGCGCGCGCCGGCTGGAGCGGGCGCGGGCGGGTGGGAGGCCCCGCGGCCTCCGCGCCAAGACCCCAGTGACCCCCTCGGCTGGTCCCTCGGCCGGAGGCCGCCAGGTGAGTGCGGTGGGGGGCGGGCGGCGGAGAGAGCGGGTGTCAGGAGCGGCCCGGGCAGCTGGCGGGTTCAGCCGGCTGCCTGACCCCTTCCGGGGGTGCTGACAGGCGCGCGGTCCCCGGCCTCTGGGGGGCGTCGCGGGGTCGGCGTCTCTCTCACGGGGTTGGGGGGCTGGGGGGTAGCCCGTTTGGCGTCCCTGCCCCTCGGGGTCGGCCGCGGAGCGCCGGGCGCTCGGGGTCGGGGGAGTGCCGCCGCCGGACGGGAGTCGGTCGGGCGACCCGGCCGTGGGGACCGGCGGCGGGAGGGCAGGTGGGCCCTTCTCGGGGGGTGAAGTGCGGAAAGCGAGTGAGGGGCCGGGCCAGGTGCGCGCGGGGCGGGGGGGTCCGCTGAGCTCTCAGGAAATGTTTGTCGGGCAGTTGGGAGAAACTCCGTCCTGGGGACGAGGCGCCTTGCTTTTTGCCCCCGGGACAGCGAAAGTGGCTGATCTTTACAGCAAAACTCGGGGGAAGCCCGGCTGGACCGGCCGAAGGGGAGAGGGGGACCCCCACCCCCACCCCTGCATATGGACCGGAGACGAACAGACCTGCTGTGGGTAGCATTAGGGTATGAGGCGTGGACGTTGCCATGCCAGTGTTGGATGTTTGTTGCTGATGGTTATTTTAGGACTAAATGTTTTTTTTTAAAAAGTTACTTGGGAGAGAGGGAACTGCTTGAATGGTCAGGAGTTCTTCCCTGTGTGTGTGTGTGTGTGTGCAGGAAATGGGTTAATCTTTCACACCATCACCACCATCCAACTGAATTGATGCCCAGTGGACTTTAAAAATAATAAATACGAAACCCTAAAGCCCTGAAACGAAGTGGTGTTTGTCTGATGAGTTTCGGGTGTCAGGCTCCGGGTTCTGCGAGAAAAACAGAGAGGCAGGACACTGAAGTACTTGATATGCTCCAGCAGCCGTCTTTTTTTTTTTTTTGTAATAAGCTTTGGAGCCCATCAAAGTGGAGTTTAGTTATAACTGCCAGGGTTAAGTAATCACATTGACCCTGTGCCACCCACCAATCAGGAGCTTCCCTGAAAGTAACTTGGAAGCGGGCTATCAGTGCAGTCCTCTGCTGATTGCGAATAACCACTGCTTCTGCTCATTTCTTTTTCCCTCTTTAATTTTCCGCTGTTGTAATGCATGCAACCTATTTACCAGACGTTGAAACGAATCATCCATAGTTGAGTTGCTCTCCACAAAGTCACTTTTCAAATGATCAGGTGCTAGCTGTAACATTATGTCTTCTTTTCAGGTTTGAAAGTTGTTTGGAAATTTCCATTGTAGCAATTTCACATGGTAAAGATTTTTTTGAGTGGAAGTCTAGCTTAAACAGATGATACCAAGTGGGTAATGTCCTTTAGAGTTTAAAATCTCATCCAAGAAAACTTCCGGTTTGTGGAAGGTGCAGGAATTGTGACCCCTGAGGAAATGTCTTTGGTAAATAATAAGGAACGCCAGGACACCTGGTGAATTTCATGTTAATTGTCAGGCACCGCATATGGTATACAAACTTTCTCCTTACCTAAGCATTTCTGATACGTGGGTGCTGCTCTGGTTGTTTATGGATCTTTGGTTAGTCATCATTTTCAAAAAGTTCTATCAAGGGAGAACTCTCACTTGGAAATTGAGTCCTGGTAGCTGGTAGCCAGGGTACCAAAGGTTTTCAGTACAAGATGTGAGGGAGGATTTTTCAGTGTACCATCTTGTTAATTCTTTCTCTGCAGCTATTTTTGTACCTGGTTCTGTGCTCTGATGCCCCTTTTAGGTCTTACTCCTATGGCAGTTGCTGACATATGTCTGTATACAATCCTGTAATGGGGTACTTAAATGTTACGACTTAGAACATCATTTCCTGTACTATATAAATAAATTTTTATTTCTCTTCCTTCCTTCTCTGTTTCTAAAGGGAACTGTAGAACTGGGCAAATCACCACTTAATCAGCATATCCCCCCTCCTGTAAGTCTCGTTGACCTTGGTCCCATCGGGGAGGTCATGTGTTCATGGAGATAAACAGTTCTTGAATAGTTTCCTTCAGGTGACAAAGGCACACGGGAAAGTGATTTGAGATACGAGTTTCTTGATTTTTCAAAAAAAAAAAATCATTTTAATCAGGCATTTATTGTGATTATTGCCAAAAATAGTTCATTGACCTTTCTTTGGGAGCCCATACATTTCTGTTTTATGTTTTAAAGAATCACTTAATTTCTTTTTTGACTTTTCTAGTGTTGTATATTCTACTACAGATGAACAGCTGGTTTTTTGGGTGACATTTTTAAAACTTGGGGAAAGAGAGAGAAGCACAGTAACGCCGGGAAGAATTTGGCCCTGAAAAGCAGTTGTGCTCAACTTTAAGAAATTTGATATTTACAAGTGTAAGATTACAAAACAAGTAGTGGTTACTTATGTTACATGAAAATTCTAAATTTTACAAAAAGGATTCCCTAAAGGGTGCCTTCAAATAATTATCCCTTTTATATGTTACTTACCAGATGTGATTTGATTTTTGAAAAGTCAGTTGTCATACAACAATTTAAGAACAGATTTTGGACATAATGTTAAGATTTATCAAGTGTGTTCCTTGAATTGTCTCTTTCCCTAAAGTGTTTTGGGGCAAAGTTAATATTTATGGGTTTCCTGAATTCAAAGTTGTGCCACTTACATGCTGCCCATTAAGTAAGGTTTTAACTGAATGGAAAAATTGCCATCTGATTTGTGCTGTACCATTGACAGAGTACATTGAAACCTAATTAAAATGCCAAAATTTTATGGTCGGGTTTGTCTGGAACCCTACCCAAGGTTGTTCAGTTACTAAGGTATCAAAAGCAGCCTGTTGTAAGATACTCTCACTAGGACGGTGGTCCTTCAGCAAAGGCCAACAAGTGGTTATACCCAGACTTAAGCAAAATCCAAATAAATAGATTTGGTCTAAAGTCCACATGCAGTGAAAACCATTACCTGGAATTTTACTCTAGGTGCAAATTATTCTTCAGAATTAAAGGGTTGATTTTTCTGAAGCTGTAATTCTATTTGGGTCACTTGTGAAAAATCTATTTTGATAAAAGAACAACTGCATACTCTTGGAACTTTCAAGGGAGCTTTTTTTTTTTTCTCTCTCTCTCTTTTTGTTCTTGCAGTTGGGCTTTATTTGGAATCCCAGGAGATATTGAATGAAGTCCTTGGGGAGTTTTCATTCCAAAATCATTTGGCTTTGATGACATTTAAAAAAAAAAAAGGAATGTGAGTTTATATGAGTAGAACTTGCTTTTGGGTTAGCTCAGACTTTATGTTGTGATAAAGGGGAAAGGGAGGAACTGGACACAAACTTAATTAAGGATAATTAATCAAATTTGTTTTATGCTGCTCATGCCTGGCTGTGTAAGAGTCTCACCCTTCCTCCGCAGCTTTAGAGAAATCTTACTGCTAGAGAAGGGATTTGAAGGGTAAGAGCTAAGCGTTGAGTATGTAAGTGTTGTTGAAGTATCTTTTAAGCGCTTTAATAGTTTTTTGTCTTGTTCTTGTGCATTAGACAGAGAGCAGAAAACTATTTTCATGCTGAATATAGGCTGAGAGCCCAACTTTGGAATAACGGGCACAGTTTTATTGCTCTTAGCATAATTGAATATTATAAAAATTAAGGGAACAGCTTGAATGATGTCATTAATTTTTCACTATAGGCTCTTAGTTCCTCTCCTGAACAAATGAATAAAAATGAAGATTGAAATTTTGATGTTAAAAGAAATGTTTTCAAGTTTTGTTTTGCTTTTTTAATCTCAAACGACTATCTCAAGGATTGCTAATTTAGAACATAGGTAAAAATTTCATTTATCATAATTGAGGGCATGTAATTTAAAAAAATTTTAAGTATGTGCAAAAAAATAAGTAGACTACTGCATTTTAAAAATATTTGTGCCAAAATCTATGAGAATAGGGGTAATGATTAGAAATTTTAATTGGGACTTAAGGCTGATTTATGTTATTAGTGTCATTATTTAACCCAATGTCACTTTTAAAATGTCATTTAATTTTTCTTTTCTGTAGAATGCAATCGGTGGAACATACTTTATGTAAAATTGGGTTCTTAAATATTTGGTAGACTTCTTAAGTATAAAATATTACCTAATATAATAAAGATGTTTAAGTCTATAGGATTTTTAAAAGTTTTTAGACCTTGTAATCTGAAGAAATTTGGAGAAAATTTTTAAAAATAAGAAAGGCTGAGTTCAGATTTTTAGTCATAGATGATCCCATAAATTGCATTTTACTCATTCTCCTTAAAGGGTTTTACTGTTACATGTTTATATTTTGCAGACTCCCATCACACTGAATTTTTTATTTTGATTTTTTGGTTTCACACCACGTGGCATGTGGAATCTCAGTTCCCAGCCTGGGATTGAACCTGTGCCCCCAGCAGTGACAGCTTGGAGTCCTAACCACAAGGCCACCGGGGAAGCCTCTGGTCACACTGGTTTTTAGTGTTGGATCATCTTATCTTTAGCATCAAAGTTTTTTTGTAAAAACTGTCCTCTTTATTTTCTCCCAGCTCCTCCATCTGGGAGATTGTTTGAATCTCAGTTATTGAATGTTGTTTAATCAGAGGTTAGTCTAAATAGAAGGGTTTTTGCAGTTTTCACAAACTTGGGGAAAATACAGATTTATCTTAAGATAATTTATGAACTTCTTTGTATCAATACAAGGACAATTAAGCACTGTTTATAACTTAATATTCCTAACTACTAGCATTTATTCTAAGCTAACTATTCAATGTATTGTTGAAATCAGCATAGTAGTTGTACAGTCTCTTAGAAATATCTATATTCTCTGTGGGATAGTTTTCAAAACACTTCCCTTAAGTGGGAAAGAGATGGAAATTTTACTCTGAAACTTTCTTCTTGAATATATAGTTAAATGTGTAGAGTTAAATGTTTGAGATTGGTGGTGGTTTTGATTGTTAGTTACATGTGAGGATTTTTTGTACGTTTTTGTAGGATTACTTTCAAGTATGTTTTCATTTGTAAAAAGCTATTTTTTTTAAGTTATTTTGTTCTTAATGATCGCAGATTCTCAGGCTTTTATATTTGAAAGAAATATAAGTGAGTAATTTATTAAACTGTTTATGTAAAATGCATGCAGTAACATTTATTTTACTATAACAAAGAGAGTTATCTTCATCCCAAACAAATTTATAGCAGAATAGTTGGCTATTTTTGCAAATTTAGGGAGTGTTGACTGTGCCCAGAAGTGGTGCATTGAATGCTAGGTTTTGGACTGAGTTTATCCTATGGCGAGAGTGTTTATCTTATAAAGACGTTTATATTGTTTCTGTTTAAGGACCATATCTTACATATGCTCGAAGTGATTGTACTGTACATGTTGGCCAAATGATTTATGGAAGAATTAATTGGTGTCCTGAACTTCGGTCCCCTCTTCCTCCTTTTACTAATTGTCACCTGGCTTTGAGCCAGGTGCTAGGAGGGAACTTTTAATGCTTGATAGATAGATAGAGGATGATTGTTGGTTTCTTCCCAGTGTCGTATCCTATAGAGAAAAGTGAGATTATTCTCTTCCTTTTAATATGTGTTAAATGTTGTGTTGAACATTTGTTTTTAATCAGTCTATTTATAAAGGGGATGATACTTTAGAAATTCTCGAAACTGTTAAGTGGTTATGTTCCCCATAGCGGGGAAGGAGAGGGTAGAGAGGATGGTGGGAATTTGATTAAATTGTGTAAAGCGAATATAATTATTTTGATATAAGACATGTTAAATTAATCACTATATACCTTTTCTGTAGGATGGTAATCTTGCTTTTTTAATGAGCATATCTCACTGTGAAGAATCAGGAGCAGTGAATTGCCAGGAGAGGCATATGCACATCATTAGTCAGTTTTACGTGTTATTGCTGGGGACATTTTAGATGGCCATGAGAAAGATAAGCAGTTTCACTGAAGATCATTTTCAGAGATCTCACTTGGAGCTTCGCATTTTAAAAGGTGGGAGAACAGATTCTCAAGTGACGAATGGGGAAGCATTTTCAAAGTCACTATTAAGAAAACAAGTGTACCAATCTTTAAAAAATTACATTATACCAATTACAATCATATATCCTATATTTTCCAAAACTGTATCAGTTTTGAATATCCTGTGGCCGTAAATACACTAGTATTTGTCCACCCATAAATCCTAACTGTGAGGTTAGAAAGGATAGTCACTTACATTATAGTTTAATTCATAAATGAAAAAATGGATCATTTTTATCTTCCTTTTCCTGTGTTATAACTTTGCTGTTGATTTTGAAGGTCTAGTGTTGTTGTTCAGTTGCTCAGTAGTGTCCTACTCTTTGCGACCCCATGGACTGCAGCATGCCAGTTTGCTCATTGAGTCGATGATGCCATCCAACCATCTCGTTGTCTATCATCCCCTTCTCCTGCCTTCAGTCTTTCCCAGCATCAGGGTCTTTTCTAATAAGTCAGCTTTTAGAATCAGGTGTCCATAAGTGTTGGAGCTTCAGCTTCAGCATCAGTCTTTCCAGTTAATATTCAGGGTTGATTTCCTTTAGGATTGACTTGTTTGATCTCTTTGCTGTCCAAAGGACTCTCAAGAGTCTTCTCCAGCACCACAGTTAGAAGGCGTCAATCCTTTTCTGATGTCAACCTTTTTTACTGTCCAGCTCTCACATCCATACATGACTATGGGAAAAACCGTAGCTTTGACTATATGGATGTTTGTCAGCAAAGTAATGTCTCTGCTATCTAGGTTTGTCATAGCTTTTCTTCCAAGGAGCAAGTGTCTTTTAATTTCATGGCTGTAGTCACCATCTGCAGTGATTTTGGAGCCCAAGACAATAAAGTCTCACTGTTTCCATTGTTTCTCATCTATTTGCCGTGAAGTGATAGTCCCGGATGCCATGGTCTTTGTTTTTTGAATGTTGAGTTTTAAGCCAGCTTTTTTACTCTCCTTCACCTTCATCAAGAGGCACTTTAGTTCCTCATCCTTTCTGCCATTAGGGTGGTGTCATCTGCATATCTGAGGCTATATAACCTCAGATTCTATGATTGAAGAGAAACTGTGAGAATGAATCCTGGCACCTGAGAAGTTAGAGTCACATTGGGAAAGAGAGGCATGAAGTAAATAAAACACATCTGTGTGGCTATATTAATTCTTTTAAAAGCAGTGGTTTTGAAGCTATATTCCATAAAGGGTTCATTCTAAGCAGATTCATTCCAATTTCAACCAGCGTAGTTTTATGTTGATCAGTTTTAAATGTGGACGTTTGCATAAGATTTCATGAAATCAGGGTATATTGTTTAAAATAGAAAGTGTGATAGCCACTTTTGTTAGCATGTTTGGTCTTATCAGTGTCCTGCTTAGACCCTTGCAATGCTTGAGTCTTTATTATGACTTACAGGACTTATTTATCTAGCTCCAGCTTCATCCTTCATCTCTTATCACTGTTTCCCTTGCTTTCCTTGGAAACCTTGCATTGTAGTCCTACTTAAATTGCTTGATATTCCCTAAGAAGGAAATGCTCTTTTCCATCTCCATGCCTTAACACGTGGAGCCACCCTCATTCTCGCCATGCTGAGGAACTCTGTTTCCTTGGAGCCTTGGTCATTGCTCCATAAAAGCACTTGTCTCATTATTTTGTAACTGTGGCTTTCCTGGAGAGCGGAAACCATCTAATTTATCTTCATATCCATACTGTTTGGTGTTCATTAAGTATTAAAATGTCTGTTGAATAATTGCATTCAGGACTTGAGAAGTAGAAGAATTGCTTTAATGTATACCTATGTGAGTAAAACATCACAGATCTAGTCTGTGCAAAAGTACTCTTAGTGACATGTTGTTGGGCATAATGCTAAGTACATAAGAAGTACCCAGATGCACTTATCAGGAAGCATAATAAAGCCAAAAGATACATTAAATGGAAAGTTAGATTAGATTAGGTACTAGTGATTTAAATGAAGTAATGTATTGGCTTCAGTCATCTAATCCTGAAAGCTGATTGTGGAAGCATTTTAATAATAATTCCATACAGTCTTGAAAAAGTTTCTTTCTGTGTGACTAATGCTAATAGATTCAAAAAGACCTTCAAATGTCAAAGTTTAACATAGTGTTGTGCGTGCGTGTGCACGCTCAGTCACTCAGTCGTGTCCAACTCTTTGTGACCCCATGGACTGTAGCCCCAGGTTCCTCTGTCCATGGGATTTCTCAGGAAAGAATACTGGAGTGGGTTGCCATTTCCTTCAGGGGATCTTTCTGGCCCAGGAATCAAACCTGCGTCTCCTCCATTGGCAGGTGGGTTTTTAGCACTACGCGGGAAGCCCCTGACGTACTGAAACCTGTCCGTAGAGGTTAAGGGGTGAGCCCTGGAGCTGTCCTGCCTGAATTTCAGTCCCCTTCCTAGCTCAGTGGTCTTGTGCAAGCTGTCTAATCTGTGCCTCCTCCTCCTCCTCTGTAACATGCGAATTTCAGTCATGCTACCTTACGTGGCTGTGATGAAGGGTGAACACAAGTTACTGTGTGTTGAGCACTTAGAATGCCCAGTACACAGAAAACATTCAATACATATTGGCTATAATTTCTAGCAGCTTCTTAAGCAGTTTTTTTAATTGTACATCGTTTCCATCATTTAAAGGCAGTTTCTTTAATACATGAGTATCTAATTTAAAATAAAAATAGCACTTTTAGTTAGTTACTGTTCTGTCTCCTTACAGCCTTCCCTTGTGGCTTAGCTGGTAAAGAATCTGCCTGCAATGCCAGAGACCTGGGTTTGATCCCTGGGTTGAGAAGATCCCCTGGAGAAGGGAAAGGCTACCCACTCCAGTATTCTGGCTTGGAGAATTCTGTGGACTGTATAGTCCATGGGGGTCACAAAGAGTCAGACACGACTGAGCGACTTTCACTTTCACTATCTCCTTCCTGCCTCATTCTCTGGTTTCCCAGTGGAGTGTAGGCTGTTTCTGTCCTCTGGTTGACGTGAGCTACGATGCTGTTCTTCTGATTTCTGCAGCAGAGCATTTTGTTTCCATGACCTGTGCCGACAGGAGAGGGAGGAACAACAGGTGTAGGGATCCAGTGACAGGTTCCTAAACCAGCCTTAACCTGTACCGAGTGAGTCCTAAACTTTCATCCTTCTTGGTAGAGGATAGGTACGCAACTTTTTTCCTTTACACTTTCCCTAACTTTTTTGTCTTGGAAGAATAGATTTTTAAAAATTTGACTTTATAAATGCATACTGGTGTTAGTTGCTCAGTTGTGTCTGACTCTTTGCGACCCCCTCGACTGTAGCCCAGCAGGCTCCTCCATGGAATTCTCCAGGCAGGAATATTAGAGTGGATAGCCATTCCCTTCTCCAGGGGATCTCCTGACCCAGGGATCAAACTCATTGCATTGCAAGCAGATTCATTTACCATCTGAGCCACCAGGTAGGCCTGTGGATAGAGGAGCCTGGTGAGCTACAGTCCATGAGGTCGCAAAGAGTAGGACACCACTCAGCAACTAACACATATATTCCAGAAAGGCTCATATAAATTTAATAAGTCAGTGAGCCTGTTTTATAAGCTCAGTGTTCACACATGTACCTGTAGTGAGGACAGGAAGTGGGGCATTAGTAACTTGTGTGGGTGCCCTGAAAATCCCATGTGCCTCAAAATCCTGTCCAATATGCCCTTTTAGGACACAAAGAACACTTTCAAGGGAAGGAAATCTATATTCCAAGATACTCTGTAGAGAGTGGTTATTCACTTCTCACTGTAACAAGAACCTAATACCTAGTGTATCCTTACAACCTAGTGTGACTGCCTCTCTTGTGTAACAATTAG
This sequence comes from Cervus elaphus, assembly GCF_910594005.1. NCBI lineage: Eukaryota > Metazoa > Chordata > Mammalia > Artiodactyla > Cervidae > Cervus > Cervus elaphus. Next base: position 11,512,913 of record NC_057835.1, read on the forward strand.
AATATAATGAAAAGCTCATTAGGTTTTTTTCTATTTCATTAAAAAGAAAGAAATCTAATAAATAATTTTAAGCTGACTGATTTGAAGGTGAGGGGCCAGGATATAAAGATAAGTTGAGCACTTATCTTTACTACTTGTGACCTATTACAGAGACCAGAGTACTTGGGAGTTGAAAGCTGGGAATGAGATTGGACAAGTCCTGGGTTTTGAACAGATTAAGGAAACAAAAGAAGACATTAGCGAGGGACCATTTTTAAATGCCAGTGGCATCCTGTGTGATTGTTCGCTTTGGGAAGTTTGAGTCCTTATACAAGTCATTCAGTAATCCTAGTAGTGTCTTGTGATTTGAACACTAGTTTAACGTTAGCAAATTTTTTCTCAAGGGCCTTTGTAGGAACTGTCAAGTCTTTTGCACCTTCGTGAAATTGATGAGTTAGGTCATACAAGAAAAACCAACTTCTAGAACAAATACAGTTTTGACTAAACATATTTCTTCTGTACAGACCTAGACGCTGTGTCCATGTTTAAATGTTATCTAGCCTTGAAATTTCATTTCCTTCAACAGCATGCCTTTGTGTATTTGTCAGGTCAAAGAACTTCTTGTTTTACTTCTTACCTCAGTTTTTATTCTTTGTTGTTGTTAGTAGTATTGATAGTATTATTTAATCAGGAAAGAGAAATACTGTTTGGACATTTTCAAATGCCTCAAAACTGTAAGGTTGCGTAGAGGAATGAGTAAGACTTGTACGACTCCTACCCAGTTGGATCACCTCAAGAACATCTCTGTGTTATCATCCACCCTTCCTTGTTTTAGGTTTCTGAGTGTTAGAAATAACTTCTTATTGAACTTGATTTATTTCCCCTCTTAAGTTTCACTTACTTGTCTTTGGCTGTCTAGGGCACTATATACATGAAACTTACTCTTCTTATACACAGTAACTCTTAAAATGATTGAAAGTGACTGTTAAATCCTGCTTGAGTCTTTTTGCCACAATAAGGGGGGAGAAAAGCCCTAATTCTCAAACCATATGCACATAACATGGTTTACAGGCCTTTCTCCATGCACATTGCTAAACTCATGACAAAGTCTGTTTGTCAGTAACCTCTCAAAAGACAGTGGCCAAAACTGACTGACGGCCTCAGATGTGGACAGCCCATTGCTGAAGACAGTGAAGCTATTGTCTTGGGTACTGTGCTTCTGTTAATACAGTCTGAAATTTGTATCACATTTTTGGGCAGCAGCATTATCCTTTGATCATATTTAGCTTATGGTCAACTAAAACGTTGTCTCTTTTCCATGTGGACTGCTTGAAGTCCAGTCTTTCTCATTCTTTACTTGCAAGTTGATGCTTTGAAAATAAATGCAGGATATGATGTATTGCATTACCCTGAAAGTTTAAGTGAATTTTTTAAAATCAAATTTTATCTCATTTTGACTATCCAGAGATACAGCATTTGTATAAATGAGCACAATTTTCATGGTGCTCTCTCATATATTTTTATTTAATCTTTACAGCAACCATCCCAGAATCAAAAGAGAAAAGTGGCTTTCTGCTAAGTCAGTTATTGGCAGATGTAGTACTTGGTCACAGGAGTTTTGATTCCAGATCCCATGTTCTTCTTAACCACTGTTCACTTAGTAAGCATTTAGCATGTCCTCCGCCATGTGGCCGGCACCGTGCGGTGCTGGTGCGTTAGTGAGCGAGACCGATGACAGCCTCTGCCCTGTGCTGGTTATGGCTTGCTGTATAAATAATTGCTGCTGGTTCCTGAGCAGCTTCTACTTAAGAGGGCACTGTGGTAGACTGTGTGATCGTTCACGGTATGTGTTGCCTCTCTCCTAGGGTCCTCTCTGTCAGAGGATTGTATTTCCCACTCTGTTGACATCGGGTTTGGACACTTGGCTTTCCTAGACTGATAAAATGTTAGAGGAAGTGGCATGTCCCATGTTTGAGCAGATGTTTTAAATTCTGTTTTGCGTTTCTGCCAGTGGCTCTCTTCCTTCTGTCATGGAACCAGCCTGCCTTAGCTGGGGCTGGTCCCAGAATGATGGAGCTTCAGATGGAATTCTGAATGATGGAGCAGAGCTGAAGCCAATTCATGGTTGACATCTAATGTAAGTGAGAAATGAACCCTTGTGTTGGAGGCACCATGATTTTGGAGCTGTTTGTTACCATAGCATCATGTATCCCAAGCAGGCTGTGATACTGACATTCAAGGCGCTATTTGATGATAAATAAGATTTAAGCCTTGTTCTCAAGGAATGTGCAGTCTTGGCGGGTGCGGTAAATTTCCATCAGTTACTGTGGTTGAGGAAGAGGGGAGTATGTGTATGGGAAGGTCTTTAAAGCTGAGGATCTTCCTGACTTTGCTTCATCTCTAGGCGGAATCAGTCAATATGTTTTAAATTCTGAGTCTAAGGTCCAGCTACTCACAGTCACAACTTCTATCCAAAATTTGATAAGCATGCTTTCTCTGTCTTGATTCAAATCACCTTTTTAAAAACAAATGTTCAAGAGGATGGGCTTCAACAGAATAGTCATTAGAAACTTCCTCCCTAAGTCTTACTAGATGGCATTCACTAGGTAACCTAAGAACCTGCCTAGTTGAGCTATTTCCCCAACACATCCATGAAAGTTATCATGAGATCCTAGGTCCTGTTGGAATTTTATTTGTCAGCATTCAGATTTTCCATTGCCACAGCCACGTGTACCTGGTTTCACGTGGGTTTTTCATTTAAAAACGAAGCCCAGGCTGGGATTCTGTGAGGAATTCCCTTAGCCCGAGAAGCTGAGGGAAGCATGAGGGTTCAGGGGAGCTCTTGAAACCTTTGAAAGAATTGCACAGAAAATTTTCTGTAACTATACCTTGTTCTGAGCTGTAGTTTTCATCAGATCATCAAAGAGAATTAATGACTCCCCTTAGAAGGTTGCAGCCGCTGTTGTGGAGTGAGAGAAGTGGAATGAGGATTGAGAGGGCGTGAGTGTGTAAGGGACACACAATATATATAAAAAGTATATATATATTCAAAATTATGTATTTTTTCAAAATCTGAAAAAATATATATTTTCAGATATATTTAATGTTTTAGGGTGTAATTTTTCTCAATCTATAAATATGAATTTAAAGTTAGTTCCTTCTTTGACTTTGATTTTTTTCTTTCATTCTTTTTTTACTGCCCCCCCCCTTAATCCTTATTTACCCTTCTCAGATTAAAGATCATTCTTATTTAAGAAGACTGACTCAAGATAGAAAGTGTTCCTTATGTTATCTGTTGATAATTGATCCCAAGTCAGGAGATAGCCTTTGTTATTCTTTCTTGTTGGGAAGGCTCCCCCCACCTCACCCCACCTCAGGATCTCAGGTCCCCAACCAGGGGTCAAACCCTGGGCCACAGGAGTGAAAGCAGAGTCCTAACAACTGCACTGCCAGGGTATTCCCGAGGAAGGCATTTTCAAGTTTTAAAATTTTTCCTCAACACTTATGACAAATAGCTTTAAAAAAAAAAACTGTATTGAGATATAATTGTTATGCAGTTAACTACACATATCAAAAGTGTAATTTGATAAGCTTTGACATAGAGAATGCCCATGAAACCATACCTGTCGTCAGGACACTGAGCATGTTTGTCACCCCTCCGTTTGTTCTAGTGCCTCTTGGTAACCTTCCCCCTTCATTACCCAGGCAACTACTGTTTATTTTCTTTTTCTTTAGTTTAGTCAGCATGTCCTAGAATACAGGATGCACTCTTTTTTTTTTTATTTAACTTCTTTCACTCAGCATGATTATTTTGAGATGTATCCATTTTGTAGTGTGTATTAATAGTTTATTCCTTTTTTAGCTAAGAAATATTCTATTGGATGGATACATACTGTAATCTGTGTATCCATTCGTGTATCCGTTCACGTCTTGATGAGGGGGTTGGCGGTTCTAGTTTTTGGCTGTTAACAAATAAAGCTGCTGTGAACATCCATGGACATATCTTTATATGGACATATGCCCTCATTCCTCTTGGGTTAATTCCTAAGAGTGAGTGGCTGAATAATATGGAGGGCAGGGAGACAGGGAAGAAGAGGTTGAGAAAGCAAGAGAGGTTTATTGTAAGAAATTGGCTCAGGATTCTGGGGGCTGGCAAGGCCGACACCCGTGGGAGGGCCAGCAGGCTGCACCTGGCCGGGAGTTGCTGTCACAGTCCTGAGTCACTGCCTGTAGGATGGGCCCGGGGTCTGGGAGTTCAGGCAAGATTTCTGTCCCTGTCTTGACACAGAATCCCTTCTTGCCCAGGAAACTGAAGTGTTTTGCTTTGAAGCCCTTCAACTGATTAGATGTGGCTCACCCACATTGTGGAAGGCAGTCTCCTTTACATAACATCAGCTGATTGTACATGGTAATCACGTCTGTGGAATACTTTTTCAGCAACCCCTAAACTAGTGTTTGACCAAACACCTGGGCACAAAGCCTAGCCAAGCTGACACAAAATTTAACCACTACAGTCCCTAAACATTTCATATTTTTAATACTATTGTAAATTTTTTATTCATATTTTTTTAAGTTAAATTTCCGGTTGTTGCTAGCTCGCTAGTATGCTGTTGGTGTTTTCTTTTTTTGTTCTGTTTTTTAATTTTTTATTTATTTTTTGGCCATGCCACACAACCAGTGAAATCTTCGTTCCCAGACCAGGAATTGAACTTGAGCCTCTGCAGTGAAAGCACCGAGAACTGGACTGCCTGGGAGTTCCCTGTTGTTTTTTTTTAACTGGCCACCTTTATACTACTCTTAAACAGATAAATGTCAGTTTTTCATTCTAGTTTAGGATTATCTTCCATCTTTTCAGATGTGGTGTTTAAAAATAGGAATTATTTTAGATATTTCATAATGTCATTACTTCTCACTTCTCTTGTTTATTGGAATCATCTGACAGGAATGGCAAGTTCATTTTAATAATCTTGTCTTACTCATTTGGGTCATCCTTTTTATTTTTTTAAATCATAGGATTATAACAATTCTTAAATATTTTAAAGATTAAAAATATAGGTGGATTTAGAGTCTAGAACCTAGAAAATTTCAGAGCAGAGGCACTGATACCCAAAAAAGAAACAGAAAATTTGGGAGAGAAGATTCAGGCTCATATTTTAGTCATCATCTTTATGCCAGTCTCTTTCTGATTAACTTTTGAGCCTCAGGTCCTCATCTGTAAAATGGAATAATAACATCGATTTCATGGAGCCATTGTGAAGTTAAGTGAGCAGTTTTGTGTGAAGAGCCTGGAATCGTGCTTTTAAACATAATAGCTCCCATTACTATTAGTATTTTATTCAGCAAATGTTTGATACTTCTGTTTGCATTTTCTAGAATGAATTTTGCAAGAAGTTTGTCAGATTCTCCACCAAAAGCTTGTAGACACTCTTCCATGCTCTAGAACTATAGGAGTTAAAAGGATGAGCAAGCTTCCTGCTCTCATGAAGGTTCAGCCTGGCAGGCTCTGACAGGACCGGCGGACAGTAAACAAGTAAAGGAGCGAGCAGAGGCCGTCATCTCAAGTCGTGATAAGAACTGCGAAGAGCAGCGAGGGAGATGCAGTGACGTGGGTGGGGCGGCCCCGTCACAGTGGGCAGGCCAGGAAGACCTCTCTGCGGAGATGACATTTGAGTCAAGACCCCGTTTGAGGAGGGTGTGAAGGAACCAGGCATGTGAAGGGCCGTGTAACAACGGGTGTGGCAGGGAAAGTGCAGAGCCTCTGCAGTGGGAAGGATTGGGCAGATGGGAGGAAGAGAGAGGAGCCCTGAAAGCTGGTGCAGAGGAGTGGGGAAGTCAGAGAGGGGACGCGCAGGAGGGCGCGCTCCACGCCAAGCACAGGGGGAGTCCTTGGACGGGTTCTAGGAAGGGAAGTGACCTGGTCACGGGGCATTGTTGCCCTGGGCCTGTGGGGACATGAGTCCAGCCCTGAGGCACCAGCTCGCTGCATATTTCAGTGTGACTTGGATTTCCAGTTGCCTCAGAAACATTAAACTACATATTTTCCCCGACATAAAGATCCCAGCCAGACCCTGTCAAAGCCAAGTGTGTATTGTCTAAAGCAAATTCTGTTTTATATCTTTTCAATTTTACTAAGATTTTTTATATACCTGCGTGTATTTTCAAAAATAGTGTTTTGGGGATTTTTTTCCCTTTCAAGCTCATGTGGCAGTAGACTGGCATCGCAGTCAAGGCTCAACCTTGGTGTCAGATATCAGCATAATTATTGACCACATGGAAGCATTCGGCAAATATTAATATCAACAGATCTTTATTACTAGAATATGATTCCCTCATAGAATCATGGAACCAGTGAACTTAAGAATTTGTTGGTCTCAATTCCTTCCTTTTATAGAAGAGACAGCTTGCATCCAAAGAGGTTAAATGGTTCTCATTACATAAACATAAAAAAGTTAAAATAAGCCTGGTTTATGTTATCCTCCCCTGGTCTAAGGTGAGACATTCTTGAGGTAAAATATGGAGCCAGTAAGGACGCAGACATCAATTTTCTTTATGTTTGCTGCCGCCTTCTCTGTTGCTCGTTTATTTTATACCTGTGCTATTTTACACTTATCCCTGGACTAAGGATGTTGGAGTGAATCAGACAGCCGTTCCGTAGTGGGGAAGTTGGGAAACGGACAAGTAAACAAGCAGTTGCCATACAGGTCACATGGCACAATAAAGGCAAGCTCAGCCTGTGGGAGCGTAGCCTGTTATGATGGCCGCGTCTGTGAATGTGACCCCAGGTTCAGACTCTGTTCACCTACAGAGCTGGAAGTGCTTTGGCCCACCTTTTAATACAGTGTGCATTATATTGCCTTAGCTGTTTGACCTTTCTTCTGGTTTCTTGCCTCCCATCCATAGCCCTGGGCTAAATGTAGTGAGTTCTGAGGTCAGGCTGTGTCTGACCAGTCCATATCTGACCAGTAAGACTTGTCTTAATACAGCCCTGCTCTGCCCCTGCCACTTGAGAAGCCTGAGGCCTCAATATGGACCCACAGCCAGTGGTAAGTGACAGCTTGTCTTATTTTAAATAGAAACCCATTTAGAGACTAATTTAAGAATAGTTGAACTTGATGTAGTTCCTCTCTCAAGTGATGCAGATTTTGTTCTTTATTTTTGAAAAATTCTCAACAGAAACAATGACTTTCTTTTTTTTGGTTTACTCTGGCTCATTTGCCTTTTTGCTGTTTTATGTGGGGAGAGTGGCCATTCCTAAGAAAACTAGCACATGAAGTTCACTGTCATCTTACACCATGTTCTCTATCTTAAAATAAGGCTCCAGAAATTCTCTCAGAGAACAGGTAGAGAAAGCAGCACTTCTCTGATTGTGAAGAAACAGTAGTTTCCTGTTAAGCCTTTCTCATTCAAGAGCTTATAATTTTCTGTAAGAGCTAAACATTATCCCTTGGGCGGGTATGTTTTATTCTTGGCTCTGATTCTGTGTTAGAAAGTTTGATTTAAAAGGGAAGATATTAGCTTTTTGTCTCCCACACAAAGAATGTTCACATTTGTCTTTATTTTTGGTAAGATTGAGTTTCGTTCTCCTGAGCCAGGACTTCCTTGGCAGTCCCGTGGCGGAGACGCTGTGCTTCCACTGCAGCGGGGCGCAGGCTTGATCCCTGGTCGGGGAACTCGGACCCCACATGCCACACAGTGTGGACCAAAAACTGAAAACAAAAAATACCCCTGAGCCTGCCTTAGTGCGAAGAGTAATGTCAGTATCTTTTATTTACAAAGAGTATCTTTGCCACAACTCCTGATGACTATTGTATTTGCACCGGGTGTTAGATGACAGCCATTTTTGACAGTCCCATGTGGTAGGTGATATGGCATTCTCCATCTTCTGGCTCATATAGAGATAAAGTGATCAATCACTATTAGCCATCTCTTCCATTTCCTCCTGCTCCCCTAGAAGGCAGCTGGAATTTTAGATGTGAGCACTGAGAAAGTGGAACTCAAGTTGGGCAGCTCAGATGGTGAAGAATCCGCCTGCAGTGAAGGAGACCCAAGTTGCATCCCTGGGTCGGAAAGATCCCCTGGAGAAGGAAATGACAACCCACTCCAGTATTCTTGCCTGGAGAATCCCATGGACAGAGGAGCCTGACGGGCTATAGTCCATGGGGTCAGGAGTCAGATGTGACTTAGTGATAAAATCACAATAGCAGCCTAAAAAACAATAAAACCAAATTGTGTGTGAATAGTAGTTTCTCCTCCTTTATTTTGTGCACATTGAGAAACTGAGCTATAAAGGTATTCTTAATGACTTGAATAGGCTATTCGTAGTGAATGATTTTAGCGTGTACAGAAAAAAACGTCTCCAGGTATATTAACTCTAAAGCTGTCAGCTCTGAAGGTCTCTGCAGTGATTACTCATCCTCCTCAGGTGACGGCGGCAGCTCGTCGCACAGGTGAGAACCGCCTCTGGAGCCAGGCTTCGGGGTCCAGAGCCCAGTCCCCGAGCTCCTGTGTTGCTCTGAGCAGACTGTTTTCTGTCTCATACTCCTTGTTTCCAAGAGGGGGATGATACTAGTACTTCCCTCACAGGGTGCTAGGAAAATTAAATGAGTGAATATTTGTGAAGCACTTGGAACACGAGGTATTAACTGTTATTGATGCTTTTCTGCCATACATTTTAAGTGGCCAGTTTTTACAGAGAGCTTGGCATTTGAACTGGGCTTTAAAGAATAAATAAAATTTCCAAAAAGGAAATCTAAAGAATTTAGAATGGGGAAAACTGTGTGGGGAAAAAAAAAAAAAGAATGCTAAGAGGAGGTAAAAAATCTTTTCCCTTCCGTTTCTTCTCCCATTTATTGCTTACTAGTTTTACACCTGCCGCAGAGCTCAGCATTGATGAATGTTATGTAATCTTATTCAGCCCTCATGAAAATCCTTGCCAGATAGGTGTTTTAAAATCTGATTTTACAGATGGGAGAGTAGCCATAGAAAAGTCAAGTCACCAGGTTAAATGCTTGGCCTACTTCTGACTATAAAGCTCAGGCTCTTAATTCTTACCCAGTCCTTCCTTCCTAAGAGCAGGCTATTAGAAGACGACTCCAGAAAATATTTCTGAAACGAGTGCTCTGTGGCTGGAGGTGTAGATGCTCACAGAGTGATGCTATCAGGGATGCACGTGATCCCTTTGTCCCAGCGAGAGACGGGACTGTGTGTGCGAGTCACTGCAGAAGATGGACGGAAGCTCGTGCCCGCGCGTGCTGCCTGCAGCGCCGTTCCCGTCGACTGGCAGCGTGGCGCTGCGTGTTTGCTCCTAGCTGAGAATGGCAGCATTCGGTTGTTGAGGTCTTTATTATTTTTCTCATGAGAAATTACACACGTTTCCCCCGCGACATCCCGATTGACCCCTTGGACTCGAGTGCTCTTCACTTCCTTTTGTTGCCTCAGATTGACGGCTGTTTGAACACCCTTTTCAGTTCCCTACCTGCATCTGCTTCCCAGTCTGGAGCACTTTTTGGTTTCATGCCGGTGAGGTCTGTTGGGAATACAATGAGGATGATCGTAATTCTATTACTGTTTATTCTTTCCGTCCCCTGACTGTACTTTGTCACACTGTCTTCCTTTTGAACCTTTAACGGAATCTGTCATTTCATCCTCATACTTTTTCGTCTCAAATAGCTCCCTGGCCTTGCCTTGAATTTTAAGTTGTTCTGTCCCCATATACTACTTCCTCCCATTAATTAGCTGATGGCTATTTTTTTCCCTCTTTAGTGTTCATGCCTTTTTTTTTTAACTGTCTGAAACTCTTTCCAGAAGACATAGCCAACAACTCAGTACTAGGCTTTATAAAACTAGAATCAGACTAAAATGAACTAGAATCTTGGTAGCCAGTATCTTTCCCTAGAATTTATATCTTTTTCTCTGCTTTTAAGGGAGGGGGAAAAAAAAAGAAGAACATTTTCTGGAAACAAATACTAGAGATTCAGCCAAAAATTTCAAAAGAAAAAGCAAAAACATTCAAGATTTATCAGTGAACCATTAGCATCTATTACGTAGCCTCCAAGAAACCACGAAGGTTTTACTTAGAAGTCAGTCTTATGTCTATACCTTTTACTTATTTCTTTTCATCACCATGAAACAGTCCTTCATGACTTGTCTGGACTGTGGCAGCAGTCTTAACAGCCAGTTCCTTATCTTTCCCACCTCCTCAGGTCATCATTCATATCAGCAGCAGTCTGATGGTTCTTTTTTTTTTTTTTCATTTATTTTTATTAGTTGGAGGCTAATTACTTTACAATATTGTAGTGGTTTTTGCCATACATTGACAGGAATCAGCCATGGATTTACATGTGTTACCCATCCTGATCCCCGCTCCCGCCTCCCGCCCCATCCCATCCCTCTGGGTCTTCCCAGTGCACCAGCCCTGAGCACTTATGGAAACAGTGATCTAATCTCGTGTCTTAAAAGTCTCCTTTGGCCCCTCCTTGCCTGAACCCCTATTTAAATCCCTAATATGCCTCATGCAGCCTTGTAACCTGCTTCAGAGGTGGTGCTCCATGGAAACAGGTATTTTATTCACCACTCCCCCCACACCTAGATCATGCCTGAAACAGCTCCTCATCCCCTGAGTACGCTAGGCCGGGGCATCCCCAAAACAGGTCCTAGGTTTGCCTCTCACAGGTCACAGGTTTGTTGAGAGGTACTGGTAGGTGCCCTCCACCTTTGGGGTGGCTAGGTGGAGCCTGGCTCTGCCAGGACTTGACTGAGTGATGGGAATCGCAAGTCTGCTCAGTGGCGGTGATGTGCCGAGCATGGGCGAGGAGGTGCTCTGCCACCCGCACGGCTACGGTAGCCGCCCGCTGCAGAGCGTCCCGCCGTTGGGTGAGTGGCCCGGGCCTGCTGGCGGGTTTGTGATCCAGGGGCCTGAGCAGCACAGCCAGAGGTGCTGCTACTCAGAAGTAGGGGTGGGCTTACAGGAGGCCAGTCAGGGGCAAGTCTCCTCTGTCTTCACTCCCATGGGTACATTTTGGTGCTTCTGTGGCTGCTGTTCCCATTTGGTAGCATTCAGGTTAGCCACGGGCTGACCAATCCATTAGCCATGAAAAATGTAATTAAAATCAGGCTTATCTTTTATACCTTTAGGAAGTCTTGCCTAACTTAAAGGTGAAAACTAAGAGTATTGTTTACAGTATTATTGTCCTTATGATTGCTGAATGATGGGCCCAGTTAGCCTGTTTGGTGTGAAAGAGGCCACTGTTGTTGGTGCTCTTTTGTTTTTATTTTTTGCCCAGGCCAGTGAATGTCACATCAAAGAGAATTCTGTAGAACCCTGTCGTGTTCCCACAGACCGTGACCCTCATGGTTGTCCTGTCTTTCAGATGCAAACTCGGGAGGAATGTTTGCAAGAACATGTAGGTGCAAACCTGAAACTGCTGTCAACATCTGTACAGTGCTTTCTTATTTCAGATACTCACATAATTTTGTTTAAACTTCACAACCATTCTGTGAGGTTTTTTTTTTTTTTTTAATTTCACATTATAGGATTTTCTAGTTTTGCAGATTGAAAAACTGATTGTGAGTATTTTAGTAACTTAAAGTCATACATCCAGTGTATCAGTGGAAGTGCAAAGATTTGACTGAGCAGGTGTGACTTCAGGGAAACAATGTAAGTAAACTTTATGGAAGATACTGTCTGGGAGAGTCATTCATACCTCCTGTTCTTATAAGAGGATTCTTTTTCTCAAGTATAGCTTTAAGTAGATTTCTTACTAGAAAAGTTTGAAAAATTGAAAACAGTATTTAAAACGTGATAGATATACATGGATCATCTCTGAAGATTGAAACAGCTTTGACATTAAAACATGCACAGTGAGATGCATGACATCCACTTGTGTTTCACGTGTAGAGATATGTCTGATACATAAGTGTGTGTATATATACTCTGCGTCACTAAGGTTCACAGTTAGGGTCTTAGATCCTTATTTGCTGAAATCTCCTTTTGCTTGTATGTCGAGGCCCAAGTTGGCAATTTTCCTTCCAGGTGTGGATTTTGAAAATAAAGTCGACTTGTTGAAATGTGACCTGTGTCATTATGATGCATTCAAATCCAGGATTATGGGAAATTTTCAGTGTCGCAGTTTAGCTGATGGTATCCATGAACCATGGAAAGCACTCTTGGACTAAGCAGGTTATCAGTTTTGTTTTGGGTGCAGTTCATGGTGTTGACCTATAAAGCAGAGCTTAGAGCCTCTTGCATCCTGTTGGCTGAAGAGACTCTGCCTTTCAGCACTTACCCGAGCGCTGTGGAGCCGCAGGCCTGCTCAGCTTATCCTGATTCAAGTGGGCTTAGCGCTCGGGGCCGGCGCCGTGTGTCCTTGGTGACTGATTTCGCCCCGTTTATGACCTGGGGCTTTCGGTGGACGGTGTTTTGAGAATCTGAAAAGATCCTTAAAAATCGTGAGACTCTGAAAAGCTGGCTGCCATCAGCTCACTGTCAGTAGTCAGAGAATTTTATTTTAAAAAATACAAGGAATTCCTTGGCAGTCCAGTGGTTAGGAATTTGAGCATCCACTGCAGGAGGTACGGGTCCGATCCTTGGCCAGGGAACTAAGATCCTACATGCCATGTGGTACAGCCAAAAAATTTTGAAAACTTCTTAAAAATTAAAAAAATACAAACTTGCGATTGCCCTATAGTTTAATACAGTGTTTGATCATTTTGTCCAAAACACCGCCCTGCCCTGCCTCCCCCCAGGTGGTTGGTTGGTTGGTTTGTCTGCCTGTGCTTCATGGCACATGGAATCTCGGTTCCCTGACCAGGGAGCCAACATGCACCACCTGCATTGGATGCGCAGAGTCTTAACCGCTGGACCTCCAGGTCTCTCCCCTCCAGGTTTGAAGCATTCCTGGGCAAGCTTTTTTTTTCCCAGTAAGTACTTAACAAATCAATGGTTATATGTAGATATATGGCACCCCTCTCGTGGAAAGCTCTCTTTGTTCAGAACAGTAATGGAGAAAATGCGTAATTACCCTGAAATGGTAAACTAAATTAGCCATTAACACTTCCTGGGATTTTAATGTAACCTTCTTTCTCTACCCAAAAGACAACATGCATTCAGTTCATAATCACTGATCCATTTCTGCCCCCCCCCCCTTTATTTTTCCATTTTTTAAGTGAATAGTTTTTTGGGCTTTGATCTGTAATGGTGATTAGGGTAACAGATTAGTCCTTGCCTGCCCAGGGCTGTCTGGGTTTTAAAACTGATAGTCCCTTTCAGTCCCAGACAAGCCCTAACACAGGGCTGTGCTGTCAGTGGGCTTTGGCCATATTATTGGAACTATGGTAACACCTAGATAGTGGTTAGGAGAATTTACTGTGCCTCAGAACAACTTGGAAAGCTTGTAAAACACTGATGTCTACATCTGATTCCCCCTAATTCCTGATCCAGTGGGTTTGGCGTAGAAGCCTGAGAACTACTTTTCTTACAGTTTCATGGGTAGTACTGATGCTGCTGGTTTGGGGTCGAGCTGTGTATATACCGTGTGAGTATATGACAATGTTTTATTACGCTTTGTGGAGAAAGGAACTGGTTCTCTGCCTTGCAAGCCTAAGCACTGACTACCTCAAAAGGTGTTTGTGTGTCTGAGCAGTGATCATGCAGTGTGAAAAAACAACCCATAAAAAATTAAAAAAAAAAAAGAAGCAAAAAATAAAAAGAAAAAACAACCCATCCTGTTAGAGGTGACAGAAATGGGGAAAAAGTTAAAAAATTTTACACAAACATGTATCTGTATATACACACACATGTATATTTTATAGTAAGTTTTCTAGGTAAACTTTCATTTGATAATCAGTTTGAATCTCATAGAGTATCTGACATGGGTAGTTGCTTCCAGAGAACACATAATTCATGATTATAGCAGAACTGATGTAAGCTGAGTTGGGTAGAGGTAGTGATAGCCACCCTGCCTGCCCCTCGGAGCTCACCGTGAAAGCCCACGGGGGAGGTGGAGCTCACCGTGAAAGCCCACGGGGGAGGTGGAGCTCACCGTGAAAGCCCACGGGGGAGGTGGAGCACGCCGTGCAGGCGTCAGATGTCACGGTGGCGATTTTCACATGGTCTGCACCTGAGCGCCGCTTTTCAGGGCTCTCCTCTCCATCGTCTCGCCGGCTGGTGTCGGGTGTTCAGTTTGCCAGGCAGCTTGTCCTCAGAGGCGCTCACCTTGTCGATGGTTCCTTGCGAGCGGCTCAGAGTCAGTGAGTCAGTGGCTGAGCTTGCTGAGACCACCTGTCCAGTTTTGTACTGTCTTCCTCATCTGTGGACACCTGCTCTACTGCTAACCTCAGGACTAGTTACACGGCTAACTTGAGAAACCCTGTGAAAGCACGTTCAAGCCTCTGCCCCAAATGGCAGTTGTCAGTAATGAGTAAATCATAAATAAGCCTCACAGAACAAGAAGCATATTGTTTTGTGCTAATCCCAGTAATAAGAACGGTTGCTCTCAAATATGAAATAGATTTGTGTCAAATATGGAAGTCGTTACGCACACCAAAACTTGTTCATCTTTACCTCAGCTATACCTTCATTAGATTCAACCTGCTTACTCTTGTTTTTAATGATGCATACAAGAGCGAAAATAACATTTGTGAAATACAGATAACATATTGTAATTACAATTTGTGTCTAGAAGATACTTTGTAATTATAGAATATTTCATAATTGATTTTATTATAACATAATTATTCAACTTCTGTATGTTTAGTTTTCAACTGTTTTCAAGAACACATCATAAATAAATTAGAGCATTTGACAAAATTCCCTAACAACTCTGAAGAAAAGATTCTATATATTATATGTGAGAATTAAATATAGTAGCTCTGATAAAGATGGCGGTCTTTTGATCAACCTTTAAAAAAAAAACAAAAAACAGGGAAATTGTTTGAAGGAGAGCCTTGCAATCGCTGGTTCATTGCAACTCAGTATGCAGCATCCTAATTAGTCAAGTATTGTGTGCCTACCTGGGCATGAAATAACTTTTTTTTCCTAATTTAAATCTGGAAATTTTCAATTGTAGAACAGCTTGAATAGCCTTTGTTGGAAATAGCCACTGGGTTATCT